>NC_045970.1:33829663-34165690 GCF_010909765.2 Amblyraja radiata | reverse complement strand
TGGCCCCGGACCTGACCATGGTCCAGGCACAAGACCCCATTTTAAAGGCTGCCTCAGCAGCCATTTTCAGGCAGGAGTATGGGGGTAAAGATCAAGAACAGACCCGGGTTGATGTGGATACCGTAGGGGAGCCAGGCGAGTCCACAGGTAGTCAGCCTGAAGTAGCCGGCTGTGTTCCAGGGCGAGGACTGGAAGCAGCGGAGAAGGAGGCTGACTCCAGCCCTCCGCAGGCAGGTACCGTAGACTGCCTAAGAGAGGCAGAACTAGCAGAAGCAGAGGAGATGGAGGTATCACCTCTGGTGTGGGAACCCCCGGTCAGACGTAGGAGTGACAGGGTCCCTAAACCTCCAGTAAGGTGGTCCCCATCCCTAATTAAACCTAGGGCTAGGGCCAGCCACAGGAGGGCCGGGAAGGAGAGTGGCCGAAACAGGGCACTACGGAGTGCGGCTGGAGGGAGCCCAGTCTCCACAGGGAACGTAGGGGTAACTCAAAACCCCGTAGTGCAAAGGGAGGTGAGGGGCAGTCAGGCCCCTCGACAGGAGGAGTTCTGGCCTGCACGGGAGGGCCCACCAGAGGGGTGGCCCCAGCGTGACGGGGACCAGTTATGAGTTGGCCACCCGGAGACGGGTGGCGTTGTATATAGCATTGGTTTGTGTGTAAGTAGATGTAGTGTTTGGTAATTAGATATAAGGTTTTGTATAGCTACAGGGGAGTACAGGGACAGACAGTACGGGATCGAAGGGATGTGCTGTGGAAAAGTGGACCATAACAGACAAAACAAAACCCCAAATGCCATTTTAGGCGGATAGCTTTGTGGAGGCAAGGAGGTGTTTTGCTTTGTTTTCCAGATGGATAACCCCGCCGTATGGATGATGGCAATGATGTGCCTCCGAATGTGCGTGGCGCGTCGCGGGGACACGGAGGAGTCCATCGTATATGGGTGCTCAGGGGATAGAGCACCCCTCGTGTCTACTGGGCAAGGAAACCTGGTAGCGGATAGCCAGGCCGGATACTCCCATGAGGGAAGATGGCCTGGGTGGCTGGGGTCGAACTCGACCAGGTTCTCCAGCCACAGGAGCTTCGCCTACGGGGAAGCATCCATACCCTGTGCCGAGATACAGATGGCTACCGACCGGGTTAGGGTGACTGAGGGCAGGCGGGTGTGTTTAACCTGTAAGGGGGACGTTCCTTTGGGGAGATGGTGGTGGCTCAGGAAGCTGAGCTTGAACATGAGGGATCGATCCTCGGACTGGGAAAGACTGGACAATGATACCTACCGGACCATCACGGGGTCACCGGGAGGGATCACTGTATGTTGGGACAAATGGTGGGCCTATGACCAGGGGCTTTATTTATGTCTATGGGGGTCTGCCAAGGCGTGTCCGGTAGGGGCATCAATCACTTTCGTCAAGTGGTGGCAGAACCCCGGGAACGGGATAGATTGGGACCGCAGTGGGCAGGCATGTGTGGCCCCAAGGGCTGGGATGACAGTAAAAGCCACCGAATTGCTGGTTCAGGTGAAGAAGCCCCTACCCACAGCCCAACCGATCGACCCTCACAACTGTCCATCCACCACCAAAGGGCCGGAGAATGGGTTAGCACTTGTCCCAACAAAAAGGGTGCTGTACCAGGGAGTGCATTACGCTGTGGCCTCAGTAGTATTAAATTTGACTGAAGTGCGGTTACCCGCATGGTGCCCCCGCGAGACGGAATTATTATATCAGGCCCTGCTAAAAGACATGTTCCAGAAATTCCACAACCTGGATTTTGGGGACATAGACATAGAAGAGATGTACCGCGGGGGAGGGGATTTCACTTTGGGGTCCGGTAGGCAAAGACGAGGGGTGGTTAATGACGGGTTTACAGCATTTAACACGGGGACATCTATTATTAATAGCATGGACAACGTAGAACTGGCCTTGCAGATCAATCAGTTGAAGGGCCAGTTAAGAAAGGTTCTGGGGGAGGAAAATGCGGTGGTAGGATCGGGACTGCACGAAGAGGTGGCAATGACTCTACATCTAAAAGAAATCATAGCACAATTGGAGACACATGCAAAAACGATAAACGCTTTGATTAAAGAGGACCGGAATGCGTCCGATCAGGCTGCACAGAATGAGGTGTGTGGGCTGTATGGTGCGTGGTTGTTGGGGGAGGGGAGGAGCAACCTGGAAGACCTGAGGCAAGGTCGGGTCCCCTCCTGGATAAGCAACCAGCACCTAGCAGCGCTACACCCTTATAACAGCACTTTGAGTCCTTGTCAGCTTCGTGTGGCCTCCGAGGCCTACCCGGTACCGGTGGATTGCGGAAAATCCAATCACACCATAATGGGAGTGGTCGTACGAATCCCGGTGATGGGAACCTCGGCACGACCAGCTCCTCTGTACCGAGTGGAGAACGTGGGAGTTGTTCGTGGGGGGGTGCATATTCGCTACGGGAAGGTCCCGCCCTATGTCATAGTGAGGGAGCAAGCTGTGACAGGCATTGACCTTTTGGGTTGTCGGAGCCGGGGAGCACAGGTAATCCTGTGTCCCCAGCACATGGGCGCTGAGGCTAGGCCTCAGTGTGGGTTCAGGACTGTTGGGGCACAGCCTATAAACTGCACCATGGAGGCGATGGCGGCAGACCATGTCCCTCCAACAGGTGGCGTATATAGGCAGTGGGACGTACTGTGTCACCACAAGTGCCCACGGTATCAGCACGGATCACAGCTGTGTGCCCGATACCGCACAGCAGCTTCGCTTTAAACCCAGGGCAGAAGTCCATGTGGCACAGCAGCGAATTATTACCCATCCCGGAACCTTCTTCGGTTCACTCTCGGTACGAGAAAATGTAACTGACTTATTTGACTATGTTGCCCATTTTGGTATGATATTCCCCCAGTGAATGAAAAATTAAAAGAGTTGCTGGTGGCGGTCGAGTTGTCGCACAAACACTTCTTCTCCCTGGAACAAAAGACTCTGGATATCGCCAGGGAGATCGAAGAGATCAAGTCTCCAAGTTGGTGGGACCTGGAGTCCGGGATCATAGTACCAGCATGGGTCCGCATCGTGTCCCATGTTCTGATCATCTGCCAGATGATAATTGTGGTGTATTTGCTATGCATTAATGCAAATTTAAAAGGCGGAGGAGGATGGCCAAATTACAACAGCTGGTAAATCGAGCCGCCCGACGTCACCATAACGGACACCCCATCACTGTAAAATGTCTGTACTCTAGTGCAATAGTTTTGTACATAAGTTGTAATCCCTGCATTTTCAGGGAATGGTCGTGAGGGTACTGTATGTTTGTGGGATTGATGTAAAGTAAAAGGTTGTATAGTGTAAGTTTAATGTGCTTCGAGGGCCTAGTTTAGCGATTAAGGGGGCTTTCGGGGTACATAATTTCACCTTCTCACCAGGAGTGTTTACAGCTCTTGAGGCTGGAGGATTGCCCACTAACTTTGTCAATCGACACGGTCCGTGCGAGCCTGGGACGTGTCGTAGGGGCATGTAAGTTATTTGGGCAAATCCTCCAAATTATGGAAGAAATTGAATAAGCACATGGATATCTTAAAAGACAAATTTGCTGGCTGCAACGGAAAAACCCCCCCAATACACATCAAGAATCAAAACCGTCTGGCCTGTGGACTTGGAATCACACAACGGTGTGAACAGGAAAGGCTGAGACGGAGATAACGAGATTCTCTTGGATACACAAGGGAGGAACCAAGCCTCAGCAGACGGTGGTAAACAGGCCCAGCACAAGCACAATCACCATCGGGGATGATACCGATCAGGCTGAGGGATCATGACATCAGCAAACCCCTTATCATCGGAAGCCTATTGTTCATGCCAGATCGAAACTGGGAAACATCAAAGAACCCCTTTTATCCAGAGGACCACCTGGGGTTTCAAAGGAAGCTCAGGTATAAAAGCCGAAGTCAAGCCAGAACTCTCTCTCTCTTCCTGCTCTTCCTGCTCTGCTGGACAGCTCGTGGGCCTGCATCGACTTCGCTGTGAGTATCCTGGTGACCTGGTGAATTTCCCGAAATAGGAGGGTTGAGGGGAGAAAGGTCAAGGGGAGTATGCTTGCAAGTAACTTGTGTTAAGTAAGTTTTACGACGTGCCCGATAGTTTCGTCCATAGTTTAGTTTAAAGGCATAAGTTTAGCCACGCATTGTGTAGTGTTGGTGAGATTCGATTTCTCATTGTTTAATAAAGCCTGTAAATTTTAGACCTTGCTTTGAGTCCATCTTGGTTTCTGTTTTCTCTCATCGGCACACTCTGGTCAATTCAACCTTTATCATATCCCACCATAATTCCGAGGTCTAGAACCTAGGGAATCCTTTTGTGGAGTAAAGGGAAAAAACAAACCCCCTACAAATGTACATTCTTTCTTTCTGCATCAGGTATTCCTTCTCTAGTATTTTAAAATTCCTTCTACCATGTAATATACCCTGGATCAATCCCTGGGCAAAACTCCTGCCACATGAATGCATCAAATCTGAGCAAAAACAAACTTCCCCAAATGGTGCACTTGGGTTAATTTGGAGATAAGAGATTATCTGTCAAAGCCCTGAATGCAGATTAAGCATTGCATGTTTGGTGCCTTAAAATATCGTCATTGGAATAATAGTTGGCCTATATTTTAATATAAGCTTTGTTTAGTTTAGCTTAGTTAGCTTAGTTTCGTTTCGTATAGAGATATCGCATGGAAACAGGCCCTTCGACCCACCGAGTCAGCGCCTAGTTCTATCCTACACACGAGGGACAATTTTTACAAAAGCCGATTAACCTACAAACCTTTAAGTCTTTAGAATGTGGGAGGAAACCGGAGCACCCAGAGAAAAGGACACGGTCACAGGGAGAAAATACAAACTCCATACAGAGGCACCCGTAGTCAGGCGCTGCAAGGCATCAATTCTACCACTGTGCCACTGGTGCTGCCTTTGCTAAATTTAAATTGTTAATATTTCATAACTGCACTCTAAAAATATTCTTTGGCTCCATTCATTGTACATGCTATTTTAAAAGTAATATACAGGTAAGGCTCTGCTTGTTGACCTTGACAATTCCTTGGCTTGCTGGAACCACATAGGAAAAAAACATTGATGAAGCCACATGTTGCCATCTGGGAAGACACAAAGTGCTGGAGTACCTCAGCGGGTCAGGCAACTTCAATGGAGAACATGGATTAGGATGCTTGGGGTCAGGACACTTCTTCAAACTGATTGGGGAGGAGGAGAGCAGGACAGGAAGTCCTCTGAAGAAAGAATTCTCTGGTACGGAGCTGTTCAGGGTACACCTTGATAAACCTATTATAGTCCCTGCAATGCATTTTAGAACCTGTGTATTTAATTCCTACCAATCCACGTGGCCCATCCAAGGTCAAATGCATGACCTTTGATCAAGGGAGGCAACACTTACGTTGGTAATGAGAAGCTTTTGACAACTGGTGGCACGGTGGCGCAGCTGTAGAGTTACTGCCTTACAGCACCAGAGACCAGGTTCCATCCTCTGGTTATAATGTTGCTGTTTCGTATGGAGTTGTATATTCTTCCCGTAACCCGTGGTTTTTCTCCAGGCGCTCCAGGTTTCCTCCCACCCTCCAAAGATGTATAGGTTTATGGATTAATTTCGGTAAAAATTGTAAATTATCCCTTGTGTATAGGATAGTGCTAGTGGACGATGATGGCTGGTCGGCACAGACTTGGTGGGCCGAAGGGCCTGTTTCCACTCTGTATCACTAAACTAAACTAAACTTTGGGGTCTGATTTGCAAGAAAATGCTGCTCTTCTCACTCAGCTCCACACAACTATGGCGCTTTCATGGCATGGAGGAGAGGCAACCCAGCTTCAGTCTATTATACATTTAATGTCAATTGAAAAGCTGACTTTGAAACAAACCTTTCTGGATCAAGCAGTACTGCATTCATCACTTGACAATGTTTTCCTGCCACAGGTTGTTGTTAACCAGTGCCTGGAGTTCAATTTATTTCAACTCCGAAGAGGACAGTAAGGGTTCAGTGGCATGTTGAGTTGGTCCTTGATGGATCAGCCTGCTAAGCAATCACGTGGAAGACAAAGCATTTAATGTCAAACCATCAGATGACTGACACCATGGGACTCTTCTTTTAATTTGACAAATGTCATGTGCTTTTCTCCTCTGGCAGATCTGAAGCTGAAGCTCAGGAATAAAGTTTCCCGTTTGCAAAGCCCGCAACTGATTGGGAAATATTTAGTTATCGCTGATCATTGTCCCAGTAACATAATCCAATGTTGTGCAGAGGTTGCTAGTGAAAAACTAGAGAGTAAAAAAAAATAAAACACGATTTCTATGCTAATTGGCCTCTGTAAAGTGCCCCTAGTGGAGGAGAAAGTTGGATAAAATTGGAGAACTAGAGTGAACGGGTGATCAATGGGCAGCGTGAACTCAATGGGCCAAAGGGCCTATTTCCATGCTGTATCTCAAAACTAAACTAAACTATGGATAAGATACTTGACCAACAATATGGAGAGTTTTTAAGAAGGAACTGCAGATGCTGGAAAATCGAAGGTACACAAAATGCTGGAGAAACTCAGTGGGTGCAGCAGCATCTATGGAGCGATGGAAATAGGCAACGTTTCGGGCCTAAACCCTTCTTCAGACTGGAGAGTTTGATTAGTTATCCAACAATGGCAAAACAGAATAACACTTTAGAATGAAACTGTAGGCCCCCCATCCTCATCCCCCTCTCTCTCCCTTCCCCCTCCCCTCTCCTCCCCCTCCCCACTCTCTCCCAATCTCCCCCTCCCCACTCTCTCCCCATCTCCCCCTCCAGTAAATAGCTGTTTTTAAAAAAAATCTGTTTAATCAAATTCTTGGAGGGGGGGGTGTTTAATTTACCAAAAAAATCACAGTTTCATGTGGGGGTGGAATAGGAGGAGAGGTTTAATTTACAAAATAAAGCGATATTTTCATTGTAGGGGGGTGGGATGGGGGTCTTCTCCTTCTGCGCAGCTCGACCTCTCCCTCCTCCTCCCGTGGCTCCGTGCCACGGCCCGTCCCTTCATCATTGTCACGGTGGAGAAAACCGGGCAGCCAGTGGTTTACATCAAAATCCTGGGGAGGTGAGGAGGGAGATTGCGGGAGAGGAGGGGGTAGGGAGGGAGAGGGAGGGGAAAGTGTGGGAGGTGAGGAGGGAGAGTGGTGGGGTGGGATAGGGGGGAGGTGAGGAATGGGGAAGGATGGGGATAGCGGGAGAGGGGGGGGGGGGGGCTAGGGAGGGGATAGGGGTTATGGAGGGAAGGAGGGAGGGAGTGACTGAGGATAGGGGAAAGGAGAGGGAAGGAGAGGTTAGGGAGGGAGTGGGGAGGGGATGAGGAGAGGGAAAAGAGGGAGGGTGAAGAGGGGGAGAGCGTGCTGGGGTATGAGGGGGAAATGGAGGAGGATAGGGGTAGGAAGAGGGAGGAAGAGAGAGGAGGGGAAGGAGAAGGTGAAGGGAGGAAGCAGAAGAGGGTTGGTGGAGGGTGGGGAGAGGGAGGATAATGGAAGAAGGGAATAGGGAACTGAAGAGGGAAAGTGAGATGTGTTCACACTGATCTTATTTTTTACAAGTTATTGCCATATTAAACATTAAAAACATCAGCCACGCCTGCGCAGTAGGGGACTGTGGGTGAGTGGCGGAATATTGCGTTTGGGGACCAGCCCTCCCATGTGACAGGGACCCAACAGGCCCCACTTGTTCTAGTAATTTATAAAAGCAGCCATTTATGGGCTACTTAAAACAAATAATAGGCGCCGTTTAATGAAACAATTTTCAGGAAACATAACGTGCACTTATAATAATGGTGAAGTCGCAGAGGCCAATATTTCATGTTCTCAAAGGAAAATTAGCCAATTGAATATTAATGATCCTCCAGAAATCCTCTTCGTCCCTGTAGAGTAATAGTGACACATTGATGAACCTTTCTCTGCTCACTTCCGAAGACAGAGAAATCCAGGGCGTCTGTTTACTTTTTGCTTCTCTGCCGGGTTCATAAATCACATTGAAAGACAAATGTTGCCTTAATGTCAGCCCGCATTAATGTCCATTAGTGATTGGAACCATGTGGAAATAATGTCAACTGCTACTTGAGCTAATGTGATCATTATGTGAGAGGGTGTGTTGTGTCCATTGGAATGAGAGAATCCCGTTTTTACTCATGTAAGCAATATCGGCAGACGCACACACAAGAGTCTGGTTTTGGAACAGCTCCATCCAAGACTGCAAGAGGTTGCAGAGAGTTTGCGGACACAGCACAGAGCATCTCGCAAACCATCCCTCCTTCCATTTACTCCATTTACACCTCACCTGCCTCGGCAAGGCCACCAGCACAATCAAGGATGAGTCTCATCCGGTCACTCCCTCTTTTCCCCTCTCCAACCAGGCAAAATGTACAGAAGTGTGAAAAAACACACCTCCAGATTCAGGAACAGTTTCTTCCCAGCTGTTATCAGGAAACGGCACCATCCTATCGCTAACTGGAGTGTGGTCCTGACCTCCCATCTAGCCTTGGACTATCTTTAATCGGACTTTACTGGTCTTCATCTTGCACCTTGGTCCTTATTCTCTTTATCCTGTATCTCAATGAGAAGTCTATACATGATCCTAATCAAGCAGTCCACAGTATTCAGATACAGGATAAAGAGTATATTATTTAGTGCAAAATAAAGTCCGATTAAAAATAGTTCAAATGTCTCCAATGAGGTAGATGGTAGGAAGGGACGAGAGAACGGTTTGGTTGCCTGATGATAACTGGGTTGAAACTGTCCCTGAAACTGGAGATTGCCTGATGGCAGAGGGGAGATGTGGGAGTGACCCGGTTAAGAATGTACCTGGGTTATGCTGGTAGCCTTGCCGAGGCAGCATGAAGTGTAGATGGATTAGACTCATGGGATGGGTTAGACCATCCCAAAAACTGTCCACCTATGATTTCTCTATATATTTTTTTTTATTATTATTTTTATTAGAAGTAGACATATTATAAAGTATAGTTACATATTATAGTAAAAAGACTTTTCATATACATCAGTCATACATTATTAAAATTTTCAATTATCAATTACTTCTGCTTCTAGTGTTTTTATTTTTTATAGAAAGAGAGAGAAAGAGAGGGTAGAAAGTTACAAATTAAAAAAAACAGAAAAACAGAGGAGGTGGAATGGGTTACCTGTAATACGTCAATGGAGATAGGTTCGTAGATTATAAAGTATAGCTTTTCATCTGATCCTGAGTTCAAGTTTCAGTTGGGTCCTCGTGCTGTGCCAATCTATCCCTTCAGATAGTTAATGAATGGAGCCCAGATTTTATCGAAAATATCTTGTTTGTCCATTAAGACAAGTCTAATTCTTTCTATGTATAGGGTCTCCGACATTTCCGTAATCCACATATTAATTGTGGGGGTTGTAGGGCCTTTCCAAAATTTTAATATTAATTTTTTCCCGATTATTATACTGTAGTCGAGGAAATTTCTTTGGTTTGTTGTGAGTGTTAAACTTTGTTCTGATATTCCAAGTATTATTAATTTTGTGTTTGGGTCCAGTTTTGTATTAATAACTTCTGAAGTTATTTAAAAAATATTTAAGTTTTATACAGTTTGCAAACGTATGTGTTAAATTAGCCTCTAGATGTAGACATTTATCACAAATAGGAGATTTGTGGGAAGATTCTATTTAGTTTTATTTTAGAGTAGTGTAGTCTATGTAAGACCTTGAATTGTATTAAAGTATGTCTGGCATTTAATGAACATTGATGTATTTGTTGTAAACTTTCATCCCACATATATTTCGTTATAGGGTGACCTATTTCATTTTCCCATTTGTATCTATATGGTTCGGTCGGTGGTACCTCGTTGTTTAGTAGGGTGTTATAAATATAAGCTATTAGTTTTTCAGTATTAGGATGCTTGTTCAAACATTCATCAAGAATTTCTGATTCCCTACTCCTGTAGACTTGTGTATTAGATTTAACATAATCTCTAATTTGTAGATATCTGAAGAAATTATTTGAGTGCAGTCCATAATTCTGTTGTAACTCTTGAAAGATTTCTCTATATATTTAATGCAGTATTGGAGATAGGCACACAGTTGGAGTAATCAGAGGGTCTGGCAGCATCTCTGGAGAAAAAGAATGTGTGACGTTTCGGGTCGGGATCCTTCTTCAGACCCTTCAGTATATACAGTACCAGTATCTACAGTTCCTTTCTACACCTGTATTGGTACTCGGGAAACTTGTTAACACTGTCGAGGACTTCATAATGCAGAGAGCATTATAACAGTGGAGCGATTAACCCTGGAAAGGGGGGAGACTTCCATCTGAGTTGGACCCAGGAAACTGAAACAGGCTCACGTAGACTTAATATTTTCTTGATGTTATCAACGACGGATAATGGATGGGAAGCGTTTAGAGGGCTATGGGCCACATGCAGGCAAATAGGACTACCCCAAGATGCCAACTTGGACGGTACGGCCAAGTTGGGCCAAAGGACCTGTTTCTGTGTTGTACAGCACCATGACTAAGGCCTATCCAGTGGGATTGACATGTTTTGTGTTTTTCCTTTCTAAAGATGCAGTGTATTTTGGTGACTATTGCACACTGCAGACCAGAAGTGCCTTCAATATCCAGATATACCAGATCCGCACAAAATCTTTCTTTGCGGCAACTGTTTATAGTGCTCTCTGCATTATGAAGTCCTCGACAGTGAGCCCCATGCGCAACTATTACCAAAGTGTCTGCCCACACAGTCAGTACACCTCTCCTACACTTCTCTCCCGTACTAAGTCACCCCAACCCCCCCCCTCCCCTCCCCTCCCCCCTCCCAACTCCAGTCCCGTCCCAACCCCCTGGGAAACTGAAGGAAGTGACAATCAACTGCCAAGGATACAAATAATGTCATACACAAGAAAGGGCAGATGCTGGTTGACAAAAAGTGAACCCACAGTGCTGGAGTAACACAAAGACGCAGCAGAATCTTTGAAACGTCATCCCGTCACCCATTCCAGAGATGCTGCCTGTCCTGCTGAGTTAAAGAGTGCCCACGGTAGACTCACGAGTCCCTACGGTAAACTCACGGGCTACTACGTTCTTACAACAAGTTTAAAATGTTTACTTCAAGAGTAAATTTGACTCGTCAAAATCTTTCATCATGTTGAAAGATTTTCACGAGTTAACAAGGTTCCCGAGTACCTGCCGTTAGCGTTACGAGTCGCTAAGTTACGTCCACAAGTTCCGACATTCCCGCTACGTTAATTCTACGGGATTATCACGAGTTTGATTCGGGATCACTCATGGGTGGACTCGCACCGTGCGACAGGGCCAGAAGACAGCAACTGTACCGCTGCACCACGGTGCCATCCACCCATCTTCATGAATATATAACACCAAATACAATACCGGAATGACCTTTTTGCCACTGATTCCACCAGCTCTCCCAATCCTGTGAATGCATCCTGAGTATGTTGCTGAAACAGTGCAGCGGTCCAGAGAAAGTAAGAGAGCAAAACATTTACAGGATGAGTAACCGCATGTCGGAAAGGCAAGTCCCAGTAAGGTAATTGAGTTCACTGCATAACTTTTCCAAAGAGACTAAAGCAATGGTTCACTTGTCTGTTGGGAATAAGATAAATCTGTTTAAACATATGAAATGGTTACAGGAAAAATCACAGTGAAAAGTGAAGAAATAGCAAAAATGTGGTCAGATAGAAGCAAAGAAAGGAGTTAGTTTGGCCTGGCCTTATGCTGACCCTGAAATGATTGATGTAATTATCTCATCAGTCTCTTCAGTTTCAAGAAATGATTGCTTCTGCTGTATTAAAGGTGTAGCAGAAAAAGGCAAGGCCATGTGTCTTCATTTATCAGCCGATGGGGTGAATGAGGGTCAAAGCAATCCGAGCACTGCCGACAGTACCACTGATCAACGACACAGACTTAACAGTAAAGAATCATACACCATTCTGTCCATTAATGCACCTCCAACCTTGGGCTGGTCAGATGTGGCACGAAAATTGCCGCAAGATAAGACAGGTGGCTTAAATATGGGCCAGATCTGTGTGGCGTTAATGCATTGAGAAGTAATGAATTGCATTTCACACTATATCTCTGGCAGTGTCACAAAGCACTATAGTTACTGAAAACAAAATCTGACTTAGCCTGTCACCTTTCATGAGTTAGAGGTGGTTCTGCCTCTCTTATTTTTTGCCTGACCAAACAAAATGTTATAACCAACAGAGGTTTGTCACACGTATGAGGTCCATCGTGTTTGTTGAATTCCTGTCGTCAAACTTGTAATCTTTGTACGCTGGCCGCAACTGAAGTATTCCGAGTCACACTGAAACAGGCCATTTGGCCTATCGCGTTAGTCGATTACAGTAGTTAGTTTAGTTTATTTACAGGTGTACTGGGGTACAGTGAAAAGTTTATAGACAATAGGTGCAGGAGTAGGCCATTTGGCCCTTCGAGCCCTTTTTGTTGCGTGCTAACCAGTCAGTAGAAAGACAATTTATACATAACTAAAACTCTGGTCTTGTGCTCTTCCGGTGTGTGGGGTTTTTCTATTTGCGCAAAAACGGTACGTGATAGCACTACAATTTTTTGCCAGGTAACTCACTGTTCTGTGCTGCGAGTGCAACAAATTTTATTCCGATCGCCCCTTCCTGCCCCATCAGCGGCAGCCTGTGCCGCCTCACTCACAAACTCCTTTATCCCCTCCTCACAGTAACTTGTCTATCGTCTCCCCCACCTCCGGCGGCGGATGCGGGTTCAGTGGATGCCCAGTGGAGGCCCAGTGGAGGCCATGATCCCATCACTCTCTCCCTCATCACTCACCCCTCTCTCCGCCTGCCCTCTGCGGCAATGGCGGTTCCATCTACCCGTCCCCCCGGATCTGTCTCCTCCGCCGCCGCCGTTGCAGCAACTCACCCTCACGGCTTTCTCAGAGGATATCTTCACCAGCTCATCAAAACTCATGGTGCCCACCATGACGAACACCGACTCCATCCCCCCCCCCCCTCCCGTGGCCCAGCAGTAACGGGCAGGCGGGCGGGCAGGCAGGGCGGGGACGGGCCGAATGGCAGCAGTGGGCGGTTGGACAGGACGGGGATGGGCCGAGCGCCGGCTGAGCCAGAGTGGGCAGAGGGGCAGAGGGAGAGAGGGAGAGTCGGGTTGTAGGGTGGCCAAGCAGTTTGCGAGGAGTTTGAGTAACTCACACGCACACACACACATGATGCAAACTGGTCCAATCATCAAGTCAACGGGATCTAAACCACAGCTAACAATGAATGACCTGTGGAGGAAGGAACTGCACATGCTGCTTTTTAGGGAGGGAGGGAGAGAGTGACGGAGTGAGGGAGTGACTGAGGGAGTGAGGAAGTGACTGAGCGTAGGGGAAAGGAGAGGGAGGGAGAGGTGAGGGGATTGGGGGAGGGGAGGAGGAGAGGGGAAAGAAGAGGGAGGGTGAAGGGGGAGGGAGTGCTGAGGAATGAGGGGAAATGAGCCGTGTCTGAGCAGTTGGGGGCTATGCGTGAGTGGTGCAATATTGCGTCTGGGGGATGGGTTGCATTTGGGGAACGGGTGAGTGGTGGAATATTGCATTGGGGAATGGGTTGCGTTGGGGGAACCAGGCCTCTCTTGTGACAGGGACCCAACGGGGCCCACAGTCTAGTACATGATTATATTCGAGTCATCCACAGTATACAGATACACAATAACGGAAACAACGTGAATAATGTTTAGTGCAAGATAAAGTCCAGTAAAGACCATTTAAAGATAGTCCAAGGGTCATGTACATTTTGACATATACATGAAAATGAAAGGTTAAGAGGGATATGGAACAAATGCAAGCACTTAGCATAACATATGATGTGCCCAACATAACATTACATAATATTTGATGAGCGTTTGACGGCACTGGGCCTGTACATGCTGGGGTTGCTGGAGTTTAGAAGGATGAGGGGGATGTCATTGCAACATACAGAATAGTGAAAGGCCTGGATAGGGTGGATGTGGAGAGGATGTTTCCACAAGTGGGAGAGACTAGTACTAGAGGACAAAACCTCAGAATGAAAGGACGTAGCGTTAGAAAGGAGAAATGTCTTCAGTCAGAGGGTGGTGAATCTGTGGAATTCAATGCCACAGAAGGCTGTGGAGGCCAAGTCAATGGATATTATTAAGGCAAAGATTGATTAGTACAGGCTGTCAGGGGTTATGGGGAAAAGGCAGAAGAATGGGGTTTAGGCAGAAAGATAGATCAACCATGATTGAATGGTGGAGTGGACTCGATAGGCTGAATGGCCTAATTCTGCTCCTATAACATGAATTTATGAAATTATGAACATTTGGGACAGCTCTATGATAAAACCAGGTCGGTATGGATAAGATGGGCCGAAGAGCGTTCTTCCAAGCTGTGTGACTAAATTAATAATAAAAGCTGGACCACGTCAATCTACATCTCACCCTGGAAGCTTCACTGTCACCATTACTGATTCCAGCTTTTGTTACTTCCAGGATTTATTTAATTAACTTAATTTGAATTCCACGGATAATGTTGCAGTAGACCTGACATATAAACTTAGATCAACATCAGCCTGCTTTCAGTTGAGAAAAGTGTAAAATAAATATATCTCCTGATTGTCTCCTGTTTTGAACAACAGCTGATGTTTATTGCTTTAAAAAAGTTAAAGAGCAGAGATTGATTTGAAAGCTGCCGTGATTCACGGACCTGAACAAAAAAAACATTCATAAGCCAGATGATGTCTACCAATCTCGTCAATTAGATTAGACTCTTGTGATTCACTTCTTCCTATTCATTATTCTATACAATATCCTGTGAAAGCTGGCGATTCCCATTTTAATAAGTAAATGACAAATACATCTTTCTATAATTCAATTTAAATGCTCCTCTTCGCTGCTTAGTAAAATTGGTATTCCCAGGCCTTTAGCGGCAAGCAAGCCCAACGGTGTGGCACGGTGGCGCAGCTGTAGAGTTGCTGCCTTACAGCACCAGAGGCCTGGGTTCAATCCTGACAATGGCTGCTCTCTGTATGGAGTTTGTACAATCTCCCGGTGACCACGTGGGTTTTCTCCGGGTGCTTTAGATTCCCCCACATTCCAAAGATATACAGGTTTGTAGGTGAATTGGCTTGGTAAAATTGTAAATTGTCCCTAATGTGTGTAGGATAGTGTTAGGGGGTCACAGGCCAGCACAGACTCAGTGGACCGAAGGGCCCGTTTCCACGGTGTATCTCCAAATTAAACTCTCGTCAACTAGTACAGAGGCGCCACAGAAAGCATTTTATTGGGATGCATCACAGCATAGTGTGGGAACAGCTCCACCCAAGACCCCAAGAGAATTGTGAGCGCAGCCCAGACCATCACACAAATCAACCTCCCTTCCAATGACTCCATTTACACCTCACACTGCCTCGGCAAGACCACCAGCATAATCAAGGACGATTCCCACTCCCTCTTCTCCCCTCACCCATCAGAGGTATAGAACTTTGAAAACGCACACCAGACTCAGAGACAGTTTCTTCCCAGCTGTTATCAGCAACTGAACCACTATCAACATCGGAGATCCTTGGAATATCTTTAATCGGATTTTACCTTGCACTAAACGTTACTTCCTTTATCCTGAATCTGTACACTGTGGTTGGCTCGATTGTAATCACGTCTAGCCTTTTCGCTGACTGGTAAGCACACAACAAAAGCTTTTCACTGTACCTGAAAATAAACTAAACTAGCTCAGGATGCACCTAAATCTCAGGATTTGGTGGACACCATACATAGCAATATAGAAACATAGAAAATAGGTGCAGAAGTAGGCCATTCGGCCCTTCGAGCCAGCACTGCCCTTCAATATGATCATGGCTGATCATCCAAAATCAGTACCCCGTTCCTGCCTTCTCACCATATCCCTTGATTCCGTGTCCTAAGAGCCACATTCCAACTCTCTTGAAAACGTCCAGTGAATCGGCCTCCACTGCCTGTGGCAGAGAATTCCACAGATTCACAACTCTCTGGGTGAAAAAGTTTTTTGTCATCTCAGTCCTAAATGGCCTCCCCCTTATTCTTAAACTGTGACCTCTGGTTCTGGACTCCCCCAACATCAGGAACATTTTTCCTGCATCTACTGTAACCTGTCCAGTCCTTTAAGAATTTTATGTTTCAACAAGATCACCTCTCATCCTTCTAAACTCCAGTGAATAAAAGCCCAGATGATCCATTTTTTATCATGTCACTGTGCATCTCTTATTCATTCCCCTTGTGATTTTATACAAGATCACCTCTCAGCTTCCTGCACTCCTAGGAATAGTCCTAGCCTGAGGAGGGCACCAGTAAATGGTGAATTAGGGGAGGGCACCAGTAAATGGTGAATTAGGGGAGGGCACCAGTAAATGGTGAATTAGGGGAGGGCACCAGTAAATGGTGAATTAGGGGAGGGCACCTGTAAATGGTGAATTAGGGGAGGGCACCAGTAAATGGTGAATTAGAGGAGGGCACCTGTAAATGGTGAATTAGGGGAGGGCACCAGTAAATGGTGAATTAGGGGAGGGCACCTGTAAATGGTGAATTAGGGGAGGGCACCAGTAAATGGTGAATTAGGGGAGGGCACCTGTAAATGGTGAATTAGGGGAGGGCACCAGTAAATGGTGAATTAGGGGAGGGTGACCGCGAGGATTATCTCCGACATCTTCGTCCTCCCACACTCCAAAGACGCACAGGCTTGTAGATTTACAGGTTCAAATGTAAATTGTCCCCAGTGTGTGTAGGACAGCGCTAATGTGCGGGGATCGCTGGTCAGTGCGGACTCTCACTGTCCCTTTTCAAGACCCTTTTCTCCAGAGATGCTATCTGTCACGCTGAGCTACAGCTTTTTGTGTCTATTCTCAGTTGAAACCCGCATCTGCAGCTCCTTCTTATGCGAAGCTGTTCTTAAATCTGGACATTTGAGGTTTCAAGCTGTTGCATCTTGTCCCAGGAGGGAGAAGAGAGAAAAGCATCATAGCGAAAACTAACATTTGAACACTTTGGAGGCAAAAATACTTACAGCAACTGACAAAGGACCACATGTGGCTGAAAGGAACTGCAGAAGCTGGAAACTTGAGAAAAACACAAAGTGCTGGAGTAACTCAGCAGGTCAGTCAGCATCTGTGGAGGAGGGACTAGCGATGTTTCAATTTATTAGTTCATAATTCATATTAGCAGAATTAGGCTATTCAGCCATCGCGTCCACTATGCAATTCATTCATTGCTGTTCTTTCATTCCTTCTCAACCCCATTCTTCTGCCTTCTCCCAATAATCTTTGACACCCTTACTAAACAAGAATCTTTCAATCTCTGCTGTAAAAATCCCTAATAACCTGGCCTCCTCAGCTGAGGAAATTAATTCCAGAGATTCAACATCTCCTTTCTAAAGGTATGTGAGTACCCTTCTTCAGACTTTAAGGCAGTCCATGGAGTGCAGGAGGATGAAGGGTAATCTTATAGAGGTGTAAAAGATCATGCGAGGAAAAGAAAGGGTAATTGCACAGAATATTTTACCCAGTAAGGGAATCAAGAAACAGAGGACATAGATTTAAGGTGAGGAGGTGGGGGGGGAGGGGGACATTTAATAGAAACCTGAAGGGAGATTCTTTTAGACAAAGGGTAGTAGCTATATGGTACATGCTGCCAGACGTGATAGTTGAGGCAAGCACAATTGCAACATTTAAAAAACATTTGGACAGGTACATGTTCACGATAGGTTTAGAAGAATATGGGGCAAACGCAGGCAGGTGGGACTAGTGTAGATGGGGCATGTTGGTCGGCATGAGAAATGGGCCGAGGGGACTGTGTCCACGGTGTATGACTATACGACTCTATGAACTGTATTATTTAGTCTTGACCATAAAGTTACAATGACAACATGGCCATCAGCCTCATACAAGTCGACATTTTACATTGAGGAATGGTAATAAAAATGTAGGAAAATGTCATCTTTTGTTCTTCATTGCACTTGTTTTTATATTAGCAAAAATATCAAAAGAAGACATTACTACTGTCGACATTTTATTGCAAATAACACTCTGTTGTGATTCTTGTGAAATTTACTGCCAAACTCATCCGTGCCGTCAAGCACTGAAATAATATTTCCAGGATGCATTCATCTCAAGTCTCACCAGCTCATGTGGGAACTGGTTCAAAAGCTGCTGGCCTTGGAGTCTTAGCCCAGCAGGTGAGCATAGTTAGATGGCCATGTCTCCAACAAAGTATTTGATCTTAGGCCTGAGCTTTGAGCTTCAATCTCCAAACAAAAGACACGTCGGGACATCCTACAGAACAATAGCGGATGGTGTTCAAGTGACTCAGGCAGCCTCACAATGTGGGCCAATTGTCATGATGGAACCAGTCCATGAATCGTGAACGGGGATCACGAAATGGCTCTCAGAGTCAGACGTTAGATTGCTAGTCATATGAAGCTACGTATCTAACTTATCCACAGCAGGTTATTTCTATAATAGTATGGCAACACTAAAGTTCCAGCCGTCTAACATTAGTTTCCAAAGACCGCAGTTATGCTAGCAGCATGAAGAACAAATTGCAATCATTTTTTTTTTCAGGTGATAAAACTCCAGTGTATTTCACTCAATGATATTCTCACTGTAAGGACAGTAAAACCTCTCATGGTGCAATTACCTACAGGCTTTGTGACTCAATAATAGAACATCACCACTTAGTATTGGGAGCTGGCAACTTCAATGCTGATGCTGAACTCCACGTAGAATGAGGTTTCAAATCAGCAGCATATTAGCGTCTTGCTGTGCCTTGTATTCCATTGGGGGAAATGTCAACTGGTTCAATATTAAAGCTAATGCTATTTCACATGTTAACATAGAAATACAGAAAATTGGTGCAAGAGTAGGCCATTCGGCTCTTCGAGCCAGTACCGCCATTCAATATGATCATTGATCATCCAAAATCAATACCCCATTCCTGCTTTCCCCCCATATCCCTTGATTCCGTTAGCCATAAGAGCTAAATCTACCTCTCTCTTGAATACAATCTGGTTAAACAAATCACTCATCAATGTAGTGATGAGATGACATGAAAAAGCTCCAGACTTTTTCTTTTCATTGTTAAGATTTCTCTTCAAGGAGTTAAGTTTAATTTAGATACAGCATGGAAACAGGCCCTTCGGCCCACTGAGTCCACACCAATCATCGATCACCCGTTCACACTGGTTCTATGCTAGTCCTCTTTCTCATTCACCCCCTACACACGAGTATGGGGCGAATGAGAAGAGTAATTTACTACACAAGAGTAATTTACAGAGACCAATAAATGTACAAACCTGCACGTCTTTGGGATGTGGGAGGAAACCAGAGAAACCAGAAGAAACACACGTGGTGACAGGGAGAACGTGCAAACTCCACATAGACAGCGCCCGAGATCAAAATTGAGCCCAGGTCTCTGGCGCCAAGAGGAGGCAGCACTATAAGCTGTATCTCAATCTCCTTAAAACCTTATTTCATTATTTAAAGACTGCAGCATTCCAGGGATTAGAGGATAAATTGGAAGTTTTCTTTTGGAACAAGAACCAATTATAATAGCATTATCCATTCCAGTTTATTGTGAGTAATTTTTCCAAATCGAATTGGAACTCCCCAAAATCTTTCAGCAGGGACCAGGTGCTCAAAACTCTGAGAGAATAGAACACCTTGACACTTAAAATCTCTACTGGTTTATAGATTGTTCAGAATTGTGTGCAACTGAAAATAAATAAGGAAGACATTTATTTCTCCAACACCTTTCATGGTCTTTCCAGGTCAATTCCCTAAAAAAACATGATGCAATCAATGAAGTATTTTTGTAGTAAACACAAAAAATGCTGAAGATGCAGTGGAGATAGTTGAGGAAGGTATTTCAATAGTATTTAAAACTTACCTAAGATGGACACAGAATGCTGAAGTAACTCCACGGGTCAGGCAGCATCTCTGAAGAAAAGGATTAGGTGATGTTTTGGGCCAAGACCCTTCTTCAGACTTCAGACTTTAAAACTTACCTAGATGGGAAAGGTTGCGAGGGATAGGAACCAAATGGGGGCTTAGATGGAGCATCTTGGACAGCATGGACGAGTTGGGCTGAAAGGCCTTTTTCAGTGCTGTATGACTCTAAGATTCATTGAGAACAGAATGTGTTGCATTGGTAAAAGTAACAAATGCTGGATTTAATGAATCCCTGGTATCTTTATCTGTAACAAGACATTTATACTGGCAATATTGTCTCACAACATCCTATTTGACCTACATAATCACCTTATTTCAATCCTTTATCCCTGGGAGAAATGTGTGTTAATGGGTTTTGACGCCACCAATACTCTGGGAAAGAGAAGTTCCTTTTGAACAAGGTTTTTAAGAAAATATACATTGAAGGTGATGTCTTGTGCAATAAGGCTGAGGATGGTTTTCCTGCTCATTTGATACCCAAGCAATAGACTGACTATCAGAATCAATCAGGTTCTGATGGAGCAAATAACTCAAGAATGAATCTTGAGCTGTCTGTGCACTATGCCTTCAGCAAGAAGCTGCAAAATTCAATTCACTGAGCATCTCAGGAAATCAGGATGACATTTAGTGTGCAACACTGGCCCTCTGAGCCCTGGAGATAAAGTGTCCCTCAGAAGGGCTTTCAGAACAGAGAAGAAGAACAGGCTGAAAGATGTGCAGCTGAATGGGAAAAACGGACAAACAAACATCTGCAAAAGTGGCAAAATGCCTAGGCCGAGTCAGGTCATGCCAGTGTGAAATTGTCCACAGCTTCCCTGCTAACCCGACCAACCACCAGCTAAAGAGATAAACTGGGCATACGCGGCTTTAGTTTAGTTTAGAGATACAGCGCAAAAACAGGCCCTTCTGCCCACCGAGTCCGCACCGACCAGCAATCCCCGTACATTAGCACTGTCCTACACACACTAGGTACAATTTACAATTAGTCTACAAACCTGTATGTGTTTGGAGTGTGGGAGGAAAACAGAGCTCCCAGGAAAAATCCACACAGGCCACGAGGAGAACATACAAACTCCGTACAGACAGCACCCGTAGTCAGGATCGAAACCGGTTTTCTGGCACTGTAAAGCCCCTGTCCCACTTTCACGACCTAATTGGTAACCTCTGCCGAGTTTGCCCTTGACTTATACTCGCAGCATGGTCGCCACGAGGTCATAGGAGGTCGTAGGAGGTCTTCGTAACTCTTGCTCATGCTCGTGAATGGTCACCGCGTACTCGTGGTCTCAAGTAGGTCGCTGCGTTTTTTCCAGCCTGATAAAAAATGTCCACGAGTAAAAAAAAGGTCGGCATGGAAAAAATTGATACTTTTTACTCGTAGGTAGGTCGTAGGTAGGTCGTAGTAGGTAGTCGTAGATAGTCGTCACTGGCCCGAGAAAAAAAATGCAAACATGACATCATTTTATCATGTGATCATTTTCCACTCATAGCTAGTCGTGGTTGGTCTTAGGTGTGAAAGATTGAGGTCGAGGGGGGTCGTAGGAGGTCGTAGACATAGTCGTAGGAGGTCGTAGACATAGTCGTAGGAGGTCGTAGACATAGTCGTAGGAGGTCGTAGACATAGTTGTATGAGGTCGTAGACATAATCGTAGGAGGTTGCAGACATAGTCGTAGGAGGTCTTTTACTTCGGCAAGTCAACACGACCTTGACATTTTTTAAAACTCGTCTAGGGTCTTCTAAACTCGTGGATTAGGTCGTCCGTGGGACAGGCCCTTAAGGCAGCAACTACCGCTGTGCCACAATTATTTTATCAGTGTTGGAACTCTCTACACAGCATCTTTGCCCCAAGTACGACAGTAGTTCAAGGAACCAAATCACCTGTGGGTCCATGGGGGAACTAAGGGATGGGAAATAAATGCTGACCTGGCAAATGATAACTGTACACTGTGAATCTATCAGATCAAAGATCTGCATTGTATATAAGATCAAAACCCTGAATGCTAAATCCATACACGGTAATTCATTCTGACCTTTTCAACCTCTCTCTTGTTATTGCCTGTCAGATTAGCAATCCCATAGGATGCCCACTCTCTGAGGAAAGCATTTCAAAAAGGAAAGAACAACAGAAATTTAAATCTAAATTTCAAAGGAGCTCCCAGTCATTCACACATCACACCCTGTAAGGAGTGAACCCGTCTGAAACCACCAATCGTATCAAAGGTAAAAGGTACACAAAAATGCTGGAGAAACTCAGCGGGTGCAGCAGCATCTATGGAGCGAAGGAAATAGGCGACGTTTCGGGCCGAAACCCTTCTTCAGACTGATGGGGGGTGGGGGGGAGAAGGAAGGAGAAAGGGAGGAGGAGGAGCCCGAGGGCGGGGGGATGGGAGGAGACAGCTCGAGGGTTAAGGAAGGGGAGGAGACAGCAAGGGCTAGCAAAACTGGGAGAATTCAACGTTCATGCCATCCGGACGCAAGCAACCCAGACGGAATATGAGGTGCTGTTCCTCCAATTTCCGGTGTTGCTCACTCTGGCAATGGAGGAGACCCAGGACAGAGAGGTCGGATTGGGAATGGGAGGGGGAGTTGAAGTGCTGAGCCACCGGGAGTTCAGGTAGGTTATTGCGGACTGAGCGGAGGTGTTCGGCGAAACGATCGCCCAACCTCCGCTTAGTCTCCCCGATGTAAATCAGCTGACATCTAGAGCAGCGGATGCAGTAGATGAGGTTGGAGGAGATACAGGTGAACCTTTGTCGCACCTGGAACGACTGCTTGGGTCCTTGAATGGAGTCGAGGGGGGAGGTGAATGGACAGGTGTTGCATTTCTTGCGGTTGCAACGGAAAGTGCCCGGGGAGGGGGTGGTACGGGAGGGAAGGGAAGAATTGACAAGGGAGTTGCGGAGGGAGCGGTCTTTGCGGAAGGCAGACATAGGGGGAGATGGGAAGATGTGGCGAATGGTGGGGTCACGTTGGAGGTGGCGGAAATGGCGGAGGATTATTTGTTGTATTTGCCGGCTGGTGGGGTGAAAGGTGAGGACTAGGGGGACTCTGCCCTTGTTGCGAGTGCGGGGATGGGGAGAGAGAGCAGTGTTGCGGGGTATGGATGAGACCCTGGTGCGAGCCTCATCTATGGTGGCGGAGGGGAATCCCCGTTCCCTGAAGAACGAGGACATTTCCGATGCCCTGGTGTGGAACGTCACATCCTGGGAGCAGATGCGGCGTAAGCGGAGGAATTGGGAGTAGGGGATGGAGTCTTTACAGGGGGCAGGGTGGGAAGACGTGTAGTCCAGATAGCCATGTGAGTCAGTTGGTTTGTAGTGTATGTCGGTCAGAAGTCTGTCCCCTGCGATGGAGATGGTGAGGTCAAGGAATGGTAGGGAAGTGTCGGAAATGGTCCAGGTGTATTGGAGTGCCGGATGGAAGTTGGTGGTGAAGTGGATGAAGTCAGTCAGTTGTGTGTGGGTGCAGGAGGTGGCCCCAAAGCAGTCGTCAATGTAATGGAGGTAGAGGTCGGGGTTGGGGCCCTGGTACGTATTGAACAAGGATTGTTCAACGTACCCGACAAAGAGGCAGGCGTAGCTGGGGCCCATGCGCGGAGGCGGCGGAGAGTGTCTGAGGTGTCTAGAACATAGGTGGGAAGGGATTTGACCCTCCTCCCCCAGCTTTACCTTTGATACCACATACCTTGATACCACATGTGCCTTGTGTTTGGAGGAAATGGGAGGAGTCAAACGTAAAGTTGTTGAGGGTGAGGACCAACTCCGCTAGGCGGAGGAGGGTGTCAGTGGCTGGGTATAGGTTGCTCCTCTGGTCGAGGAAGAACCGGAGGGCTTTGAGGCCATCCTGGTGGGGGATGGTGTAGAGTGACTGGACATCCATGGTGAAGATGAGGGGGTGAGGGCCTAGAGAGTGGAATGCGTGGAGGCGGCGGAGAGTGTCTGAGGTGTCTAGAACATAGGTGGGAAGGGATTTGACCAAGGGGGATAGTATGGAGTCAAGGTATGTGGAGATGGTATGTGGTATCAAAGGTATGTGGTATCAAGGTATGTGGTATCAAAGGTAAAGCTGGGGGAGGAGGGTCATGCCACGTTGCAAGAAACCACATCTCCAGTGTCGAAGTTGTGTTGAAGTCTGTAAGTGTTGAGAGGGTGAACTTTAGGGAGAGTTTGGGCAGGCTCGGACTTTATTCCATGTAGCACAGGAGGCTGAGGTGTGGTTTTATTGAGGTATATCTGAGGAAGGACATTATTGCCATAGAGGGAGTGCAGAGAAGGTTCACCAGACTGATTCCTGGGATGTCAGGACTGTCTTATGAAGAAAGACTGGATAGACTTGGTTTATACTCTCTAGAATTTAGGAGATTGAGAGGGGATCTTATAGAAACTTACAAAATTCTTAAGGGGTTGGACAGGCTAGATGCAGGAAGATTGCTCCCGATGTTGGGGAAGTCCAGGACAAGGGGTCACAGCTTAAGGATAAGGGGGAAATCCTTTAAAACCGAGATGAGAAGAACTTTTTTCACACAGAGAGTGGTGAATCTCTGGAACTCCCTGCCACAGAGGGTAGTCGAGGCCAGTTCATTGGCTATATTTAAGAGGGAGTTAGATGTGGCCCTTGTGGCTAAGGGGATCAGAGGGTATGGAGAGAAGGCAGGTACGGGATACTGAGTTGGATGATCAGCCATGATCATATTGAATGGCGGTGCAGGCTCGAAGGGCCGAATGGCCTACTCCTGCACCTAATTTCTATGTTTCTATGTTTCTATGTTTCTATATAAAATCATGAAGGGAATAGATATTTTCTAGGAATATTTTCTAGGAATATATTTAATATGAATCCGAGGGGTAACTTTTTCACATGTATGGAACAAGCTGCCAGAGGAGGTAGTTGAGGCTGGGACTATCCCATTGTTTAAGAAACAGTTGGACAGGTACGTGGATAGGACAGGTTTGGAGGGATATGGGCCAAGCGCAGGCAAGTGAGACTAAGGTAGGCCGCTGTGGGCGAGTTGGGCGGAAGGGCCTGTTTCCACACTGTATCACTCTATGACTGTATGATGAAGTCACAGTGGGTAGGGGAATCAAAAACCAGAGGGCATAGGTTTAAGGAGAGAGGAAAATGTAACGCAAATCTTTTTACTCAGAGGGTATATGGAACAAGAGGTGATAGTTGAGGCAGGTAATATACTGTCATTTAAAAGACACTTGGACAGGGACATGGATAGGAAATATTTTGAGGGATATAAGCCAAACACGGGCAAATGGGACTAGCTTAGATGGGGCAGCTTGGTCGGCATATAGGAGTTGGGCTGAAGGGCCTGCTACGTCTGTCACACAATTACTCTATGTTCTGACCAGAGAAGGTACTTTGCATCAAAGAAATAAAGACAGCATGTTTCACCCAACCGGTAAACTGCAAAGCTGCAAAATCTTGAAGAGTAACCATGGAACAGGAGGAATTATGATTCATAGGAAATTTATGCAGTTGCAATTCTAGTTAGAACATTCCAAAATAATTAAGAATAATATTAAACATGGTGATTAATTGTTCTGCCCAAATGGTGAGTCGTTAAAGATGCACAAATCATATCTACTAACCTTGCATGCTGCGATGGGTTCTAAGCTGGCCTTCTGGGTATAACTGTAATTTTATTCCCATAACATTACAGTATCTGGCAGATTTTAATTGGAATTAATTGGGTGGTATCAGTCAACAAGGCTCCAGCCATATTCTGTGGCACGTTAAAAGTCTATCATTGCATTGGCAACCACATTGTGCTAAAACGTGTTTGTTCAAATAATTCTGTCAATAAGCAAAAGCAACATGCATTTGCGCAAGGACTTTAATGCAGTAAAATGAGCCAAATAGTTTAACCAAATTTGACTGAGACGGAGAAAGATTGGAATAAATTGGCGTTAACTTGGTGAATGAGATGGTGAACATCTGAAAGAAGTACTTGTGGAGATGATGAAAGAGCAAATTAGTCAGAGCTTAAAGGGCTTGTCCCACTTGGCTGTCTTTCACATGCCATTTACGCGACCTGCTAGCGTGTGGGTAGCGCGTGGATAGCGCGTGGGTAGCGAGGGGACAGGCGCATGGGGTAGTGTGGAGGAGTGTGGAATGGCGTGGAGGAGTGTGGACTTCGTCCTGAACAAAATCTTCGTGTGCCACCGGCCTGTCACGTAACTGACGGCCAAAGTGGGACAGGCCAAAGATCCTGGTGCGACGCATGTCTCACCTCCAACAGCAGCAGAAGCAGGCAAATGATTGCTGAGCTCGGCCTGGGGCTCACGGCCGTTGCGGATCCGGATCCACCCCCACTCCTACTCTCAGAGCGGGGCCAAGAAGATTGAAGATAGACACAAAATTCATGAGTGACTCAGCAGGACCGGCAGCATCTCTGGAGAGAAGGAATGGACGACGTTTCGGGTCAAGACCCTTCTTTCAGACTGAAGAAGAGTCTCGTCCCGAAACATCATCCGTTCCTTCTCTCCAGAGATGCTGCCGGTCCCGCTGAGTTACTCCTGCATTTTGTGTCCATCTTCAAATGACATCATGCGCTCCAGATGGCTGTGCAGGCACATGATGACGAGCGCGATTCTCGCGGGACCGTTGCGCGACTGTCACTACCGGTCCAGAGAAAACCAGCACGGTCACAGGTAGAACGTGCAAACTCTGTGCAACAGCACCATAGCCAGGATCGAACCCCGGTCTCTGGCACTGTCAGCCAGCAACTCTACGCTGCGCCACTGTGTCGCCCTAATGTACTTATAAAATCTCTTAATATGATCTGCCAGAGCTATCTCCTGCCCCCTTTTTGGGCTCCATATTTCCTTCGTAAGTTTGCTCTTCAGTTCTTCAAACTCGTCATCCAAGCTTCCTTACTCCCACCTGGAATGTGTTGCGAGGGGGAGTGGTAGCAGCAGTTATGATAGCAGCGTTTAAGAGTAATTTAGGCATACACATGATAAGGCAGGGAATGGAGAGTTACAGCCCATGTCCAGCTCTTCATTCTGACAGGAACATGTATGGTCTGTTGGTAGAGTCAGGGACCAGAGGGAACAGCATCGGAAGGGAAGGATGTGCCTTTAGATAGGAGATGAGGAGGAATTTCCTTGGTCAGAGGGTGCTGAGTCTGTGAAATTTGTTGCCACAGACGGTGGCAGAGGCCATCATTGGGTGTTTTTGAGGTGGAGATTGATAGGCTCTTGCTTAGTAAGGTTGTCAAAGTTGTGGGGAGAAGGCAGCAGAATGAGGTTGAGAGAGAAAGATAGATCAGCCATGATTGAATGGTGGAGTAGACTCAATTGGCCGAATGGCCTAATTCTGTTCCAATGACATATTGACTTATGACATGGACTTATGCATGGCCTGGACTCTTTTAAAAGCATCCCACTTTCCAGACATGCCTTTGCCTGCAAACAACCTACTCCAGTCAACTATGGCAAGTTCCTAGCTAATACCATCAAAGTGAGTATCATCCCAATTCAGAATTTTAACATGTCTTTATCCATAACTAGTTTAAAGCTAATAGAACAGTAGTCGCTGGTCCCAAAAGGAAAAAGTCCCAAGTGTTGAATGCACTTAGATATGCAGACACTGGAGGGCGTGGATCATGAGACTAGTTTATCGAGTCTGCACAGAATATTGTGGGCCAAAGGGCCTGAGCCGGCACTGTACTCTTTGTGATGATGCACAAGTTGTTTGCAGATTTCCATAGTTGCTCTCAATCTTGCTTTCGTGGAACATATTGTAGAACAGTGTAAGGTCAAGCACTTCGACCCACAATGTCAGTGCTAACCATGATGCAAATTTAAACTGCACATCTGCCTGTACATGGTCTATATACCCCATTCCCTGTGTTTTCATGTGAATGTCTAAATGCATTTTCAATATTGTTATGCTATCTGCTTCTACCACTTCTCCTAGCAACACATTCCAGGCACCTACCACTCTCTGTGTAAATTATTTGCCTCGTAAAACTCCTTTACACTTCCCTCCTCTCACCTTAAACCCATGTGCTTGAGTATTTGACATTTCCACCCTGGAAAAAAAAGACTATCTCTGCCTCTCGTAGTTTTATATACTGTACTTCCCTCAGTTATCTACTCACGCTGTGTAAGCTTGTATCCCATTCACTACATGGTGATCTACAGTGACACCCCTTGACAAGAACAGATTAAAACCAAGTCTGCTTTGACACAGGGCATGAAACAGTCAGTGCACAGCTTGCAATGCAGGACAGTGTCAGAACCAACAAAAGCTCAGCAGTCAAATTTCCTGATGTCTTGCCAAATTCAGACCACAGTATTGAAAGTTTTGGTCAGGTCAATAAATTTTTGCTTGAATTTGTTGATCTTTGGGTTTATATTTCTGTGGTAGGCAGGAACTCCAACAATACTGTCTTCCTGTGAGTGTTTCGTTTGAGCCTCGCTGAGGTTCAAATGATATGAAATAAATATTGTATTGTATTGTACATGAGGGTGGGTCAGGCGGCATCTTTGGATAGGTGAGGTTTCGGGTCGAAACCCTTCTTCAAGCTCCCGACCCGAAACGTCACCTATCCATTTTTTCCAGAGACACTGTCTGACCCGTTAGGTTACTCCAGCATTTTGTGTCTATCTTTGGCATAAACCAGCATCTGCAGTTCCCCAGAAGTATTACCCAGTACCCTGTTTTGTAACTCACCCCACAATATTCTTTACTGTACATTTTCTCTTGGATCACTGCATGAGTTTGCCCAACCTTGGTTTATTCAATATTAATTATTTCCAGTATTCACAGTACTTTGTCTTTATTTTCTCTATACTAAGCGACAGTGCTGTATGTTGATCAAAAGACAAACTGCAGAAGGAACTCAAAGGGTCAGGCAGCATCTGTGAAGAGAAAAGGGCAGCCATTATTTGGGGTTAGAACTTTCTAAAGACAGTATTGTTACCAGGGTGGATTTATGTTTATTTGATAATGACACATTAAATCTAGAGATATTCAGGCAGAAAGGTTACAAGCCTGGGATTGAGATAATTGCCCGAATGTTATTTTTAGCTCACTTATCTGCAGCAAATTTGCCTTTGTGCTATTTAATGCAAGCACTCACTTTAGTGCTCCCTCTCTGTGAATCCTGCCGCTGTCCTGTTCTTCTACCATGTTCTGACCTGGAACCCACCCCCTCACCTACCTATATCCACCGATCACTTGCCAGACTTTGGCCTGTCCCCACCTCTCTCTAGCTTTCACCTCCTGCAACAATCAGCCTGAAGAAGGGTCTAAACCGTAAATGTCACCTATCTATGTTCAACTGAGATGCTGCCTGACCCGTTAAGTTACTCCAGCACATTGTGTCTTCTTTTATAACTTTGGAGTTGTGAGGTATAGAGTTTGAAACATTTATCTTGCCTTGATTCCAGAGATCTTACCACCTGTTGAAATGTCAGGGAACTGAAATTGCTTAATGGATTGGTTTATTAGTCTTTGTCTGATATTGCGGCTTATTGATGGTGAAAGCAGAAAAATTGTGACTCCCGATGCAGGAGCTTGATCGCCCCGACGAGGAGGCCTGACACCGGCTACAGGAGTAGGATCGTCCCGTCAAAGACCTCCCCTGACCTCAAAAAAGGGAAGAGATTGAACTTTTTTTTCGCCTTTCCATCACAGTGAGGAATGTGGAGGAGTCACTGTGGTGGATGTTTATGTTAAAATGTATTTTGTGTGCTCTCTTGCTTTTTATTGGTATGACTGTATGGCAAATCAAATTCCTCGTATGTTGCAAAACACACCTGGCTAATAAAGTATTATTATGATTATTATAATTAAGATTATGATTATGAATGCAACCTAAGCAAAAAACTATGGATGCTGGAAATACAAATCAAAACCGTGATTGCAAGAAATACTCGGCAGGTCCAGCAGCATAAGTGGGGGGGAGAAACAAGTCAAGGAGCCATCATCGGGACTTGAAAGTGACTTATTTTCATCTCTGGCCTCCCATCTAGCAAATAAACCTCTCTCGCCTGTATCCATCTATCACCTGTGTAAGAAATAATTCTAGATGCTGGTTTAAATTGAAGGTAGACACAAAATGCTGGAGTAACTCAGCGGGACAGGCAGCATCTCTGGAGAGAGGGAATGGATGATGTTTTGGGTCGAGACCCTTCTTCAGACTATTACCTATCATTTGTCAGGCTTTGTCCCATCCCCACCTCCCTTCTAGCTTTCTCCGCCCGACTACAATCAGTCTGGGGAAGGGTCCTGACTCAAAACGTCACTTATCCATGTTCTCCAGAGATGCTGCCTTACCCGTTGAGTTGCTCCTGCATTTTGTTTGTAAACCAGTAACTGTTTTCCTTGTGCCTAAAGTAATAAGTTTAGTTGAAAGGAAAAGCTGTGGGTGGCGACAAAGGGAATGGCGTCCTGGGCCTGGGATCCCTCGTTGGGGACCTGAGAGGAAAAGAGCTCCTACTGCCGGCCCGCGGCCAACTACTACCGCGGGCGCGGCGTGGACTTACCATCCTGAGGATGATCCCTCGCCGGGGATCCCTGGAGAGGAACTCCGACCGCCGGCCCTGCGGTCTGCGGTGCTTCAGGCTGCGGCACGGTGGGGACTTTAAATCTTCGACCGCCGGCCTGCGGCCTACACCAACTTGAAGCCGCGGTCTCCGGTGGGGAAGCACCGATTCAGGACTTATCTGGACTTACCTTGTCTGAACATCTGGACGCCCGCAGCGGTGACTGCGCAGGGTTGTGGTCCCGACCACGGGGGAAAATGGAGGAGGACTAGCCAATTTTTGTGCCTTCCACCACAGTGATGAATGCTGTGGTGGATGTTTATGTGCATTTTTATTGTGTATTTTGTGTTTTTTTTATTGTACCGCTGCTGGCAAATTCATTTCACTTGCACTTTATGTGCACGTGATGAATAAAACTTGACTTGACTTGGTTGTGATCGGATGCCTGGATTTATAACATACACCACTTCAGAAGCTCATCAGCGCCTCTACTTCCTGAGAAGATTACGGAGAGTCGGATTGTCAAGGAAGACTCTCTCTAACTTCTACAGGTGCACAGTCGAGAGCATACTGACCGGTTGCATCGTGGCTTGGTTCGGCAATTTGAGCGCCCTGGAGAGGAAAAGACTACAAAAAGTAATAAACACTGCCCAGTCCATCATCGGCTCTGACCTTCCTTCCATCGAGGGGATTTATCGCAGTCACTGCCTCAAAAAGGCTGGCAGTATCATCAAAGACCCACACCATCCTGGCCACACACTCATCTCCCTGCTGCCTTCAGGTAGAAGGTACAGGAGCCTGAAGACTGCAACAACCAGGTTCAGGAATAGCTACTTCCCCACAGCCATCAGGCTATTAAACCTGGCTCGGACAAAACTCTGATTATTAATAACCACTTTCTGTTATTTGCACTTTACCAGTTTATTTATTCATGTGTGTATATATTTATATCATGGTATATGGACACATTTATCTGTTTTGTAGTAAATGCCTACTATTTTTCTGTGTGCTTAAGCAAAGCAAGAATTTCATTGTCCTATACAGGGACACATGACAATAAACTCACTTGAACTTGAACTTCAGTTCTCTTAACTTCTTCCTGGTCTTTGCGTGTGAGAGTAGGCTTTGTTCCTCTCCTCACTCACATTCACCCTATCTATTCCCTTCATGATTTTATTGTTTCTGACCATAATTGCATTTCCCTCAACACACCACATAATGGGATATTTGAGACAAGAAGGAAGGGAAGCACAGAATGTTTGGTTTAGTTAATTGTCACGTGTACCGAAGTACATTGAAAAGCTTTTTGTTGCGGTTATCCAGTCAGTGCAAAAACATCAAGTAAAGTCAAGTCAAGTTTATTTGTCACATACACATACAAGATGTGCAGTGAAATAAAAGTGACATGATTACAATCAAGCCGTCGACAGTGTACAGATACATGATAAAGGGAATAATGTTTAGTGCAAGATAAAGTCCGATTAAAGATAGTCCGAGGGTCGCCAATGAGGTACTGTAAATGGGAGATCAGGAACACTCTCTAGTTCGTGATGGCATGGTTCAGTTGCCTGATAACAGCTGGGAACTGTCCCTGAATCTGGAGGTGTGTGTTTTTCCACTTCTGTACCCCTTGCCTGACGGGAGAGGGGAGAAGAGAGGTGTCAGGGGTTAAGAGGAGAAGACAAGAGAATGGGGTTGTAAAGGGCATATATCAGCCATGATTGAATGGCGGAGTAGACTTGATGGGCCGAATGGCCTAATTCTGCTCCTATAACTTATGAACTTATAAACTAATAACCAGGGTGTGATTCGTCCCTGATTATGCTGGTAGGTGAGAACACAAGCGCGTGAAGAATTCATGCAGCAAATTACATTCAGGTTATTGACACCAGTGTAGAGAAAATAAGAAAACTCACGTGCGAAAACAGCCATGGATATCAAGTGATGGGCAGGGTTTAATTTCATCTGCCTTGTGCCAAAGCTAACCATTCACTGTTGTCATCATGTCACTCAGTCGTGCCCTTTACCATGTAATCACATTCTGCTTTTCATATATTTTATTACTTTTCAGGAGGCCAATTGCTCAGTGCTACCACTGCCTCAGGCCAGCAGCAAAAATTGGTATTTAATATTTAGTCTATTAGCGTCTCGGGGTGTCTACCTAATGTTAACGTTTCTCTATTGAATTTCTTCAATGGCTCGAAGGCAGACATTGACAAAGATGCAGGCAGGCAGGTTTCTGTTAAAGGGGCTAAAATCTGTAACATTTTTCATTTGCGCAGACAAAGGTCTCCTCATGCTGGGTGACAGATGCGGCTAAATTGATGCTGTTAGTATCTCTGACCCAGATGTCATCTGCAGGGTAACAGGAATGTCATTTAAAATAGGGATTTGTTCTCACAGTGGGTGGTGAATTTCTGGAAATCTCTTCCCCAGAAGGTTTAGGGTTTATTTAAAGATACAGCATGAAAACAGGTTCTTCAGCCTACCGAGTCCATGTCAACCACCCGTTCACGCTAGTTCCATATCATCCCACTTTCTCATCCACTCCCTGCACACTAGGGGCAATTTGCAGAGGCCAATTAAGGAAAGACCAGCAATTTCTGCAGAGGCCGATTAACCTTTAAACCTGCACATTTTTGGGATGTGGGAGGAAACTGTAGTGCCCAGAGGAAACCCACACAGTCACATGGAGAACGTGTAAACTCTACACGGACGGCACCAGAGGTCAGGATCAACCCTGGGTCTCTGGTGCGATGAGGCCAACAGATCTACCAGCTCCCCAACAGTGTTGTTCTGTTGTGAAGGCTAGATTTCACTGGAGGTATTTCAAGTGGAAGGACGAAATGTGTAGGAAGGAACTGCAGATGCTGGTTTACACAGAAGATAGACACAAAATGCTGGAATAACTCGGATCATTTTTTTTAAATCAGGGTATTCTGGGCTATGGGGAACTAGCACAGAAGAAGAGTTTGGTCCAGATGAGTAAGAGACATATTGAATGGTTGTCTGAGCAGCTTTAACAGTCCAGATAGCTTATTGCACAGACATCCTTGCGCTCCATCAACTCCCAACTCCATCCCAGCGCCAGGACAATGGGCACATTAAGAGCTACAGGGGTCAGATACTAAAGTGGAAGCCAATGATGAGATCCGTCCTGATCTTACTGTGAGGCAGACCAGACACAATGGACCAAGCAAGAAATTACAGAGGGTCGTGGACGTAGCTCAGACCATTAAACAAACTATTAAATAAACTTCCATTGACTCCATCTACACTTCACACTGCCACAGCAAGGCCACAGCGTGGATATAGGCCCATCGGCCAGCTGACTCTGTGCCGATCAGCGATCACCCCGTACACTAGCACTACCATACACACCAGGAACAATTTACAGTTTTCACCGAAGCCAATTAACCTACATACCTGTGTCTTTGGAGTGGGAGGAAACCGGAGCACCCAGAGAAAACCCCCGTGGTCACAGGGAGAATGTATAAACTCCGCATAGACAGCACCCTTAGCCAGGATCGAACTTGGGACTGAAGCTGTGAGGCAGAAACTTTACTGCTGTGCCACCCTGCCACCCTTGAAAGAATGAAATGGGATCAGTGCAAATGGGTGCTTAGTGAATGACACAGCCTTAACGAGTTGAAGGGCCTGTTTCTGCACTTTTTGATATGAAGCTCAACGATCCATTGATGTCCACTAGGCCAAATAGAATGAAAACAATTGGTCTAAACTAGTATCACTTTAGTTAATTTAGTTTATTGTCACGTGTGCCGAGGTACAGTGAAAAGCTTTTTATTGCGTGTAGTTAGATAGTAATTTAGCACTCGTCGACATCTTGGCTGTCAAGAAAGAGTAAACATGAACTTGGGGAGGTATTCATCTGTAAAGAAAGATGTTTGGGTTATGTTGTTGCTCTCTAGTTGCTCTTTCCAGCAGCTTTGAATGCCAGAGCCTGTGACTTCACAGGAAGTTAATAGTAAGATTAAACGAGAACTTACCAGTTTGAAGTTTGATCTGTATTTTATGAGGAGTTTACGATGAGGGATTACGTGAAGAACCCCGCCACGGCGCATGCGTGTCATTCTTCAAAGCAGCGGTGTGAAATCACAGATAACTGTAATGACTAAACATAGTAAGATTAGAGAAGAGATACCAGTTAAGTATATGATCAAGGGTGGGAGCGGAGGGCACGTAATCCCTCATCGTAACTCCTCATAAAATACAGATCAAACTTCAAACTGGTAAGTTCTCGTTTAATCTTACTATTTTACTTCGGAGTCACGTGAGTGACTACGTGAAGATTTTAAAGCTCTGTGATTTCATGCCATGGAAACGAGTCCATGCATCACGTCTGCCTTGACTGTAGGAGGAATTGTGTTAACATAATTTGGACATGAATTCGACATTGAAATCATAAAATTTGTTAACACAAATTTATAACCCCTTTTTATGGGTTTAAATTAATTTACAGAACTTAAAATTGTTTCTGCAAACGTTCCAGGTTTCATTACTGGTTTATTATAAAATAATTGGAATGTTCTCCCTAGACCATCCTGCTGCCTTGATGATTTGGTCCATTGGTACATCCAACTGTATCGCTGCCGATGTGGCTGCAGCCCTGGTGGAAAGAGATTTTAAAACATTAGTATCCACCCCAGCTTGTGTTAGCACCTGTTTCAGCCATCTTGAGATGGTCTGGACCGTCACTCTTGGTGTGGTTGCTAGTGGCTGACCAAAATGTGCCTTTTCATTGCCTCTTAGGATTTTCGTTTTCTCCATGAATAACGACAGATGTCTTACTATACACAGACGGTCATCTGTTGGGTATGACCTAATTGTATATTGAGGCCTGCTGATCCCTTTCTGTTCTGCTTACTAACTCATAAATATGAAACATAATATTTTCTGTTGAGGAAGTCATGTTGTCCAGTCTAGTTTTTGCAGTGACTGTATCCTCTGTGCCATGACCAATACCATTAGCATGACTGTTTTAATGTCAGTCTGTGTAGGAACAGAACTGTTGCTGGAGACCAATTCCTGAGCATCTTCAGGATAATTCTTACATCCCATAATTGGGAGTATCTGGTTCTTGGGGATAGTATTAAAAATTCCCCTCATAAGTTTTGTACCAGTGGGTGAGTCCCAACAGTGTAATGCTCTGTCCCCTGCCATAGGTAAGTCGATAGGGCACTTCTGGCGCAGTTGATGGCACTGTAACTGAGCCCCTCATCATAGAGGAGGCCTGCCAGATATTCCAGAACAGACGGGATGTTCATGTCTCTGTAGGTGATGTTGTTTTTATGGCAGAGCATCACCCACTCCCTGATATAGACTGTAGCAATAAATCTGGTCTATGAGGGATGGTGATACATGGTTCTAATACCATGTTTGATACCACTGGGAACCATGGTTGTGTAGGCCAATCGGGTACTACCAATACCAGATGCAGAGTCTTGTTGTATTTCCTTAATACCCGACTGATGAGGCAGGAAAAGGTGGGAATGCAGAATAAAAAATTCCCCCCCCCCCCCCCCCCCCCTCCAATGCAGCGAAAATGCATCTGTCGCCGCTGCCCCAGGGTCTGGTTCCCATGAAACATAATTTGATAACTGGTGGTTAAGTCTAGATGCGAATAAATCGATATCTGGTGTTCCATATTTTGCTGTGATATCAGCAAATACTATTTTATTCAACATCCATTTGGTGTTTTCATTAAGTTTGCGTGACCTGGTGTCTGCCACTGAATTTAGTCTTCCTGGTAGGTAAGTGGCTGATATCCAAATATCTCTCTGGATACACCATTGCCAAATTGTATAGCCAGATTGTCACATGATGTCGATTTGTTTCCACCCTGTGGTTAATGTATGCTACCACGGTGGTATTGTCTATCTGTGTCTAACATGCTGGTGATATGACCCAGTACAATATGACTTTAGGCCATGTAATGCCCCAACATTTCCAGGTAGTTTATGCCCAGTGTGAGTAATAATGATGCCTCCTGGGCAGTCCATCTACCTCCACAGCTGGTGATGGTAATGGTGGCTCCCCACCCAAGTGCACTGGCATCAGTTTGTAGTACCATGGAAGGGTTACTGACAATGATTGGATTGGAACAAAGCCAGATGTTATCTATCCAACATTTTAGTTCCATTTTAGCTTGATTAGTAGTTTCATAGATCTGTCAAAGTGACCTGCATAATTTAGAGTGCTTGTATTTTGATCTCTGTAAGTTTTGGTAATGTAGAGGTCCAAATTGTGTGGCTGGAAAGGCAGCCATCATTATGCCAATTACTTTGCTACCAATCTGATGGATGGTTTGCTGATGTCAGTGAGGTTATTGCAAGCCTCTATTAAATCTCTAGCCTTTCCCTTAGGCAGAGTCACCGACATGTGAACTGAGTCAATTGTGAAACCCCAGATAGTCCATAGTAGTGGAAGGCGTTAGTTTAGATTTGACTGGATGGAAAATGAATCCCAGTTTTCCAATAACTTTTTTGTGGCTGTTACAGTTTGTTTGGCCAATTCCAAAGTTTTGCCCACAATGAGTATGTCATCTAAATATGCCATGACCATGTGAGTACGTTTCCGTAGAAACGCTAGGGTTGTTTTCAAAATGTTTGTGAACAGCCTGGGGCTGATGATAACCCATTTGGCAGTGCTTTATACTGTCAGAGTTGTCCCATCCAGTTGAATTTTAAGTAACATCTGTGGTCACCTCGTATAGGCACTGAATAGTAAGCATCTTTTAAATCGATGCTGGCCATTGAAGTAACCTTTGGAAATTAATTGTTAAGGAGTAACAAAGGTATCTATTTTGTCAGATCTATGATGATGCGATAACCATCATCTTTTTTGTTTTTGATAAATATATTGGACATGAATTCTAATGGTTCATGTTGAGTTTTCTCAATTACACCTTTTATGTAAAGCCGCTTCAGTTCAGCTTGCGCTTTTGATATTCCTTTATCAGAAGGCACGAACATTCGGTTCAGCATATGTTGAACTGGAGGGCTGTACTTGTGTATAAACTCTATTGTATATCCCTGGATACTGCTTAAGATGTAAGTATCGGTTGATATCATGCTCCATGCATTCAGAAAGAGTGTAATCTCCACCCTCCGTGATCCCTGTATATTGTAGGGAACCAGACCCACCTACCTCCATAGTTACCAGTGGTAGGTTTACTTTTTGTAGGTTCTTTGCTGCTGTAGTCCCGCTGGGGTCTGGATTTTCGGTTTGGTTGGTGTTGGAAGTCCCCGCATCTTCCAAGAAGGCTGGCCTGGGCCATGGCCTAAAAAGACTCATGTTTTGGGTACCGGACCTTCGAGCTTTCACTAGTTCTGCTGGTGGGTGCGTGGGGGTGCTGTCTTTGGCCGTAGTGGGTTCCAGTAGGTTCTCTTGTTCTTGCACCCCCTGCACACTTGTCTTTCCTTCTGCGGACCCTCTTCCAGGTCAGCCCAGAACTGACCCGCAGTGCTCCCCTCTGATGAGGTAGAAGCACTGTGCAGCCCTTCAAGAGGTACTGCTGTGGGTTTATCATAGGGCCCACAGTGACCCGACTCCATCTCCCGGAGTCTGTCACGTTGGAGCAAAGCTCCATACAACACTCCATCCGGCTCCAGCGCTCTCGGGCGCTGGCCGCCCGCGGTTGTTCAAAGTCGGACTCCTCTGAGTCCACGACCTTGTTTGTTTTGTGTCTAGCCTTTCCGCCCAGCCGCGTGGATCTGGCCGGTGCGGAGGCGACATCGGGCACAGCTGATCCCACTATCGGTGATCTGAGTGCCGCTGGCTGCTGGTGGCTGCCTGCTGCTCCGCGGTCCTCCCTCTCCAGCTTTGTTCTTACTGCCCTTCCGTGGAGTGGATATGGCCGGTGCGGAGACGACATCGGGCACAGCTGATCCCATCTAGCCCACCAGCTTTGTCGCAGCCCGTTGGTTTATCCATCTGAAATCAGCATGGTAAAACACAAAAAGACCGCAGCTCTTACCTTGCAGGTCCAGGTTGAAATTGTCGCTACGGGTGAACGTCGTTCCACCCCGTCTGCTGCCGTTATTGACTTGTCCAAAAGTCAACGGCCCTCTTTAAATAGTCTCCCGCCTGGCCGTGGTGTTCTGGCCGGCGCGGGACCAAAAGTCGGCACAGCTGATCCCTTACGGGGCTTGTGCCTTCAGCTGCTGCTGGCTCCTGCAACTTCGCGGTCCTCCCCAGCCAGCTTCCTATCAGCACTTGTGTACACTATTTTGTCCAGCTTCCCCCCCTGTGAAAAACCCAGCGCGGGGAACATTAATTTTTGCTTCCCTCTCCCGCCTGGCCGGGGCCTGGTGCGGGAGCGAGTCGGGCACAGCTGTTCCCATTACGGGAGATTAGCGTGCCTTTGGCTGCTGCTGCCGGCTGCCCGCTACTCCGCGGTTCTCGCCAGCCAGCTTTCCCGCAGCCTTCATGGATCCGGTCCATGTCTCCACCTAAAAGGTAAGTGGAAGGAACGCAGAGTCTTCTTACCTGCTGTTCCTGGCTTTCAAATTTTGCCGCTAGTGGAACGTCATTCCCCCTACTGTGACTTGTTGCAATGCGTGTAGCGATATGATACGCATGCACCGTGGCGGGGTTCTTCACGTAGTCACTCACGTGACTCCGAAGTAAAATACAATTTAACACCCAGAAACTATCAGTGAAATACAGCACAGCATAAAAACATAATCACACCAAATACCCAAGACATAAACTTGATCTCGATAATAACATTTAGAAACACATTTTCTAATGCTGTTTTGGTGTGGGCTTGCTATGTTGTGAGTGGAAAGTTCCCCGCATGCACAGGGGGATAAATGGAACAGATTAGAACCAAATAAACTGCATAGTACCCATAGTACAGGGCAGCACAGTGGCACAATGGTAGAGTTACTGCCTAACAGCAACAGAGACTTGGCTTTGATCCTGACTACGGGTGCTGACTGTGTGGAGTTTGTACGTGCTCCATGTGACCGCATGGGTTCTCCCCTCCTGTTACCTCCCACATCCCAAAGTCAAGGGGGTTTTTTAGATTAAATGGCCTCTGTAAATTGTCCCCAATGTATAGGGAGTGGATGAGTAAGTGAGAAACTTAGAACTAGTGGGAACGGGTGATCAATGGTTGGCCTGGACTTGGTGGGCCGAAGGGCATGTTTCCATGTTGTATCTCAAAATGAAACTAATCTATACTAAACTTGGGGAACAAAGCAAAATAATGGCACAAATTGTTATTAACTGTATTATTTACAATACAACATCAGAAATCATATCAAATGTCTTGATTTGGGAAGCTTTTTGAGTTCACATGGTTGCATCAAAGAATTGATTTAACCCTCCAGGATCTTCAAGGCTTACAGAAATGTCCATGCTTCCCACGTTCAAGGCGCCAACCATCCAAGCCTTTCGTAGCCTCTGAAGTGCAGCTGTTGCCTGAAGCATTGCTTGACCAAGATCTCGCCTCAGTTTATGTACTGCTAACCCCACACCCATGCTCATCTCCAGAGTTATTTATTCTGTGCAATTTCTGACCAACTTCTATCATCAACAGGAGGTCAGGCAAAAACTTTGTTGCTGCTATATGCAGGAAATGGATAAGATACGATACAATACAATAGAACCTTATTGATCCCAGGAGGGAAATTGATGGAGCATTATGGATTAAGTGCAGGCAGACAAGAGTTGGTCCTGCCATTAGGGTGAGAAGATGGACGATGGCTCGCTGGACGATTCAGATGGACACGACGGCTGGAGGCCTTGCCGCAACCTGGGGCTCACCTGGATCCGGCACCGCACTGGAAGACCGAGGGTGCAGAACGAACTGGATTTTTAAAATGGCGTCAAAGCCTGGCGCTCTTGCAAGCGGTCTCAGTGGACTATTTCAATACGCTTTGTACTATCAGGGATTGTGATTAGCTATAGCGATATTTTACTTAACTGTATGCAAAAAAATAATTTCACAGTACATGTCTGTACATGTGATAATAAATAGCCATTGAACTATTGAAGTGCCTGTTTTGGTGCTGTATTGTACTATGTTCTATATTCTACATTCTATCCCAACTTGTAGATGGTCCCCTTCACCCATCACCCCAGCCCTGTTTTGACTTTCCAAAATGTAACACCATTAACCATTCCTCTAGCCACTTGTCCAACTAATCTGTAACCACCAGCCTGCTGTAACCACCATCCTCATTGACCACAATACGACCTACTTTGGTGTCATCTGCAAAACTCACTATTCATATCTTGTACATTCTCATCCAACTCGTTGATATAAACCACAAACAGCAATAGGTCCAGCACCAATCTCTGAGACACACCACTAGTCACGGGCCCCCCACTCTTGAGAAACAACCCTACACCACCAGTCCAAAACTCATAGTGTTTGAAACAGAGCATATGCAGATTGGTGCAATCCATTCAACTATTCACAGGACCAGGAAAGACTTTATCTTTCTTTGACTTTAAATCTTTTAAACTCAGAATGTTTGACATAAGTAACTGAATGAAGAATGATTGTGTTAATCTTCATGCTTCCCAAACCATAATGCAAATGGTCAGAAAAAGCAAAAGACAACTCAGCCAACAATGCACCATTGTGGTCTCTTTGGTCATCGGTGCCAGCTCCGGCGCCACCCGTTGCCCGACTGCTGTTGAGAGTCCAACGCTGCAGAGGCTCCAGCGCCGCTGAGGCTCCAACGCCGCCGAGGTTCCACCGCCGTAGCCGAGGCTCCATTGGCCCAGGCAGGCTTCACCGTCCAGCTTCCCCACGGCCTCCCGGGAGGTGCTTGCCGCGGCGGCCTGTTGTTTACGCAATCCCATGAAGCATAACCTCCTGACGTGCCCTCCCACTTATTGATAAAGACTGTGGTAATAGTAAAGGGAACCTGATGCACGTGTGTTTGGCTTGATTGTATTCATGTATAGCATTGTATGATTTGATTGGGTATTGCATGCAAACAAAAGCATTTTATTTTATCATGGTACATGTGATAATGATAAACCTAAAGCTAGAATAAGAAATCAGTTGTAAAAGTGGCCTTTGGAGAGATGATATTTTTTTGTGAAGAGGTAAATATTTGCTTTTAACTCTCAGGTTTAGGGATTGAGGTTCAATGGTCCAATGGTTACTTGGTGCTTTCATTGTCACATGTGCGAAGTGCAAATGGCCAGTGAAATTCTTCTCTTACTAACAATCCAGTAGAGTATTGCAATACCTAAGCACATCCCCGATTAGCAAATTGTACATAAATATTCTACAGATGCTGCATGCAAGAGTCGCCATTTTCAAAGTCCAGTCTAGCTATTATGAGCGGTGCCCGATCCAGGCAAGGTCCTAGCTTGTCTGAATCCCAGTCGGGGTTTCATGTTGTTTAATCGTTTAGGGAATCACGTAGGGCAGAAATTCCTGATGTGCACTCCGGCTGCGCACTACAGACTGTGGTGAAAGTAAAGAACGAGAAATCAGTTACAAAATTGGACGAGAGAAGCAGAGTTCCTTCAACATTATGATCCACCAAAGTAATGCTGCATTCCGAAGAGGATCACATGGCTGTGAATGTGTACTTCAGCGAACCATCATCTGTAAATATGATAAATAAGAGAGCAGAAATAATGGCAATTCTCTTGAGACCTGTTACATTTCTCCCACTTTATGCCATTGATCAGCGATTCAACATCAACGTGCAGGCATGGCTCAGTAACGATCTGTCTCTTTAATTGAATGCAGCTGACTGTTGGGTAGCAGCAACAAATTCAGCCGGTGAAACAAAACTGAGCTGTTGCCATGGCATTCTGATAAATTGTCATGCAGCCTCCTAAACCATGAGTAGCTGTTATAAGGTTCAGGTTTATTATTGTCATATGCACTGAGATACAGTGAAAACCTTTGTTTTGCATGCTACCCAATCACATCAGATAATACCATGCATAAATACCGTCAAGTCAAACTCAAGTACAATAGTTGGAGCAAAGGGAAAGATACAGAGTGCAGAATATACTGTAGCTCTCAGCATTGTAGTGCACTAGTTCCATAGGCAAAATGAAACGGCAGCAATGGGGTAGAGGTGAATCGAGTAGTAACCTGGCTTGTGGAAGGACAGTTCAGAACCTGATAAAAAGGGAAAGAGGGGAAGCAGCTATTCCTCAGAAGCTGACACAAAGTACTGGAGTAACTCAGCGAGTAATAAAGCAGCATCTCAGGAGAACATGGATAAGTGACGTTTCAGGTCGGGACCCTTCTTCAGACACAGGTAGAAGCTGTTTATGAAAGAAGCTTTAGACTTTAGACTTCAGAGATACAGCGCAGAAACAGGCCCTTCGGTTCATCGAGTCCGTGCCGACTAGCGATCACCCTCTACACTAGCACTATCCTACACACTAGGGACAATTCGAGATATTTACCAAAGCCAATTAACCTACAAACCTGTACATCTTTGGAGTGTGGGAGGAAACCAGAGCACCCGGAGAAAACCATGCGTTCACGGAGAACGTATAAACTCCGTACAGACAGCACCCGTAGTCAGGATCGCACCACGGTCTCTGGTGCTGTAAGGCAGCAACTCTACCGCTGCACCACTGTGACGCCTCTTCTGCTGTTCCAGAGCAAGGTGAGGAAGGGTATCCTAAGGAATTGGAAGATTCCTCTTTACAACATTGTTATTGAATGGGGATATCATATTTTAGTCACAATGGAAATCTTGTTACACCAGGGCACCTTTCTTCAGATGTAGGCAGGGACTCTGATGGAGAATACAGGAACACAGTAGGTTGCTCAAGCCTGAATAGTGAAAGGCTTGATTAGAGTGGATGTGGAGAGGATGTTTCCACTAGTGGTATAGTCTAGGACCAGAGGTCATAGCCTCAGAATTAAAGCACGTTTCTTTTGGACAGAGATGAGGAGGAATTTCTATAGTCAGAGGGTGGTGAATCTGTGGAATGCTTTGCCACAGAAGGCTGTGGAGACCAAGTCAATGGATATTTTTATAGATAGATAGATTCTTGATTAGTATGCGTCAGGGGTTATGGGGAGAAGGCAGGAGAATGGGGTTAGGAGGGAGAGATAGAGCATCCATGATTGAATGGCCAAGTAGACTTGGAGAGCCAAATGGCCTAATTCTGCTCCTGTCACTTATGACCTTATAAGATGATCATGGCTGATGTAAGTTCACCTCGACTCTTCTACAAAAAGGATTTCACTGTGCAATGCCTCCCTACAACCACCGGTGTTCCAGATAAACCAATTGAACTCTGCCCAACCTCTCCCTCTGGCTAATCCCCCCCTTGTTCCTTGTTCATCAGTCTATGAAAGTAAGCATGCAGGTTCATCATACAGTGAAGAAAGCGAATGGCATGTTGGCCTTTATAACAAGAGGAGTCGAGTATAGGAGCATAGAGGTCCTTCTGCAGTTGTACAGGGCCCTAGTGAGACCACATCTGGAGTTTTGTGTACAGTTTTGGTCTCCAAATTTGAGGAAGGACATTCTTGCAATTGAGGAAGTGCAGCGTAGGTTCATCAGGTTAATTCCCGGGATGGCTGGACTGTCATATGGTGATAGAATGGAGCAGCTGGACTTGTATACTCTGGAATTTAGAAGGATAAGAGGGGATCATTGAAATATAAGAATATTAAGGGTTTGGACACAATAGAGGCAGGAATCCCCGATGTTGGGGAAGTCCAGGACCAGGGCCCACAGTTTAAGAATAAGGGGCAGGACAATTTAGAATGGAGATGAGGAAAAACTTTTTCACACAGAGAGTTGTGAATCTGTGGAAATTCCTGCCTCAGAAGGCAGTGGCCATTTCTCTGGATGCTTTCAAGAGAGAGTTAGATAGAGCTCTTAAAGATAGCAGTGTCAGGGGATATGGGGAGAGGCAGGAACGGGGTACTAATTGTGGATGATCAGCCATGATCACTGTGAATGGCAGTGCTGGCTCGAAGGGCTGAATTGGCCTACTCCTGTACCTATTGTCTATTGTCTACTGTATATTGCTGATAAACAAGCTTCCTTATCTAAAAAGGGTTATTGGTGGCATTTGAATGCAGCTATCCAGGATGAAAGCCGCAGGGGTTAAATTGCTGTGCAGCCGGCTGATGCCTTCACAGAGACGCAGCTTTTGCAACCCTGTTTCTTATCAGAAACAACAATCCTGGGAATCCACCTTGTAACAAACAAGCTCCCACAGGGACGTAGACTGTGCAGATGCCCCCAGAGTCCTCGCTATTGAACCGATGTGCTTATTGATCCAGCAATAGTAAAGAACGCTTTGCTGCATTCAATGCTGCTGTGGGAGATGTTGGAAAAACAAATATAACAAATGCCCTCTTAATCATAGCGGCAAAAAAAACCCCTGAAATGTATCAGGGTTTTGCCAATTGACGAGAAATTGTTGCTCGCGGAGATGATGAATGCTCTTCCAATTTGCTGACATTTAGAGGGATAATCTGTCAGTGCTCATTGCAAAGTAGTAAATGCTTTTCATCTGTCATCGTGTCAAAGAACATATGCATATTACACACACAAAAAAACCTGCACTCTGGTCCAATACACAAGACCATTTTGAGATCCATCATCTGACCATTTGCTATGGCTCTTGGCCTCTGAGTCAAAAGGCTGTGGATATAAATATGACTCGAGGTAGATGAGCACAAAAATCTAGGCTCTCATCTACAGCACCACTGAAGGAGTTCTATGACATTGGAATGGACAATAAGGCCCAATTATCTTATTAGGTGGATGTAAAAGTTGTGAAAACATCATAGTAAGGACATGCACAGAATCAATGTGGTGGGTATACAGAATGAGCTGCCAGAGGAGGTAGTTGAGGCAGGCACTTTAACAACATTTAAAAGACATTTGGGCAGGTTTAGAGTGTATGGGGCCAAGCACGGGCAGATGGGACAAGTGTACATGGGGCATCTTGTTCTGCAGGGGAAAGTGGCACTGAAGGGCCTGTTTCCGTGCTGTATAGCTATGTCCCTATGACTCTACTGGACCCTCCCATGGGTTCACAATGGGCTGGTAATGAGAAGGACGTCAGCCCTAAGGAATTCCTAACTGGGGATTTTTAGTTGCACAAGATGTTGGTGAGGCCGCACTTGGAGTATTGTGTTCAGTTTTGGTCCTCCCCACTGTAGGAAATATGCTGTTAAGCTGGAAAGAATGCTGAGAGGATTTACAAGCATGTTGCCAGGACTTGAGAGCCTGAGCTATGGGGACATGTCAGGTAGACTAGAACTTTATTCCTTGAAAAGCAGGAGGCTTCGGAGTGATCTTATAGAGGTATAAGATAGGTAAGGCTCTTAAAGATAGCGGAGTCAGGGGATATGGGGAGCAGGCAGGAACAGGGTACTGATTGGGGATGATCAGCTATGATCACATTGAATGGCGGTGCGGGCTCAAAGGGCCGAATGGCCTACTCCTGCACCTATTGTCTATTGTCTATTGTATAAAATCATGAGGGGAAGTGATAGGATGATCCTCTTTTTACCCCAGCGTATGGGGAATCAAGAACTGGGGGCATAGGTTTAAAAAGAGAAGGGGAAAACTTAATAGGAAGCTGAGGAGCACCTTGTTTTCCACAAAGGATCATGAGTATACGGAACAAGGTGCCAGAAAAAATACTTGATGCAGGTACAATGACAACATGTAAAATACATTTGTACTAGTATATGTATAGGAAAGATTTGGAGAGATATTGGCCAAATGCGGGCAAATGGGACTAGTTGGATGGGGCATCGTCGATGAGTTGCACCAAATCTGTTTCCTTGCTATACGTATAGGAAGGAACTGCAGATGCTGATTTACACTGAAGATAGACACAAAATGCTGGAGTAACTCAACAGGTCAGGCAGTATCTCTGGAGAAAATGTCACCTATTCCTTTTCTCCTGAGATGCTGCTTGACCCACTGAGTGACTCCACCATTTTGTGACTATCTTCCATGCTATATGACTCTATGATTCTATGACTATGTAAGTGACAACAAACCAGAATTCCTTACTTTACAGTGAAATGCCTTCTTTTAAAGTTGAGAGATTATAGTGCGACACTTGTGCCCTTTCTTTCTGGCTGCCTATCCCGCTCTGCCAGGAGCCAAGCCCTGTGTTATACCTCATATGATCCAATGAAGTTCACAATTGACCAATTCATTTGATTACACCCTGTCCTGACCACGTTTCCTGTCAATGGTACACTACTGACTTTTTTTTAAATCTCAAAAATAAACTTATTCATAAAAAGATATGTAGGGATTACAATAAAAGTGGTACCTCTTAACAGTCATAAGACAAGTTAGAGTTTAATGTCGACTCATTTGTCAATAAACTTAACTTGTACACTCATGGTATCATCAAACCAATACATTTGATTTACAAAGGACAAAAGCACTCAACTGCAGTGGCCAAACTCAAGAACAGTCTCTTCCCCTCTGTTATCAGACTACTGAACACTCCTCACGTGAGCTAGAGTGGAAGTCCTGATCTTCCAACCTACACAGTGAGGAGATTGCGCTTTTCCCTCCGGAACTGTGATGCTACATTACATTCGGAGCCCTCTGTCGCTTGGTCTTCTGAATCATAATGGAAAAGAATGGGGAAAAAAGAAAAAAGAAAGAAAAGGAGTACAACTTTGAGCCAATTCCTGAAGTTTTCCTGGATATTATTTGCAATTATGAGGCATAGGTAGGGTAGACAGTCAGTATGGGAATGTCAAAGAGCAGAGAACATACTCTGTAGATTGGATGATATATGTGTGATGAGCAAAGTTTAAAGGAGATGTATGGGGCAGAGAGTATTGGGTGCCTGGAACCAGCTGCAGGGGTGATGGTGGCACATGGATATGCATGGAATGGAGGGTTATGCATTAAGTACAGGCAGATGAGATTAGTTTATTTTGGCACCAATTTAGCACAGATATGATGAGCGGTAGGGGCAGTTCCTGTGCAGTCCTTCTCTATTAAAAAAGGACCCGAAATGCTGGAGTAACTCAGCGAATCAGGCAGCACCTCTGGAGAACATGGATGTGATGTTTCGGGTTGGTACTCAGACTGATTTTGGAGGTGGGGGGGGGGGCGGGGGAGTTAGGGGGTTGTTTTCAGGTTAGGGTTGGTTGCTGTGCTACATACCTTGTAGTCCACACCACAGAAGTCACGATGCAAGTGCAAGCCTTTGCTTTCTTTAAGATTCTGAATAGGTCGGCAGCCATAACCTTGCATTTCAGAGATAGGCACGATGACTTGAGCAAAGACAAATGCAGACACCAGCAGAGGAAAGTGAAATAAATAAACGCTGAAGACATTTAAGTACATTGTTGATTTGATCAATACAACGGTTTAATTGGGAATCCTTTAGGGAGACAAAACCAATACAGAAAATGCCACACATCCATTAACCCCACAGGTAACTATGTCTTCAAGGGTCACCGCATCATATAAAATACGGTGGCAAATTTCAGGGGAAGAAGCCTCTATCCTTTCACTCTTTTTAAAGAAGTTTGCATGTAAAGATGTTTGGACCATCGTAAAAATGATGCAAAGATCTGGCCTTTTATTTCCTGTCATTAGCTAGCTGTTTATTTTGCAGCCAAGCTTCAGATTTACTGAGGCACACGCCCTGGCCCAGGTTAAATCTGTCACCCGTCAGTGCCACAGGTAATTTTACTGTCAACTCAACTCCAATCAGATTGGAAAATAAAACACCCAAATACACAATTTTTGTCAGGAACGTTAAAAAAAAATCATCCAGTTTGTGTTTTCCATTTGTATTTTACTTCGGAGTCACGTGAGTGACTACGTGAAGAAGCCCCGCTAGGACGCATGCGTGTCATTACGCTACACGCATTGCACGAGTCATTTCGATGGAGGAAGGACGTTCCTCCTAAAGGGCTGATGTATAAAACCAGCGAAGACAGGTAAGAGATCTACGTTTTTCTTACCTCTAGGATGGACAGAAGACGGACCAAAGCTGCAAAAAAGCTGGCGGGGGAGAGCCGTGCAGGATCGGGCAGCCAGCGGCGGCAGACAGCAGGGCTGTCTCCATTGTCGGGAGCACCTGTGCTGAAGTTAGCCTCACCACCGGCGGGTGGAAAGGCTAAACGCAAAACCGACCGAGCCGTTCTTTCGGACGACTCGGATTTCGAACAGCCCCACGCCACCCACGCTCAGGGGCCTGTGGGGCTGAAGGAATTGGAGGAGCAGCAAGCGACCAGTGACCGAGATCACTGGAACGCGTTTGAGCTGCGGGACCAGCGACCGCGAGCGGGCAGTGCTCGAAAGCTCTGTACCGCGTTGGAGCGGCAGTTGGTCCAGGACAAACCGCAAGAGCCAGGTGCCCGAGAGCACTGGACGAAAATGGAGCGGCTGATGGAGGCAATACTCCAGAGGGGGTCTGGCTCTACTGGGCAGACATTCAGCCCCTCTGCAGTACCTTATTCAGGGCTGTATTCAGCGTCTATTGCCTCCCAGGACAGCATAGCGGGGCAGATTTGGACTGACCCTGAACAGGAACTGATGGACAACTCAGTGCAAGGGGTAAGTGGCAACTTACTTGAAATGGTGGCTCAGTTCGCGAAGCCAGAACTCACAGGGGATGATTTACCAGCCAGGTTAGCGGCAAGTGTTAATTACATGTCCCTGAACCAGCTACAGGGACAAGCCCTAATTGACACCATGGGGCGTCACTTGCAGCCTGGAAACTGTAAATCCCTTAATGTCCCAACCGTGAACGCATGTATTTGGAAGCATGTAGGAGCAAGCATCAGGACCAGGGATGTCTTACTACAAAAAATACTTAAAACCCTCACCGCAGGGATAACGGCATTCACACGAACCCTGGATGAGGAAGATATGAGTCAACACCACAAAGATGCCCTCGCCCTCTTCTGCAATACCCAATATGAACTGAATAATATCAGAAAGAAGAGTATACAGCCGGTACTAGACCCAAAATTTGCGGGATTATGCAGAACAGAAATAACCACCGAAAAGACTTACCTGTTTGGAGGGGACCTACCAAAACAGGTAAAAGATTTGGACGAAGAATCCAAAGCCCTGGGAATTATAAAAGCTACCAAACGCTACCCCCAGAAGTACCACCCCTATGCACTCATGGGTCGCAAGGACTACTCCGAAGAACAGTCGAGGGCAAGACCAATCCAACAGCGGTCTTTTTTAGGACATGGCCCAGGGCCGGCGCTCGTGGAAGATGCACCCATCTACAACACAAATCAAGACACCGGGGCCTCAACGTCCTCGGGGACAAGGGAAGAAATAAGACCACTGGTAACCATAGAGGTAGGTGGGTCTGGTCCCTTACTTATTAACGATAGCATGGGTGTTGGTGGCAGATTACACTTTTTTCTGGATGCATGGTATAAATTGACATCAGATACTTATATCCTAAGCAGTATCCAGGGATATACGATAGAGTTCTTACAACCACGTAATCCTCCAGTCCAGCATGTACCGAACAGAGTGTTCAGGCTTAACGGCGAAGATAAAGCAAAAGCACATGCTGAACTGCAGAGACTCCATAAACTGGGGATAATTGAACAAACCCAACACGAACCTTTAGAATTCGTGTCCAACATTTTTATTAAACATAAGAAAGATGGTGGTTGCCGCATCATCATAGATTTGAGTAATTTGAATGTTTTTGTAAAATATATTCATTTCAAAATGGAAACCTTTGCTACTGCTAAACTATTAATCTCCAAAGGTTACTATATGGCAAGCATTGATTTAAAAGATGCTTACTATTCAGTACCCATAACAGGTGACCACAGACGTTATTTGAAATTTAATTGGATGGATCAACGCTGGCAATACAGAGCACTACCAAATGAACTTACTTCTGCACCTAGGTTATTTACCAAAATATTAAAACCAGCCTTAGCTTTCCTACGTGAACATAAACACATTGTGATGGCTTACTTGGATGATATACTTATATTGGGCAAAAGGGTGAAACAAGCAGAATTAACAATAACAGCCACTATACAATTATTTGAAAGCCTAGGATTCATTATCCATCCAATTAAATCAAAATTGAAACCTTCAACAACAATGGATTTCTTGGGATTTACCATTAACTCAGTTCTTATGTCAGTGGCTTTGCCACAAGACAAAGCAATAGCCCTCGAGGAGGATTGCGGCAAAATCATTGACACAAGAAAACCATCTATTAGACAGGTGGCGAGAATGATTGGCAAGATAATAGCAGCCTTTCCAGCTGCACAATTCGGACCCTTATATTATCAGAATTAACAAAGGGCAAAAATAAGAGCTCTAAAATACAATGGAGGTCATTTTGATAGACCTATGGAACTACCAAAAGAAGCCATACTAGAACTACAATGGTGGAAAGAAAACATTAGGCATTGTTCCAATCCAATCATTATCAGCAATCCGTCTATCACACTACAAGCGGATGCTAGTGCTCGCGGATGGGGTGTTATGGATTCCATCACCAGCTGTGGTGGGAGATGGAATGAACAGGAGTCATCATTGCTACACACTTTGGGCATAAATTACTTAGAAATGTTGGGAGCTTTTCACGGCCTTAAGTCATATTGCTTAGGGTTATCTCACCAGCATATAAGATTACAAATTGATAACACCACTGTGGTAGCATACATCAACCACATGGGTGGAAACAAATCGACATCATGTGATCATATAGTAATCTGGCAAACAAGATCTGGCACTGGTGTATCCACAGAGGAATTTGGATATCAGCTACCTACTTACCAGGTAGACAAAACTTAGTGGCAGACACCAGGTCACGCAAATTCAATGAGAACATCGAATGGATGTTGGACAAAAAGGTTTTGCTGAAATTACAGCACGATACGGAACACCAGATGTCGATCTATTCGCATCCAGGCTTAACCACCAAGTGCCAAAATATGTATCATGGGAACCAGACCCTGGGGCAGCAGCTACAGATGCTTTTTCGCTGCATTGGGGGAAATTGTTCTTTTATGCATTCCCTCCCTTCTGCCTCATCAGTTGGGTACTAAGTAAGATAAGACAAGACTCAGCGTCTGGTATCTTAATAGTACCCGTTGGCCTACCCAACCATGGTTCCCATTGGTACAGGAGATGATATTAGAACCTCACATCACCATTCAACACAGACCGGATCTACTGGTAAATCCAGCAACTAGGACAAGTCATCCTTGTCACCGTCACATTAACGTTTTGGTCTGTAGAGTCTGAAAGCTCCTTTATTACACCTGGGCTTAACAACGAGAGCTATGAACATGATCGCTGGAGCCCAGCGAGAGTCAACAAAAAATCAATACCTAGTATATATCAGAAAATGGCACAGGTATTGCAACCAGAACAACATTATCCACAGACCTACAAACATTCAACTGGTATTGGAATTTCTGGTAAATTTACACCATGACGAGCGACTTACGTACAGCGCCATCAACTGTGCCAGAAGTACCCTGTCTACCTACCTCTGGAGAGAAACGGAACGACAGCCTGTGGGGTCACACCCTTTGGTAGCCAAGCTCATGAGGGGCATATTCAATGCTAACCCTCCTAAGGCCAGATATTCCCATATATGGGATGTTGGCATCATTCTGAATCTACTAAGGAACTGGACTCCAGCCACTAGCCTGTCATTACAGACTTTGACCTTAAAAACGGTCATGCTGATGGCATTGGTCACAGCACAAAGGGCGCAGACCCTACACAAATTGAGGCTGGATACCATGACCAGTTCGCAGGAAAATTTATATTTTTACATCCAGGAACTGGTAAAACAGAACAGACAGGGATCGGCAGGCCTAAAAGTGATTTTCAATAACTACCCTGCAGATGAGCGACTGTGTGTGGTAACACATCTCAAAGAGTACATTAAACAAACCAAAACCATCAGAGGCACAGAACAGGCACTGCTCATTAGCCACAGACAGCCTCATAAACGAATAACAAAACAGACCATTTCCAAATGGATAAAACAAGTACTTACTAAAGCAGGTATAGATACTAATTGTTTTAAATCTCACTCCACCAGGGCTGCAGCTACGTCGGCAGCATACAAGTTGGATGTTCCATTGGATCAGATCCTCAAAACGGCAGGATGGTCATCAGAAGGAACTTTCCGTAAATTTTATAATAAACCAGTGGAGGAAACTGGAACTTTTTCAAAACCTATATTAAGTTCTGTAATATAATTTGTCCCCATCAATATTCGGGGTTTTATGATTTCTTTTGTTAATAAAATTGTTTGTTGCATCCACATACCGTATGGATGTCGAAAATATTTCTCCCCTATACCAAGGCAGATGTGTGTCATGGACTCATCCACGGCATGAAATCACAGAGCTTTGAAATCTTCACGTCACTCACGTGACTCCGAAATAAAATAGTAAGATTAAACGAGAACTTACCAGTTTGAAGTTTGATCTTTATTTTATGAGGAGTAACGTTGAGGGAATACGTGCCCTCCGCTCCCACCCTTGATCATATACTCAACTGGTATCTCTCTCTAATCTTACTATGTTTAGTCATTATAGTTATCTGTGATTCCACACCGCTGCTTTGAAGAATGACACGCATGCGTCCTAGCGGGGCTTCTTCACGTATTCCCTCAACGTTACTCCTCATAAAATAAAGATCAAACTTCAAACTGGTAAGTTCTCGTTTAATCTTACTATTAAATGCCTGAATGAAAAAGGTTAGAGTCACTTGTAAAAATAGCTACAATTGGAACCACTTTGACATATATGTAGGAAGGAACAGCAGATACTCGTTATCATATGTTAACCCAACTATCCCCAGGATCATCTCCTCTGGACCCTACCTGACCATTGCAATGTTTGATCAAAGACATAGCAACATTTAAAAGACACTTGGACAGGTAGGAGATAAAGTGCTGGAGCAACGCAGCTGGTCAGGCAGCATCTCTGGAGAACATGGAAAAGTAAAGTTTCGGGTCGAGATCCTTCTTCAGACTCAAACTAAAACATAACCTATCCATGTTCTCCAGAGATGCTGCCTGAGTTACTTCAACACTGTGTCAATTTTTGCATATAAACCAGCATTTGCAGTTCTTTGTTTCTATATTTGGGCAGGTTCACAGATGGGAAAGGTTTATAGGGAAATGGGCCAAACACAGGCGGATGGGAGTGGTGTAGATAGGACATGTTAGCCGGTGTGGGCAAGTTGGGCTATAGGGCCTGCTTCCACATTGTAACACTTCCTAGCTCTATGACTCTCTATGGGTCAAATGCTAGCAGCTGGAGTAATGTAGATGGGGCAACTTAACCAGTATTGGCAAATTGGGCCGAATGGCCTGTTTCCTTGTTTTGTTTGACTATGAGTCCAAGGAGGACACCTTATAAGGAGACAAAAAAATCAAAGAAGGGTCCCAACCCAAAATGTCTCCAAATCCTTTTTCTCCAGAGATGCTGCCTCCTGACCCACTGAGTTGCTCCAGCACTTTGTGTCTATCTTTGGTATAAACCAGCATCTGCAGTTCATTTCTATACAGTACATCTTATAAGGATGAATACATTGCATTACACACAGTCATTGAGGATATCATCACTGTCTTTGCTATGAGCCTGCTAGATTTATAATCTCCTTTGTCTATTCTCATCACCAAGCAAGCAAGTGTTCAAAAAGATGCAAACTAGAATGATCAAATGATTCCATCTATCTGGATATTTCCAAGTTATTTCATGGCTTTGTTCTGCTCAACCACAAAAAATAATAAATTCCATCCCTTTGTATCACAAGATGGGCTCCTTTGGTGCAGAAGGTTTACAATTCTGAAAGATCTAATCATTGCAGCTGTAAGAGACAAAAGCTTTGGTTTCTACACAGCTTCCAAAGTAAAAGAAAATTCCCAAAAATTAAATCTGAACTTCACAAAACGATAGGGTGGAATTTGAATACCAAACCACAGATGAAACCGGATTGCTGCTGCCTTTTTTGACTTCACAAAAAATGTAATAAAATGTTAGATTATCCCAGTACAAAAGAAATAAACTCAACATTGCTTTCAACTTGCTTAACTTTTAGAACAGATACAGATGCTAAGTGAAGAAACACTAATTTTACACAAGGCATTGGAGCAAGTGTAACCTATGGTGCCAACAAGCATGGAAACCATTTAATGAGATCTTGGCTGATTCAATCTTTGCCTCAACTTGTCTTTCTTGTTCAACCCCTATGATCCTTCATTCATCTAAAATTCAAAAAATTAACTCAGCCTTGAATATAGTTAATGGCTCTGGATGAACAGACTGGATAAACATATTCCTCGGCTAACAGGTGGCACAGCGGTAGAGTTGCTGTCTTACAGCGCCAGGGACCCGGGTTTGATCGTGACAATGGGTGCAGTCCGTACAGAATTTGTAAGTTCTCCCCGTGACCTACGTGGGTTTTCTCTGGTTGCTTCGGTTTCCTCCCATATTCCAAAGACGCCCACTTGGCTTGGTAAAATTGTAAATTGTCCCTAGTGTGTAGGATAGTGCTAATGTGCAGAGATCGCTGGTCGGCGCGGACTCGGTAGGCCGGAGGGCCTGTTTGTGACTGGTGAAGTCCCACAGGGATTGGTTCAGAACACCAATATTCAAAGGATATTTTACTTCTCTGTTCTTCCCAGTAAAGTGAAGAACTTCACATATCCCCTTTTCATACTCTATCGATCACTATTATCCCCGATCACATAACAGTTTTACATCCTTCACAGACCTATCTTTGAATCATCTGCAAACCTGGTAACATTAATCCCGACCCTTTCAATTAAGTCATTAACATAGGTTGTAAATAACTGAGACTCCACAACCAATCCCCGAGGCACAGCACTAATTACAGCTTGTCAACATGAAAATGAACCACTTATCCTTACTCTCTGCTATGTTGCAATTTCTATCCATGTTAATAGATTACCCTTAATTCCATTAACCCTTATCTTGTGCAGTAACCTTATAGATAGCATCTAATTGAATGCCTTTTGGAAATCCAAATGTAATATATTAATTGGGTCGTCTTCATCTGCCTACTAGTTACCTCCTCAATGAACTCAAATTATCTTTTTTCATATGATTCAATTCCCATAAATCAGTGTTGAGTGTGCCTGATCTTGCCATACTTTTCTTATTGTTCTATTACCACTGCCTGGGTAAGGCAGCATAATTAAGGACCAGTCTCACTCTGGTCACCCCCTCTTCTCCCCTCTCAGGCAAGAGGTAATAGACAATAGACAATAGACAATAGGTGCAGGAGCAGGCCGTTCGGCCCTTCGAGCCAGCACCGCCATTCAATGTGATCATGGCTGATCATCCCCAATTAGTACCCCTTTCCTGCCTTCTCCCCATACCCCCTGACCACTATTTTTAAGAGCCCTATCTAGCTCTCTCTTGAAAGTATCCAGAGAACCGGCCTCCACCGCCTCTGAGGCAGAGAACTCCACAGACTCGCAACTGCTGTGTGTGAAAATGTGTAAAGAAGTGTGTTACCTCCAGATTCAGGGACAGTTTCTTCCCAGCTGTTATCAGGCAACTGAACCATCCTACCACCAACTAGAGAGCGGTCCAGATGTAGGGGTTTTGCGTTTCCCTTTACTCCACTTCGGGCCCAACTGCCCGAGTGATTCTCTCCCTTGTCGATGGGTCAAACGGCCACCACTCCACTCGAGCGGTTCCCAAGAGAGAATACAATAAAAATAGGGTATCCCTGGGTTCTAGACCTCGGAATTATGGTGGGATATGATAAAAGGTTGACTTGACCAGAGCGTGCTGATGAGAGAAAACAGAAACCAAGACGGACTCAAAGCAAGTCTAAAATTTACAGGCTTTATTAAACAATGAGAAATCGAATCTCACCAACACTACATAATACGTGACTAAACTTATGCTTTAAACTAAGACTATGGAAAGAAAATTATCGGGCACGTCTTAAATCTTACTTTACACAATTTTACTTACAAGTACACCCCCTTTCCCCTTCTTCCCTCAACCTCTATTTCAGGAACGTCACCAGGTCACTGGGGTACTTACAGCTAGATTGATGCAGGGTCAGGAGTCGTCCAACAGAGCAGAAAAGAGGGTGAAACCTTGCTTGACTGTCCCTTTTATATCCGAGTTTCTCCCTTGAAACCCCCCCCCCAGGTGGTCCTCTGGACAAAAGGGTCTTTCGATGATTCCCAGTTTCGATCTGGCATGAACAATAGGCTTCCGATGGTAATGGATTTGCTGATGTCACAATACCTCAGCCTGATCGTTATCCCATCACCTGGATGGGCTCCCATTCACGATGGTGATATGTCTTGCTGCTGGGCTGTTCACTCCCCGTCTGCTGAGGCTCGGTTCCATCCTTTGTCTTTCCAATAATCTCGTTATCTCCGTCCCAGCCTTTCCTGTTCACACCATTCGCATAGTCATGTAATGCCCAGGCTGGTTCTTTTAAACTGGTTCTTCCTTTGTGGATTGGGGGTTTTTTCCTTTGCAGCCAGCAAGTCTGTTTTAAAAATGTCCATGTCCTTATCCGAGTTCTTCCATTTTTTTGGAGGATTTGCCCCAATAACTTACACAGACCTACCATGTACCTCATTGGAGACCTTTGAGTATCTTTAATCTGACTTTACTGGACTTTACCTTGCACTCAATGTTATTCCCTTTATCCTGTATCAGTACACTATGGACGGATTGATTGTATTCATGTATAGTCTTTACGCTGACTGGATAGCATTCAACAAAAAGTTTTTCACTGTATCTCAGGACATGTAACAATAATAAACTAAACTACTATTATCACTTTATTAATAAAGGACAACAGTATTTTACCAACAACTGCCTTTAAAACAACCTACCTGTAATTCCATGTACTTCCCCTCTTTCCTTATTTTGAATAGTGGTGCTTCATGCTTATATTTTCCGAACTTGTTGGGATCTGGGAGGGCATCTTGGTTGGCTTGGATGAGTTGGGTCAAAGGGTTTGTTTCCATGCTAAACAACTCTTTAGACTTTAGAGATAATGTGGAGACAGGCCCTTTGGCCCACCGAGACTCCACTGACCAACGGTCACCCCGTACACTAGCACTATCCTACATACTAGGGACATTTTACAATTTACAATTTTTACCAAAGCCAATTAACCAACAAACCTGTGTGTCTTTGGAGTGTGAGACAAAACCAGAGCATCCGGGGAAAACCCACGTGGTCACAGGGAGAATGTATAAACTCCAACAGACAGCAAACGTGGTCAGGATCTAAACCAGGTCTCTGGTTTAGATACTGGTTTAGGAGGCAGCATCTCTACGGCTGCACCACTGTGCCATCCATTTAATTAACACACTTGCTCCACATGCGTTAATATATCTGACAAAATAAATCAAGAGGGTTTAGATTTAAGTTTGAGTTTATTATTGGCACATGTATCGAGGTACCGGTAAAAGCTTTGTTTTGCATTCTAGGAAATTCCAGAAGAAAGCAGAGCTGATACTGAGTAAAACACCAAGTGCTGGAGTAACTCAGCAGGTGAGGCAGCATCTGTGGTGGGAGTGGATAGGCAAAGTCTCAGAACGGGACTTATTTCAGACTGAAATATCAAGTCTTTAATCGGCCATTACTGGAACCTCCAGATTCAGAGACAGGTTCTTCCCATCTGTTATCGGGCATCTGAACCATCCATCACCAACTAGAGAATATTCCTGACCTACCATCTACCTCATTGGAGACCCTTGGGCTATCTTTAATCAGACTTTACCTTGCACTAAACGTGATACCCTTTATCCTGTATCAGTACTTTGGATGGCTTGATAGTAATCATGTATAGTCTTTTCACTGACTGGATAGCACGCAACAACAAAAAAACTTTTCTCTGTACCTCGGTGCACGTGACAATAACAAACTAAAGGGACCTGACCCGAGACCTCACCTAACAATTCCTTCCACAGATGCAGCCTGGCCCACTGAGTTACTCTGGCACTTTGCGTTTTACTCACGATTCCAGCATCTGCAGTGCCTTGTATCTCCAGAGCCGCTACTGAATCTTCCTGCAGGATGTCAAAGTTCTTCCAGGACGCAGGTGCAAACCAGCTGAATGAATAGCGCCTCCGACTAAATGACTAACACCAACAGCTTCTAAATCTATTAAAAACAAAATCAGATTTAAACATTTAGTAACTCTCTTCACAATTATGCTGTCATTACTTTTATTCCCAGCTAATGAAAGCAGAATGCTGTTTGCTGTTTGCAATTAATCAAATGAACAGATTACCTCATTACTCCATCTCCACCCTTTGTGAAACATACCCAGGTTAGAAGAGTTGATCCAACAAAGTGCTCCTGTTATCTTTGATGGCCAGCATGGTAATGGAGTGCCAGGTTAGAAGACAGAAAGCAAAACACTGCATGTTGGAAATCTGAAATCAAAACAGAAAATTGTGAAGATCTTAACTGGTCAGGCAGCATCTGTGGGAGAGAGATAACATGCCAGGTCAATGATGTGGTGTTAATATCTTTATGTTCATATGTCATAGGATCAGAAGTAGGCCAATCGGCCCATCAAGTCTATTCCTTTCTTCAATCATGGCTGATCTCCCTCCCCCTCTCAACCCCATTCTCCTGCCTTTTCCTCATAGCCCTTGACACCCTTACCAATCAAGTGTCAGTCAATCTCCGCCTTAAAAATACCCAATGCCTAAACTCCAGCCGACTGTGGCAATGAATTCCATAGATTCACCATCCTCTGACTAAAGAAATTCCTCCTCATCTCCTTTCTAATGGTACATCCTTTTATTCTGAGGCTGTGCCCTCTGGTCCTAGACTCTCCCACTAGTGGAAATGTCCTCTCCACTTTATCCAGGCCTTTCACTATTCAGTAAATTTCAATGAGGCTTCCCCTCGTCCTTCTAAACTCCAGTGAGTGCAAGCATAGTGCCATCAAATGCTCATCTTATGCTAACCCAGTCATCCACAGGATCATTCTCGTAAACCTCCTCTGGCCCTCCTTGACCATTGCAATGATTGATCAAAGACATAATTGGTATATAGAAATAAAGAGATGCAGATGTTGATTAATACACAGGACACAACATGCCGGATTAACTCAGCAGGTCAGCCAGCATCTCTGGAGAAGATGGATAGGTGACGTTTTGGAGAACCTTCTTCAGAATTTTGGTATCCTTTATGACTATGAACTTGATAGACTTCCATCTCACTTCCAGCCCAAATAATGCACCAGCCCAGTTCTTCTCTAGCTGCTAGAAGCCTTTGGAACTATTATCATTTAATGGCTTTACCCCATGCTCCAGCTCACTGAATCTACACCCTCAATGAGTTCACAGTCGCTGACTAACAGATGGATTTCCCAGCAATAACTTTGCTCCCCACCTAGAGTCATAGAGTGATAGTGATACAGCATGGAAACCTGTCCACACCGGCCAACATGTCCCATCTACACCAGTCCCACCTGCCAGCATTTGAGCAATATCCCCCCAAACCTGTCCTATCCATATACCTGTCTAACTGTTTCTTAAATGTTGGGATAGTCCCCGCCTCAACTACTTCCTCTGGCAGCTTGTTCCATACACCCACCATTCCTTGTGTGAAAAAAGGGTACCTCACACCACTTCTGCAGACCAGTCCACTAGACCCAAGGATTAATCAATCGCTTTCTCATCTGGTTTAGATTTGCTCATCTGATACCCAGTCCTAGAAATGCTGCAACTACTCCTGAGTAAGGTTTGAGAAGAACAAACGCACGGGGCTGTATTTCATGAATTAGGCCTCAGGGATTTTGGACTGGGTACACGAGAATGTAGATGCTGGAAATCTGAACCTCCGGGATCAGAGACAGTTTCTTTCCAGCTGTTATTAGAACAACTGAACCATCCTATCGCCAACTAGAGAGGGTTCCTCACCTACCATCTACCTCATTGGAAACCCTCGGGCAATCTTTAATCAGACTTCACTGAACTTTATCTTGGACTAAACGTTATTCACTTTGTCCTGTATCTGAACACTGTGGACAACTTGATTGTCATCATATATAGGCTTTCCGCTGACTGGATAGCATGCAACAAAAAAAGCTTTTAACTGTTCCAGGTGCCAACCTCTCTACATCGGCGAGACCAAGCGCAGGCTCGGCGATTGCTTCGCCCACAACCTCTGCTCAGTTTGTATTAACCTACCTAATCTCCCGGTGGCTCAGCAATTCAACTCCCCCTCCCATTCTGAATCTGACCTTTCTGTCATGGGCCTCCTCCATTGCCAGAGTGAGGCCCAGCGCAAATTGGAGGAAAAGCGCCTCATATTTCGCTTAGGTAGTTTACTACCCAGCGGTATGAACATTGACTTCTCTAATTTTAGATAGCCCTTGCTTTCTCTTTCTTTCCCCTCCTCCTTCCCAGCTCTTCCACAAAGCCTACTGTCTCTGCCTCTTCCTTTCTTTCCTTTCCCCCCCTCCCCCCGACAGTCTGAAGAAGGATCTCGACCCGAAACGTCGCCTATTCCTTCTCTCCATAGATTCTGCCTCACCCGCTGAGTTTCTCCAGCAGTTTTTGTCCACCTTTGACTGTACTTCGGTACACTTGAAGCAAACTAAATTAAACTAAAAAATAAATTGCTGGAAGAACAGGTTGGGCACAAAAACTGGAGTAACTCAGCGGGACAGGCAGCATCTCTGGAGAGAAGGAACGGGTGATGTTTCGGGTCGAAACACCTCCTCAGTCGGGTAGGTCAGTGGAGGCAAAGGGGAGGTTGACATTTCAGGACAGAGAGTGTAGAGGGAAGACAGCCGGTATATAGAAGTGAGATGGAGGGTGGAGATCAAGGCTGGTAGGTGATAGGTAGAACCAGATAAAGGAGGTATGGGCAGATGATACCAGGTGGGTTAGGAGATTCAGAAGGAGAACCACATCTCAGAAGTAAAGATTCAATAGAAATTCAGGAGACTATCCCACACATTGTTGCCTCTCACAAACACTCCTCGCCTGTCTTCACCTATTGCCTGTTATGTTTTGTCCTGCCTTTCCTCTCCCCCAGTTTTCTTTCCCTCCCCTTCCGTACAATCAGTACAACCTATGCACATTCTCCAGAGATGCCGCCTGACCCGCTCAGTTACTCCAGTACTTTGTGTCTTTTACTGTAAACCAGCCTCTGCAATTCCTTGTCGCTACTAGTCTCCTTCACACAGAGTGTTAGGATGTGAAAATTACTACTGCATGGATTCTGTGGCCAAAAGGCACTTGGGAGAGAACCCGTGGCTGTGAACGATGCTGTACAATTGCAAGCCTCTCGTTCTCAGCTCCCTCCATTTCCATAATTGATGGCAGGCAGAAGAGGGCTTGCAGTTATTTGTTTCCTAAATGGATTTGCACAGCGGTATTAATGAGGTCAATTATCTGGAGCCTGCATCTACTATTTTGAAAGCTGAAGCTGGGTTATATCATTGCCAGTGGAGCCACTGTGCTTTAATGGATTGTTGTTTTGCATTCTGTTGTATCGTTCTGATTAATAATTATGCAATGAATCGCCTGCTCTGCCTTACGAATTTAACTCAGTAAACGCTTTTAAATGTTTTTTCCCCCACTGTCATCTGGGCTGGTGGATAGTTGTCCTCATCAGTTGTTACGATCCATAAAGAAATCACGTACCCATTAACATTGCATTATTGTAACACTAATGGTTGCCGCCCCGGTTAGAGTACTTGGAGTTCCTTGCTTTCTGGCTGCACTTCAGTCCCACCAGCCTCATCTTTGGGCATCCAGTACGTGGGGGAGTGGGTAGAGCAGGGGATATCCTGGTTGGTTTGCTCCTGGGCTTGGCCAAGCTGCCCATTCGTGGGTCATGGTGCCAGGCAGAAGAGGGCTCCGCTTGAGCCCACTGCCTGACCCTTTTCCGGGGTTACCTCCGTGCCTGGGTATCCCACGAAAAGGAACATGCGGTGTCCACGGGTGCCATGAGGGATTTCCACGCCCGCTGGGCATCGGGCAGGGTTGAATGCATCCTGGGCCAAGATTGTAATGGACCATTGTGGGCTCCACCTTTCCTTGGTCATTGTTGCTGGCTTTTATTTGTTCTTTTGCATACCTTTCATTCATTTGTTCTTTGTACCTCATCATATCTCTAGTCTCCCTCTCTGCTGACTTTCAGTCCAAAGGAGGAGAAAAGGAATTAGGTGACGTTTCGGGTCGAAACATTTCTTCAGACTGAGAATTGGGGGAGTAAAATACTAGTGATATGAAAGTGTTGAGAACAAATCAGTCTGTACCAATAATCAAGGGAAGGTGGAGCCCACAAGGGTCCATTGTTGGCTGTAGAAGAGATGGTCATGAAGGGATATATGGACGACAGATGGCACAATGGGCTAAGTGTTCGGCTGGCAACCGGAAGGTAGCTGGTTCGAATCCCGCTTCGAGTGCATACTGTTGTTGTGTCCTTGGGCAAGACACTTCACCCACCTTTGCCTGTGTGTGTCCTTGGGCAAGACACTTCACCCATCTTTGCCTGTGTGTGTGAATGCAATTATGTGAAGCACTTTGGGGTCAATGCAAGTTGACTAAAAATGTGCTATATAAATAAAGAAATTTAAAAAAAAATTAATATGTGTGCGAACAGTGGAACTGGCAGGTTGACTAGGGAGGGGAAGGGGTAGAGATAAAGTGGAAGTAGGGATTACTTCTAACCGAAGGTACACAAAATTGCTGGGGAAACTCAGCGGGTGCAGCAGCATCTATGGAGCGAACTTCTAACCGTTTGGTTAGGCAACAATGCTGCCTTAGACAACAAGAAATTGCAGAGAGCTGTGGATGTTGCTCAGTCCATCACAGAAACCAGCCTCCCCCTCCACTGTCTCCATCTACACTTCACCCTGCTTCAGGAAAATAGCCAACATTATCAAGGGTCATTCTCATCCAGGTTCGAAACGTCACCCATTCCTTCTCTCCAGAGATGCTGCCTGTCCCGCTGAGTTACTCCAGCTTCTTGTATCTATCTTCATCCCAATTATTTCCCGTTTCATTCCTCTCCCATCAGGCAGAAGATACAGAAGTTTGAAAGCACTGACCACCAGATTCAGCAACAACTTATTCCCCACTGTTATCAAACTATTGAACAGTCCTCCCAGAAGCCAGGGTGCAGTCCCAATCTCCCAACCAACCTCATTGTACATCTTGCACTTAAAAAAAAATCTGTACTTTCTCTTAACTAACCACTACAACGCAGTAACACTATATTTTGCACGTCAGTACTTTTTTCCCTTGCGCCACCTGTTGTACTTGCATATGGCTCGATTGTACTCATGCATAGTATGATTTGATTTCATACCATCAAATAAAGTTTTTCACTGTATCCTGACACACTGGACAATAATAAACTAATCCAAGATAGTCCGTGAGAACAGAGACATGGATATGACAATTAACATCAGCAAAAGGAAGCAAATGAACCAAACACCTCAAGGAAATAACTAATGTTATACATTGTCCCAACAAACTGCATTATCATCAAGGATTGTGATCAATAAACAGTTTTCAAAAAAAGGGAAGCAGTTTTTCATAAATGGACAATAAACAGCATTAGGTTCATTGCAGCATATTATTGAGTGAGGGAATTTAATCTTCAATAAATGAAGATAAGAATAATGCTCAAAGCCTGCAGGAGGTATCTTATGACTGACTATGGTATCTTTGACTTGCCATATGTCGCAGCAACAAGCAAGGTGCTATAACAGCTATATGTTGAAAAAATGTTCTATTCAATTTCCTCAACACGGGAGCAAAGTAAGCATCCCCCTTGGTGCTGACTTTGAAACAAATTGTACTGTTTTAAGTGACTAATAGCAGCAAGATACAACTCTGCAATATCTTAGAAATTGGAAGGAAATTAGGTAGGTTGGTTGGCATGGAATGTACCGTCTTGATTAGAAAGAACATCGCGATCAACAGAGACAGGAGGAACTGCAGATGCCAGTTTACCAAAAAAGGCACAAAGTGCTGGTCAGGCAACATCCATCTGGAGAATATGGTTAGGTAATGGTTCGGGTCGGGACACTTCTTCAAACTGATTGTAATAGGGGAGAGAAGTTGGAGGAGAGGTGAGGGTGGGACAAAGCCAGGCAAGTGGGACAAAGCCAGGCAAGGATAAGGGTGAGGGGGGTGGGTTGATTGCAGCTAGTTGGACAAAGGCCAAAAATAAAAAGACAAAAGGTGGTGAGCTATGGAGCTAAGGAGAGAAGAAGCTGGACATTGGAAGATAGAGAAAGAGAAAGGAATATAGGTGGGAGAGGGGGAATGGGGAGAAGGAGAAATTAATATGCGTCCAGGATTTGTACAGAGAAGAGAAGGAAGGATTGCGGGGGGAGGGGGGGGGAGGGGGGGGGGGGGGAGAGATGTTGTTAGTAGAATAGTTACCTGAAATTGGAGAACTCAATTTCCAATCAAAGGGGTCAATAACATGATAAATATGACTGAGACATGACTGAAAGACGGGCTGGACTGACATCTTTATTTAGCCGAGTATTAAATTTCCAGGTGAGGCAGAGGGGGGAGGTGGAGGGGGGCAGTATGGATAATCTTGCTATTGAGAGAGGATATCCTAGAATGCTCCTCAGAGGAAGCCTTATGGATAGAGACACAGGACAAAAAGGGTGTCATCACTTGGCTGGTAGTATGTTACGGACCTCCCAATAGTCTAGAGGAGAAGGAAAAAGGAATATGTAAGCAGATATCAGAAATATGCAACCTAATAAGGTTATTTAGATTCCCAAATATTAAGGGTGGCACAGTGGCTGTTAGAGCTGCTGCCTCGCAGCACCAGAGATTTTGGGTGCTGTCTGTATGGAGTGTATATATTCTCTGTGTGACCACATGGGTTTTCTCCTGGTGCTCCAGTTTCCTCCCACATCCCAAATGAGCTGGTTTGTAAATTTCCCCTTGGTTTGTAGTGAATGGAATTGGGTGGAATTATGGAGGTGTGTCCAGGAAATGTTTTTTTGTAGATACACCACAAGGAAAGAAACATTTCTAGTCATTATCTAGAGGGACAGCTAGCCTATGTAGGGGGGTGTGGTGTGGGCATCATTTTGTACACAGGAACATAACTCCATGCATTTTAAAGTGGTTCTGGAAAATAAGTTTAGTTTCGGATACAACACGGAAACAGGCCATTCAGTCAACTCAGCCCATACCTACAATGGATCCCCCAGGCACACTAGTTCTATGTTATCCAGTTTTCTCATCAAATGCCTCGATGGGCCGAATAGCCTAATTGGTAGAGCTGCTGAGGCAGCAGCTCTACCAGCTGAACCACTGTGAACTACCAGGATGATTTCAGTGTGAGTACAATGGGTATGCAGCAAATCTGCGACAAGGCACAGAAACATTTCATCAACCTTTGGGACTGCCAAGAGAGATGGTTATTTTATTTGTTCCTGGGATGACAAATCCAATATTCATGGTTGTTGTAAGAAACAAGGACAATTTCAACTAATTTCAGGTGAATTCCCCGTCCCATCATTACCTTGATTCTTGCCACACATATTCAAAAATCGTTTTTCAGATGCACAAATATCTTAGACACAAAGTGCTGGAGTAATTCAGCAGTTCAGGCAGCATCTCTGGGAAACGTGGATTGTTGACGTTTCAGTTCAGGACTCTCCTTCATACTGATTGTGAAGGGGGGTAGGAGAAAGAAAGCTGGAAGAGAGGAGAGGTAGGACATAGCATGACCCACACAGAGTCCCACACTGATTTCTTTCCTCCCTCTCCCCCTTCACCTACATTCTTTCCTAGCTTCACAATTCGCAACTCCTCAATCCTTTTGTCTCCTTCTATCTTTTCATCTATGGTTTTGTCCCTCTCACTGTTTCCACAAATTTCTCAGCTTGTTTGCATTGAAATTACAGCTCGGTCCCTATCAAAACTGCAAAACCACAAGAAAGTGCAGGTACTGGAATCTTGTGCAGATAACAACATGCTGGAGGAACACAGTAGGTCAGTCAGCATCTGTAGAGACAATGAAGAATGTAGAAGGGTTCTGACCCAAAACATTGCCTGTTTGTTCACTCCACAGATAGTCATAGAGTCATACAGCATAGAAAGAGGCCCTTCGGCCCCTTGGGCACACCGACCAACATGTCCCATCTACACTTGACCCATATCCTGCTAAACCTGTCCTATCCATGTACCTTTCTTAAAGTTTCTTAAACGTTGTGATAGTACCTGCCTCAACTACCTCCTCCAGCAGCCTGCTCCGTACACCCACCCCCCTTTTTGTGAATACACTACCCATCAGGTTCCTATTAAATCTTTTCCACCTCACTAAACTATGTCCTCTGGTTCTCAATTCCCCTACTCTACGCAAGAGACTCTGTGTATCTACTCAATCTATTCCTCTCATGATTTTGTACACAAATGCTGCCTGCCCCACAATTCCTCCAGCACTTTATTTTTGTAATCAAAACTATGATCTGTGTAATCTGTCTCCTTTATACTATGATATGTATCATTTTTTCTAACAATACTGGTGATTTCCTTGATTACTTTTTTAATTAATTTTAAGCATTAAAAAAAGTCATAAAAATTAAACCTCAATTATAGTTAAAAGATTAAAATATAATTGGTTTCCATTGATGGTGCTATGAACGCCTCACTGTTATGTAGTGACAGGTAGCTGGAACTGTTCTATCAGATGAAGGCATGTTATTCAGTTAACAAATGCTCCTACTTATATGTTCATAGGTTCATAAGTTCCAGGAGCAGAATTTGGCCATTTGGCTCTTCAAGTCTACTCCGCCATTCAATCATTGTTAATCTATCTTTCCCTTTCAACCCCATTCTCCTGCCTTCTCCCTATAACCTCTGATACCCTCACTAATCAAGAATCTGTTAATCTCCCGCTTGAAAAATATCCATTGAATTGGCCTCCACAGTCATCTGTGGCAATGAATTCCACAGATTTACCACCCTCTGACTGAAGAAATTCCTCTTCATCTCCTTTCTAAAGCTACATGCTTTTATTCTGACGCTGTGGCCTCTGGTCCTAGCCTCTCACAGGTGGAGACATCCACTCCACATTCACGCTATCCAGGCCTTTCAATTATCCAACTATGTTGGAGAAGAGTATGTTGGGTGTGCAGGAGGAAATCTTTCTCTGGCAAACAGAGAGCAGTACTTCATTGATTTTGGGAGAGGAGTCAATATTAATTGCCACCACTGTGCTGCCATTTCATCAGAACTGGCCAATTCTAATCTTGTAGAAAGGGTGTTTTTCTGGTATTGAGGTTAAGGGAAACGACGGATGGTTGGGGAATCTTGGCCTTGGGGACTTCACCCTCAAAGTGAAGTCATTCAGGATTGGTTAAAAAACATTTCCACATGCAGATGATGCTGGGTAAATTATGATAATAAATATGATATATTGAAGGAGTGGCGCGGTAGAGTTGCTGTGTACAGCGCCAGAGATCCAGGTTCGATCCTGACTATGGATGCTGTCTGTATGGAGTTTGTAAATTCTCCTTGTGACCGCTTGGGTTTTCTCCGGGCGTTCCTGTTTCCTCCCACACCCCAAAGACGAACAGGTTTGGAGGTTAATAGGCTTCTGTAAATTGTAAATTGCCCCTAGTGAGTAGGACAATGTTAGTGTATGGGATAATTGCTGGTCGGCACAAATTCATTAGGCTGAAGTGTCTGTTTCCACGCTGTGTTAGAGCCATAGAGTCATGCAGCATGGAAACAGGCTCTTCGGCCCAACTTTCCCACACCGACCAACATGGCCCATCTACACTTGTCCCACCTGTCTGCATTTGGCCCATATCCCTCTAAACCTCTCCTGTACCTGTGTAAATGTTTCTTAAACATTGCAATAGTACCTGCCTGAACTACCTCCTCTGGCAGCTCGTTCCATCCACCCACCACCGTTTTTCTCTAAATTCTAAAGTAAATTATGGAATACCATTAACGAATGGCACTGAGGTCAAGACTCAAGAGTGTTTAGCATAAGACAAGGGTAAATATATTGACTTGGATTATATGTCACCCATTGTCACTTTGGCTATCAGGATGGGCTCAAATTGCCAGCTGGCTTGTTTAAAGAAAAATAGGCCTTTTGTCTCTCAAATCTTGAAACATTTTTAGAATTACTTTGCTCTTGATGTTAACACAGCTTGAAAACATTTCTCTAAACAAAGTTAGGTGTCTGATCCCTCTTACTTATCTTCAAGCATAGATATTTCTTTTGGAATGTATCATGTGTTAACAAATCTGAAACATGATCCATCTGTTTAGATATATCTCCAAATGTAAAATGTTTTACCTGCTGAAAGGATTTCATAGATTTACTTTTTTTCCTGTCTCTCCAGAGAACAAGACCATAAATTAAAAAAGAAGAATTTGCACTTCTAACACTTCTTTATCACACCCCTAAGAAGTTCATAAGCCTTGTATGCACTGAGGCATCATTTCTAGTATGTAGTCAGTTTAGTAAATACAGGTAGTTCTGCTATAATGCAATAGTTGTTTTCCTAAAAAACCTCATGTTACACAATATCACATCATAAAGATGCTTGTGTCATTTGGGGAAAAGGAAGCTTCTAAGCTTGTATAGCTTTTGAAAGCTATGAGTTTATATTTGTTGCTGCAAGAATAGAATGTTACATTGTTTAATAGATTACGTTGCATAAGTTAATAGAAGCAACTGATTTTCAATTTCAATGACCACTTGTGGTGAAACTGGCAGACAGTGTTCAAGAGAGATAATTGTAACTGACTCCTGCGGGAGGGTAACATGAAGACAATTGTTTTCTTCATCTGTTGGTTTTTGCAAATCTGATTTTTTTTCCTGCTTATCAATTTCCAAAACAACTTTTAAGTGGCTCTCTTGTTCGAAATCACGTTATAACCCACTTAATACAAATAATTCATTAATGACATTGTATCCATTTTGCAATATGGAGACATGCATTACAGCTGAACTACCTGTACAATAAATGTAAATGACAGAAGAGGAATGGCCAATTATTTTTGATGATATAAAAACAGAGCATGTTAGCAATGTTCCCAAGTGGGGCAACGTTTGTGGCGAGAGAAAGAGAATTAACATTGATGGAGTTATGAGAAGTTAGAAACTGAACATGGTTTAAATTGTAGAGAAGTGGGATGGGCAGAGAGAACAAAAGGAGACCAAGAGAGACTGAATGAGGAAGTGGTGCTGGCTGAAAGAGCATCTATTGTGATTTAAGAAGCCTTCAATATTCTCTCACCACTACTATCTGTGTCATCACTACTACTGTCTGTGTCATCAATCTTTCCTGGTCTTCAATAGAAAATGCTGGCAGCACCAAGTAAATCAGACAGCATCTATAAAAGGAGAAACTTTAGACTTTACTTTAGGGATACAGTGTGGAAACAGGCCCTTTGGTTCACCAACTCTACGCCAACCAGCGATCACCCCATGCACCAGCACCATCCTACATACTAGGAACAATTTACAATTTTACTGAAGCCGATGAATCTGCAAACCTGTACGGCTTTGGGGTGTGGGAGGAAACTGGAGCACCCGGAGAAAACCCAAGTGATCATAGTGAAAACGTACAAACTCTATACAGTAATGTAGTAAGGTTCAAGTACGGGTCTCTGGGACTGTAAGGGAGCAACTCTACAGCTGCACCACTGTGTCGCCCTATTTCAGGTCAAAAATCCTTTGTTGGTCTTATTGTTCTATCTTGGTTGGCATGGATAAGTTGGGCTGAAGATCCTGTTTCTGTGCTGTATGACACTATGACTCTACCCTAAACCCTTCTCGGTAACTTAAAGCATGCTATTAACTTTTCTTGGTGAAAGGTCATCGATGTTAATTATGTTACTTTCCCCATAAGTGCTGCCCGATCTGCTGTATATTTCCATTATTTTATGGTTTTATCTCAGATTTCCAGCATCTGCAGGATATTTGTGGTGGAGTTTTTTTGTGTATATTGTTCATGCCACACGTTCATAAAGGACTATTGGTGAGAACACTGGGCAAATCTGCGGAATTCATTGCCACAGAAGGCTGTGGAGGCCAGGTTCATGGATATTTTTAAGACGGAGATTGACAGATTCCTGATTAGTAGGCCTAATTCTGCTCATAGAACTTATGAACTTGTGAAGCCTGGCAGAAAGACTCATGGGTCATGTTCTTTTAATGAGGCTAACAGAATCCTGGTCAGCAAGCAGTTGTCAATAGTCTTTAAATTACCACAGATTCATGTGCCTGCAACATCAACTCATCCCTATTCCTTTCCACCCAGTACTTACCCACAGAAGATAAACTGCAAAGATCAAACATACCAGACTTTCTGGCCACTAACTTCAAAGTCCGGGAGTTCGCAGTTATATGCAACACGCCGAGAGGAGGAATGATGTGTAGAATTTGGAATTGTTTACAGAAAATCTGTCCAGCCCCTTCCACTGCGACCCCCCCCCCCCACCCCCCCCCCCCCCCCCCCGCCCCCAAGTAACCCATCAATCAATCAGCACATCTGGGGGCCAGCATGCATTAGATCAGGCTCCCAGCACTTTAATAAGTCGCAGGTTGACGCTCAGCTAAAACTGGTGGAGGTTCAGCCCGTTTTACCCAATATTGAGCAGGAACTGACTTTTTTTTAAGTTGGTGAGCATCATATATTATCCATCTTGGGATCACTCCATTCCAAACCAACCTTTGGCCCATCAAGGAACTTTCCTGCCTGAGATCATCTGTTGCTGACCCTGATTTATCCTGGTCTTTTCTTGCTTCCAGTCATCCCTCCCCACAATCAATCTGAAGAAAAGTCCCGACACATGCTCTCCAGAGATGCTGACTGACCCACTGAGTTATTCCAGCATTTTGTGCCAATCGTCAATCATACACATACACAAAAAATTCCAGCACAAAATTGCCGAATATAATTTAAGGGATATTTTGCCATCAACACAGAACCATCTTTCCTGTATCATTTAGTTTAGTTCAGATTATTATTGTCAGACGTGAAAAGCTTTTGTTTACGTGCTATCCAGTCAAAGAAAAGATTACAATCAAGCCGTCCACAGTGTTCCGATTAAGGATAAAGGATACATTTATTATCTTTAAATAAAATATTATGTTTTAATAAAACATCATGTTTTATTGAAACACAATAAGTGTTTTATTTGTTGGTACAAATACAATATTTATATCAGTGGTAAAATAGTATATAAAACCATGAGAGGAAAAGATCGGGTAGATGCACAGAGTCTCTCGCCCAGAGTAGGTGAATCGTGGACCAGAGGACACAGGTTTAAGGTTACAAAGAAAAGATTTAACAGGAATCTGTGGGGTAACATTTTCACACTAAGGGTGGTGGGTGTATGGAACAAGCTACCAGATGAGGTCATTGAGGTGGGAACTATCCCAACTTTTAGGAAACAGTTAGATAGGTACATGGATATGACAGGTCTGGAGGGATATGGACCAAACGCAGGCAGGTGGGACAAGTGTAGTTGGGACATGTTGGCCTGTGTGGGCAAGTTTGGCCGAAGGGCCTGTTTCCACGCTGTATCACTCTATGACTCTATGGCACAAGATATCTATCGCACTGAAGTTCAATAAAATCTAATTAAAGATAGTTCAAAGCTGTTCAATGAGAAGCACCTTTATTGAAAATTATCGATTTGTTTCTATATTCCTCTTTAAATATTGCAAATCAATTGATATGTTATAATAATCTTAAGATGATCTTAACCTAATATTGAAGATTTTTTAATAAAATATTGTTACTCCTCAATAGAATTCTGTATAGGCCGCAATAGAATGCAGAACCAATATCCTCTGCTTGCTTTGGCTCTTTAAAACTCTCCACCCTTTGTATCTAAATCCAAGAAAATTATACTTTGAATGTTCCTGCTCCCATGAATAACAATCTCATACAAACTACAGAACAAATCTGATCTCTATGACTCAGTAAAAAAAACAAATCTTAGCGAATTCAATTTGATATACCATTAAATCAGTCACAAATAGGCAATCCTGAAGGGATTATTTTTCTTTTTGTGCATAGACTTACTCATACGACACTGTAATACTACTAATTATATAAAGTTGTAATTAACATGCAATTTGACTGGTTTTACCGAAAGAAAACAATTTGCATTTAAATAGCATTAAGATTTCAAACCAGTGTAATGATTTGGCTATTATGTACTTAGGCCCAATTATGGTTGTCTTTCAAGTAATCTTCTCTACAGTTCAAAGGTATTTTTGGATGTACCTTCAAAAAGGAGCATTTTGTGTACTCCTTAATAGAATTCGCTTTTGGAAAGGAGCCAGAGCTGATAATAATGGAAATAAGAAATAGAGAGTACTTGATGGATCTGTTGATTCAGATGGGGAAGGGGACATCAAGTACACACCATTTATTGAATGACAAAACAGGTTTGAGCGAGGCTGCATAATGCACTTCTGGCAGTCTGAAGAAGAGTCCCGACTCTAAACATCATCTGCCTATTCCCCTCCGCTTAGCTGCCTGACCTGCTGAATTCCTCCAGCAGTTTGTTCATTTGTTCAAGATTCCAGCATATGCAGTCTCATGAGTCTCCACATCTGCTATTATTCCTTATCTTCTTTACCAGTGCAGAATGGATATCTGGCAACAAGTCTCCAGCGCAGGTGCTTTCATGATTTTATATTATGTGCGCAAAACCATTGTAGTAGAGGCAAAATCCTTTAGGAAACTCCATCCATCAGCAAAGTACAGGAGCACGTACGTCTACCCACTGTTGAGAGCCAAGGTCTAATCAATGTAGCTCTCAAACTTAAGACGGTCAAAGATAAGAGGGGAAACGATGGAATACTTCAGAGAAACCCTTTGCCCTTGGTAACACAAGGTTGAAGATTTGGCACTGAATTAATGGAACCTACTATCAAAGATATCTAGACATGAACCCACATTATCAAAAGATCTAAAGCCACTGGTTAAATTAATAATCGAAGGGAATTGGTTGTGAGGGATGCCTTTAAGATCAATTATGTAACTGAGGTGCAGGAAGTGCTACTTTAGAATTTCAATATATTTGACCAAAGTAATTCAGAACGGTGGATTCAGAAACGTTACAGCTAATTTTTTTTCAAGTCACATTAAAGTGTGAAATTGCTCAATAATCAGAGCATTACTAATTAAAAATCTATTGGATTTTTCACTTGTTCGCATTGACCTGGCCACACCTCACATTTCACTGAAGAAAATAGCCTGAATTCCATCTCCCAAAACTACATCATTCTTTATTGTATCTGAGTGTGTGTGTGTGTGTGTTTTAAAAATGAAAGAGCAAGAAATAACCAAGAAAAACAGACTACCATTCCAATGGAATTTCTGTTGGACATTACATTCTGTTTTACTTCGGAGTCACGTGAGTGACTACGTGAAGAACCCCGCCAGGACGCATGCGTGCCATATCGCTACACGCATTGCAACGAGTCACAGCAGGGGGAACGACGTTCCCCTTAGCGGCAGAATTTAAAAGCCGGGAACAGCAGGTTCTTTCTTGAAAGACTCTGCGTTCTTTCAATTTACTTCACAGGTGGAGGCATGGACAGATCCACGAGAAACAAGAAGACTGCGAAAAAGCTGGCGGGGGAGAACCGCGGAGTTGCGGGCAGCCAGCAGCAGCCAACGGCACACCAATCTCCCGTAATGGGAACAGCTGTGCCCGACTTCGCTCCCGCACCGGCCAAATCAACACCATGGCCGGGCGGTAAAGCGAAGCAAAAAACTGACAGAGTCGTTGACTCCGATGAGTCCGACTTTGAACAGCCGCGACGGCCAACTCCCGAGAGCATTGGAGCCAGTTGGAGTGGCTTGAGGAACAGGAGCAGCCGCGAGTGGCCAGTGCCCGAGAGCATAGGAGCCAGTTGGAGCGGCAGTTGGAGCAAATACTCCAAAGTGGCAGGCTCCGGGAGAGGGAGCCTAGTCACGGTGGGCAGCTAGTAAGTCCTACAGCAGTACCTCTTGTAGGGCTGCACAGTGTTTCTCCCTCATCAGAGGGGAGTACGGGGGGTCAATTCTGGGCTGACCCTGAAGAGGGGTGTGCAGAACATACCTCTAGTGTGCATGGGGTGCAAGAAAACCTATTGGATATGGTGTCCCAGTTCATTCAACCCGACCAAACTGGCCAAAACCTGGAGCCTAAAATAGCTGCAAGTATCGACTACATGTCATTCAACCAGCTACAAGGACAGGCATTATTGGACACCACAGCAAGACACTTACCACCAGGGAACTGCAAATCACTAAATGTTCCCAGTGTCAACCAGTGTATTTGGAAACATGTCGGAGCATCAATCAGAGCCAGGGACTTGAAACTACAAAAAGTTCTGAAAGTCCTAACAGCGGAAATTACGGCTTTCGCCCGCACATTAAACGAACAAGACATGACACAAGATCACCAGGTTGCACTGGCTTTATTTTGCAACTCCCAATACGAGTTAAATAGTATTAGGAAGAGTGCCATCCAACCGGCTTTAGACCCCAAATTTGCAGGCCTGTGCAAACCTGGAACCTCCAAACCACTATTTGGAGGTGACTTATCCAAACAGGTAAAAGAACTTGACGAAGAGGCTAAAACCCTGGGGCTCATTAAAGCAACGTCCAAAAACTACTTCGGCCAGAAACAGCACCCCTACGCACCCACCAGTCGGCCAAGACAAACTGGTGAAAGCTCGAAGGCCAGGAACACTCAACATCGGTCTTTTTTAGGCCATGGCCCAGACCGGCCTTCCTGGAAAATGCGCAAACCCTCAACACCGACCCAACTACAGACCCAGACACCGGCGCCTTAACGTCCACGGAGGATGCCGAAAAAGTAACAAACCTACCACTGGTAACCATGGAGGTAGGTGGGTCTGGTTCCTTACGAATTGAAGGGAGGATGGAGGTTGGTGGGAGATTACACTTCTATCTGGATGCATGGAATAAGTTAACTACCGACACTGATATTTTAAGCAGTATCCAGGGTTATACCATAGAATTTATACAAAAACATAACCCTCCAGTTCAGCATGTACCGAACCGAATGTTCGTGCTTACAGGCAAAGAAAAATCAAAAGCACATGCTGAACTACAGCGGCTTTATTAAAAAGGAGTAATTGAGAAAACCCAACACGAATCACAGGAATTCTAGCCCTAGCGTTTCTGCGGAAACAAAAACACATGGTAATGGCATATCTAGATGACATACTTATTGTGGGCAAAACTTTGGAATTGGCTAACCAAACGGTAACAGCCACAAAACAATTATTTGAAAAACTGGGGTTTATCATCCATCCAGTTAAATCTAAATTAACGCCTTCAACCACAATGGATTATCTGGGGTTCACCATTAACTCAGTTCACATGTCAGTGACTTTGCCGAAAGAAAAGGTTACAGCCTTAATAGAGGCTTGCAGCAAAATCATTGACATCACTAAACCATCCATCACACTGGTAGCAAGAATAATTGGCAAAATAGTGGCTACATTTCCAGCCACACAATTCGGACCTTTACATTATCGAAATTTACAGAGGGCTAAAATACGAGCACTCAAAATTAATGGTGGCCATTTTGACAGACCAATGAAGCTACCAACAGAGACCATAATGGAACTAAAATGGTGGAAAGATAACATTAGGCATTGTTCCAATCCAATCATTATCAGCAACCCGTCTATGGTACTACAAACTGATGCCAGTGCACTTGGTTGGGGTGCTACCAATTCCATCTCCAGCTGACGAGGGAGATGGAATGCACAGGAGGCATCATTATTACAAACACTGGGCATAAACTACCTGGATATGTTAAGTGCATTCCATGGCCTTAAGTCATATTGTTCTGGGTTATATCACCAGCATGTTAGACTACAAATTGACAACACCACCGTGGTAGCATATATCAACCATATGGGTGGAAACAAATCGACATCATGAGACAGTCTGGCCAACACAATTTGGCAATGGTGTATCCAGAGAGATATTTGGATATCAGCTACCTACTTACCAGGTAAACTAAATTTAGTGGCAGACACCAGGTCACGCAAATTCAATGAAAACACTGAATGGATGTTGGATAAAAATGTATTTTCTGAAATTACAGCACGGTATGGAACACCAGATATCGATCTATTCGCATCCAGGCTCAATCACCAATTATCGAATTATGTTTCATGGCAACAGATGCATTTTCGCTGCATTGGGGGAAATTGTTTATTTATGCATTCCCTCCTTTCTGCCTCATCAGTCGGGTATTAAGGAAAATACAGCAAGACTCTGCGTCTGGTATTTTGATAGTACCCGATTGGCCTACTCAACCATGGTTCCCGGTGATACTCAACATGGTATTATAACCATGCATCACCATCCATCATAGACCTAATTTACTGGTTCATCCCATAACAAGTAAAGTCACCCATGCCATAATTATACAAACCTATTAATTTGTAGAGTTTGAAAGCACCTCTACTACACCTGGGACTGACGGACCGAACAATGGATATTATTTCAACGGCCCACAGACAGTCCACCAAAAAACAGTACTTGGTGTACATCAAGAAATGGGAAATGTATTGTCACAACAATAACATCACCCACAGATCTATGAACATCCCGTCTGTTCTGGAATTCCTGGCAAGCCTCCATTACGATGAGGGGCTCAGTTATAGTGCCATCAACTGCGCCAGATGTGCTCTGTCAACATACCTGTGGCAAGGAACAGAGCGGCATTCTGTTGCGACACATCCCCTGGTAACCAAACTCATGAGGGGCATTTTTAATGTTAATCCCCCTAGAACCAGGTACTCCCATAATATGGGATGTGAGCATTGTACTGACCATGTTAAGAAACTGGTCTCCAGCTACAGCTCTGTCCCTACAGAAACTGACTATGAAAACAGTCATGCTGATGGCCTTGGTCACGGCACAAAGGGTCCAGTCGCTACAGACACTAAGGCTGGACAACATGACTATTTCATCTGGAAATTTAACTTTTCACATCAATGAATTAGTCAAACAGAACAGACAGGGGTCAGCAGGCCTAAAAATAGAATTCAGGGCCTACCCGACAGATGATCGTCTGTGTATTGTAACACACTTACTATTATATATGGAGTATACTAAGATCATCAGAGGCAAAGAAATGGCACTTTTAATCAGCTACAAACAGCCACACAAAAAAGTGACAGTCCAGACCATCTCGAGATGGCTAAAACAGGTCCTAATAAAGACTGGAGTAGACACTAACATTTTTAAATCTCACTCCACCAGGGCTGCAGCTACATCGGCAGCTATGAAGTTGGATGTTCCTATGGACCAAATCCTCAAGACAGCAGGATGGTCAACGGAGAAAACTTTCCAACGATTTTATAACAAACCAGTAATTGAACCTGGAACATTTGCAGAAACAATTTTAAGTTCTGTAATATAATTTTACCCCATAAATAGGGGCTATAATTTGGTGTTAATAAATTTATCGTTGATTTTTCAATATCGTATTGATGTCTAATGATGTTAACACTATTCTCCCCATAATCAAGGCAGATGTGATGCATGGACTCGTTTCCACGGCATGAAATCATAGAGCTTTAAAATCTTCACGTAGTCACTCACGTGACTCCGAAGTAAAATAGTAAGATTAAACGAGAACTTACCAGTTTGAAGTTTAATCGTTATTTTATGAGGAGTAACGTTGAGGGAATATGTGCCCTCCGCTCCCACCCTTGATCATATACTCAACTGGTATCTCTTCTCTAATCTTACTATGTTTAGTCATTACAGTTATCTGTGATTACACACCGCTGCTTTGAAGAATGACACGCATGCGTCCTGGTGGGGTTCTTCATGTATTCCCTCAACGTTACTCCTCATAAAATAACGATCAAACTTCAAACTGGTAAGTTCTCGTTTAATCTTACTATTTATGCTTCATTTCTTCCTTCCTACAACTTAACCATTAGGATGCTGGTAATATTATCACTAGAATGTTTACTGCACTGATCCATTCTCAGATGCAGTTACCAGAACTGCATGCAGCATCGATATTATAATGTAACTGGGGTTCTATAACTAAAGCAAAGCTTCCTCCAGCCTTATATTCTGGCTTAGTTTAGTTTAGAGATGCAGCGTGGAAACAGGCCCTTTGGCCCACCGATCCCCGCACACTAGCACCATTCTATACAAGAGGGACAATTTTACCATTTTACCATGTCAATTAGCCCACAAACCTGCATGTCTTTGGAGTGTGGGAGGAAACCGGAGCTCCCGGAGAAAACCCATGCAGGTCACGAAAAGAACGTACAAACGCCATACAGATAGCATCCGTCGTCAGGATCGAATCCAGGTCTCTGGCGCTGTAAGGCAGAACTCTACCACTGTGCCACCGTGCCGTCCTCCACCTTCAATACCAACATGATAGTTCATATTATCTTTTCTAGCGGAGCCACAAGGAACTGCAGATGTTCCTTCAGATGTTAGAATCTTGAGCAAAAACACAAAGTGCTGGAGGAACTCAGTGGGTCAGGCAACATCTGTTCAGCAAATAGGGTACTGACTGCATTTAGTGAAATGGAGTGCCTGACTGCATTTGGTGATGTGTACATGGATGGCCTACTTAGACGTTACCTCACGTTCTGGCTGTCTGTTATATTGCCCAAGGAGTGCACACCTGAAGCCTTATCCTACACGCCCTTCCAAATAAATGATACCATCCATTTTTGGCAGAGGGAGACACAAAGAGAGAGATACAGAAAGACAGAGAGCTCTACTCTGCTTCATAACATGCCATGGGATCTTGAGGGTAGACAAAAATGCTGGAGAAACTCAGCGGGTGAGGCAGCATCTATGGAGCGAAGGAAATAGGCAACGTTTACGTGTCGAAACCCTTCTTCAGACTGATTGATGGGTGGGGGAGGGGGGGGGGGAGGAAGAAAGGAGGAGGTGGAGCCAGAGGGCTGAGGGAGAGCTGAGAAAGGGAGGAGAAAGTAAGGACTACCTGAAATTAGAGTAGTCAATGTCCATACCGCTGGGGGTGCAAACTGCCCAAGCGAAATATGAGGTGCTGCTCCTCCAATTTACGGTGGTCCTCACTCTGGCCATGGAGGAGGAACACCTCCGCTCGGTTCGCAATAACCAACCTGATCTCTCTGTGGTTCAGCACTTCAACTCCCCCTCCCATTCTGAATCCAACCTTTCTGTCCTGGGCCTCCTCCATGGCCAGAGCGAGGGCCACTATAAATTGGAGGAGCAGCACCTCATATTTCACTTGGGCAGTTTGCACCCCAGACCTATTTACTTTGCTCCATAGATGCTGCCTCATCCGCTGAGTTTCTCCAGCATTTTTGCCTACCTTCGATTTTCCAGCATCTGCAGTTCCTTCTTAAGCATGGGATCTTGAGCATTTATTTCAACAAGTACAATCTTTCCTTTTGTGTTTCAGTACAAACCTCTCTCTTCACCTTTTCTGTGTTATATATGTAGGGTAATGGAAAAAGAAAAAGTCACATAGGTGCATTGTCCAGGCAATTTCGAACTGCGCTATGCACTTCAGGTACAATCATTAGGAATTTACCTCCTACTGCTTGCCAATGCTTTCATTGTGACCATTTTATGATACTGTTCTCTAAATTGCATAATTTAAGACTTTGTACTATTGATGCACTGAAAAAGAAGTATTTATAAAAGTGATGCTGTACAAAGAGCGAAGTCATTTTAAATAGATAGAATCCTTTATATTGACTCATGTAAACAAAAATGTAATCAAACATTTACATTGATAATGTAGAGAATGGAGGAGTATAACTATACAGCTAACACAAATTTGCTCTCATTAATATAATTTAAAAAAGATGTTTCCAAAAAGTGCAAAAAATATTTTTACTTTTATTTCTTCAGATTGTAGAATAAAGTACAGCACTAAAACATGCGCTGCATAAGTAATATCGATAGTTTTACAACATTTTATAACTTTTATAACGGGTTTGCTCCATATTACATGATTCATAATGCAAATAGCATGCTCGAACAGTGGTTCTGGTTTCTACTGAATTTATAGTGACACAGAGAATGAAGTGTGAAAAAGGAAGCTCTTACTAAGACATTCTGGTCTGCTTAAGAATTGAGCATCTATATTTAGCAAATACGGCTTGCAGAATTGATAGATGCTTTATTGTTCAATAGCCATTTAAAACAGCCAGAGCTGGAATATAGAGAGAAAAGAGACTGCAGGTGTTAGATTCTGAAACAACAAAGAGAATGCTGGAAGTACTCAGCTGGTCAAGTGCTGAGCAGCTTTAACATTCACAGATGCCACTTTTTTTGCACTGGGATTGCCAGAGAACCGGGATCAATCCTGACCCCGGGTGCTGTTTGTCCAGAGTTTGTACATTCTCCCCATAACCTGCAGCTGCATGGGTTTTCTCCAAAGACTCCTTCCTCCCACACTCCAAAGACGTACAGGTTTGTAGGTTAATTGGCTTGGTATAATGTGAAATTGTCCCTAGTATGTGTGGGGTAGTGTTCATGTGCGGGGATCACTGGTCAGCGCTGACTCGGTGGGCTGAAGGGCAGTTTCCGTGCTTTATCTCTAAAACTAAAACCTAAAACTAAAATTATCTGAAGCATTATTTCTCTTAAACCAAAATGGATGCTTCTTCGTCAAAGCAGACTTGGTGGGGCAAAGGACTGGTTTCCAAGCTATCTATGAATCCAAAATGACAAACACATTGTTAGGGTCATGTGGTTGAAATATATGGTTGAATTAAGTTTCTATTATGTACATCAACTCTGATGGTTTTCTTTGATAGATCCAGAATGTCACTCTAGTTACATCAATTCCAAAAGATTAATTTTCTTTCCCAGTGCAAAGGTTATAAAGACAATATATACAAATACTACAATATATATGCACCATTGTAAAAAGAATGGTGCTCATAAATCTATTCCCATTGTGGAAGTCACACCCAATATTGTGACTGATATAATTTGCAGATAGACGGTACCTTGGTTTAACATAGAATGTACAAATAAGGAGCAGCAGATGCTGGTTTATACCAAAGATAGACACAAAACACCGAGGTAACTCAGCGGGTCAGGCAACATCTCTGGAGAAAAAGGATGGGTGACGTTTCGGGTCAGGACCCTTCTTCAGACTGAGTATAAAAGCCACAAGAAAGCAACTGAAAATGCTCAATAGTTTTGCTTTCAATCATGAGATTACAAAATACATCTCAAAATAGCTGCCAATAATTGGACTATTAGTGCCTTAACATCAACGAGTCAACATGACATGATATTCCCTCAATATAATAACAAACATCCATTAGCATTGGCAATGAGTCAATTCCAACAACATGCACCTTAACACATTATTATTCATAACTGATATATTACTATTTGTTCACATGAAACATTAGATTTACAACCAGTGCATAAAACCTATCGCTCTGCTGAGGCATCAAACCAAGGTTCCGTCGATTTGCACATTGTAATGGGAAGGGGGGCGGGGGTACGTATTCTGGAAGGACAATTACCAACGGACCCATCCTTCATTACTCAAACCCAAACAGTGATCTCCTAAATCACAGTAATGAATTTGGGGTCGGGGTAATTAAAGAGATCAATTTTAATATTCAATCCAAAAAAAATGAAAATCATCTCTTACTCATTGTGAATTAAAATCATAATATTCAATCAGAAACCTCATTACTACAAATTAATTCTCTTAATAATCAAATTACATTATCATAAAGACATTGGTGACAAGGTAACTGGTAATATTAATAGAGACTAACGATTAAAGTGGGCAGGAAGGTGATAACAAGAGATATATCAAGTTGCTCCCAGGAATGTGCTTCATTTCTGTTTAGAGCCTTTTAAGCCACTGCTTCTTGGCACTCACATAATAAATGCGGAGAAAAACCTTTGATATAATTATCCTCTACACAATTGATCACGAGAATCATCAGTAGTCCGACAGGAATCGCACATAACCTAATCAAAAACAATCGCATCCCTCATGAAAAAGGAGGATTCGATAACCTTTGAAATGTTGAAAGTAGAAAGAAACATTGATACTACTCTCATCTCCCCTTATTAGCCTGTGTATCATCGGCGTGAGAGGGAAAATAAGTAATATTTCACAGCTGAGCTGGCTGCAGATTATAAATCTACGCAAGGTTTAACCGGAGTAAATGAAGTCTGACAGGTCTAATATCAGACACTCGTTCAGCTGGGTCATTAGAAGATTAGTCTATTATTTAACCCAGTCGGGAGACAAAAACTCCAAGGCACAGCAACAGTTGTGCAGCCGACTGCAATTTGTTTTGTCGTGCTGAGGTATTGAGAAGGGAACCATGAAAGTATATCAGCAGCCTCCTAATGTATCCTTGTGCACTTGGCCATACATACTGTACTTCTCTCCTGCTGTTCAGGGCTCTTTCCGCAAGCTCTTTGCTTAGATCATCAGCAGCCCTTCAAGTGAGTAACAGCAAACTTCAGTTTCTACATGATAGTGCATCGAGGGCCATGGAGCTTTGAGAATTTCAGTGGATCTGAATTAATTTCTCCGGGGTCACAATTGACAGCCTCAAAAAAAATAAAAAAGAGCAAAGCACTGGAGTGAGTGCAGATTGAAAGGCTTTTTACATAAGAAAATGAATGATTATCATGCAATACATTTATCGTTGTCAGCCAATTGAAGTGGATTTGCCTTCATGACAGAACTTTGTAAATATATTCTCCAGAATGATGCACTGCTATGAAAATTGTATTACAATCTACAACATTGCCCTGTGACTTTGGACAGTAGAGATAAAGATGAAATCTTATTAAACCTTTAAATTCCCGGGTATACAATCCTTGTTCATGTAATCTCTCTTAATGGTTTAACACTTGGACTTTAGGCTTTGAACTTTAGAGATACAACGCAGAAACGTTCTCCCCGTGACTGCGTGGGTTTTCTCTTGGTGCTCCAGTTTCCTCCAACACTCCAAAGACGTACAGGTTTGTAGGTTAATTGGCTTCGGTAAAGATTGTAAATTGGGCCTAGTGTGTAGGGTAGTGCTAGTGTACGGAGATCGCTAGTCGGTACAGACTCGTTGGGACGAAGGGCCCGTTTCCGTGCTGTATCTCTCTATAAATACCTTTATCCATATGTGTTTACATAGTTTCCCATTAAATAGTTAGTGGTGTTTGATCTTCAAACATGGAGGTAACTTGCATCCGTAAAGTCGTTTAGAGTAGGCACAGTGGCACAGCTAATGGAGCTGTGATGATTCAGGTCAAGTCCTGGCCTCCAGTGTTGTCTATCTGGTTTGCGAGTTCCCCCTACTGTATGTTCTGCAGGGGTTTCTTTCAGTTGCTCTGCTTTCCTCCCACATCCGAGCAGTGCATAGAAACAAGGAACTGCAGCGGCTGGTTTACCATTCAAAATGGCACAAACTGCTGGAGTAACTCAGCGGGTCAGGCAGCATCTCTGGAGAATATGGACAGGTAAAGTTGTGGGTTGGGACCTTTCTTCAGACTGATTGAGCGGAGGGCTGTGTGTCCAGAGAAAGTGAGATTTTAGTTGGTGAGGGGAGTAGAGAAGTCCGTCTGAAGAAAGGTCCTGACCCGAAACATCATCTATCCATGTTCTCCAGGGATGCTGCCTGACCCGCTGAGTTACTCCAGCGCCTTGTGTCTTTCCTACTAATGTACTAGTTTTCATTCCATTTGACTGCTGTTGATTGCTGCTATTATACAAAATAAGTGGCAGAATCCAAGATGGAATGATAGGAATGGGGAGAATAAAACAATTTAGTGCAAGATTAGTGTAATAAATATGTGTACTTGATGATAGACACAAAATGCTGGAGTAACTCAGCGGGTCAGGCAAGCATCTGTGGAGAAAAAGAATAAGTGACGTTACAATCTTTACCGAAGCCAATTAATCAACAAACCTGCACGTCTTTGGAGTGTGGGAAGAACCCGGAGCACCCAGGGAAAACCCACTTGGTGACGGGGAGAACGTACAAACTCCGACCAGACAGCACCCATAGTCAGGTCGCTGGCACTGTAAGGCAGCAACTCTACCGCTGCACCACCATGCAGTCCATATTTTCTATTCTTAAATATAATTATACACGAAAAACATTTTTTTAATGGTTTAATGTTTTTTTTTTAATGGTTATAGGAATTCTTCGGAGCACATGATATCAAGAAATAAACATTCACTGCAGAGGGTCCTAAGCTCCTTACATCCATACATTAACTTTAATAGCAAATTCATTCCATACTTCTAATCAATGTAAACTGGGTAGCTTTCTTTGACAGCATGATATACAGCCTAGCCTCAGCTCTGATGGAGCTGTGCCAAAATGTATTACTCTGTCACAAGAGAGTGTTTCCTTAAATGTTATTAGTGCTTTCAAGTATTGCTGCCTGAATTTTAGTATTATGGGCTGCCCTAAAAAACAATGGGGATAGAATTCCAAATCATTTAAGTAGAACACTGTCACTCACAAGACCACCAACTAAAAAGGTCTTACTGATCATATTAATGATGTTATGAACACATAAACACAGGCGGATAAATGGCCCAGCGGTAGAGTTGCTGCCTTACAGCGCATGATATCCGGGTTCGATCCTGACTGCGGGTGCTGTCTGTACGGAGTTTGTACATTTTCCCTGTGACCACGTGGAATTTCTCAGGGTGTTTCGGTTTCCTCCAACAGCAAAAAGACGTCCGGGTTTGTAGATTAATTGGCTTCTGCTTTTATTGTAAATAAGAATGGTCCCTAGTGTGTAGGATAGTGCCAGTGTATAGGGTGGTCGCTGGTTGGGGCAGAATTGGGTGGGCCGAAGGGCCTGTTTTCATGCTGTAAGTCTAAAGTCTAAAGTAATGTAAAGTCTAAAGAACACAGTTTTCGTTCCTCATGTGCTCTTTAGATCAGGCAAGTAATTTAATAATCTACAAACGGTTTCTAAAACAATTTATTTAAACAACCTTTTTACAGATTAGCTCAATTTGGTGCATACGGAGTGTTTTCAAAATACATATTAGTATAGCATGACGTATATTACAAATATTAATTCAGGTTTTGTGGTGTTATTTTTTCTCTGTATTGATTTTCAGTTCTTCAATGAGTTCAGTTTTAATGGAACATAAATTATTGCCAAATGCTTATTTTCTGCTCTGCCTGTAATGTTCATAGCTTACAGGAGCAGAATTAGGCCATTTGGCCCATCAAATCTACTCTGTCATTCAATCATGGTTGATCTACTGTATCTTTCCCTCCAACCCCATTGTCCTGCCTTCTCCCCATAACCCCTGACACCCGCACTCATCAAGTATCTGTTGATCTCCGCCATCAAAATATCCATTGACTTGGCCTCCAAAGTCTAAGAAACAATCAAAATATTCAGAACTTTCCAAAGGTACACAGCGAATTCTGCGGTTGAAAATACGCTGAATCCTTAACATTATTTCAAACAAATAGAAAATTGTTGAGATTTAACCAGCATCTTCTCCCTTCTGCACGATCTTTCTTCTGTCTTAAATCAAGGGATGTAGAGAACGATCCTTCTTCAATGCAGATGTGGGTGGGTACTGGGGTAATTTTCCATTCCTTTCTTGTCTGTTAGGTGTGAGGGCACAACCTCACACCTTGCACCAACAGAATAAGTCTCACAAATAAAACTGCTTTAAAGTATGGGGAGAGGGCACCTGTTTGATCTGCAGCAATATGATTATACTTGGAATAGTTTAAATGAGAAATACATGTACACACATTGATCTTTGAACATTGATTGATCTTCAAGACGCGGTTTTATTGACACTTTTAAGAAATTATGCTTCAAACTCTATTCACCTACATTGAGCTTTCCTGCAGAAACGAGGCTTAAATACATTGAATCCAATTGCATTATGACCAAGACGGTGCCTCAGGAAGGCCATCAGCATCCATAAAGACTCCTCACACCCTTGTAACGGACTGTTCGAACTACTTCCCTCCGGCAGACGTTACAAGGCCTTCTACGCCCGAACCTCCAGACTCAGAAACAGCTTTATTCCCAGAGTTATAGCGGCTCTGAACCAGCCCTGCTGAGTGCCCCCCATCCCCCCTGGACTGTCTTCCTCAGATGGTCACGTCACACCGTTTATTTATTTATTTTATTTTTTAGACATCGGTTGGAAGCTGCATACTAAATCTCGTTGCACTGATGTGCAATGACAATAAAATATATTATTATTATTATTATTAAGACGCATTATAAATCACTAGATTATTTTCTCTCCTAAAAAACATGTAGAAAAATTAGTGCTAGTTCTAAGACTTGAAGCCTTGCAAAGTACACTGTGCACTATAAATATAATTGTCAATACAATCCTTCTTCTACCATGCCTTCCCTTTTGTCTGATATAAAACACAAAGTGCTGGAGTAACTCAGCGGGTGGGCCGAAGGGCCTGTGTCTGCCCTGTATCTCCAAATTAAACTAAATCACTGGTAAACATACCTTCAGTTGTCAAGACACAAAACTCTACAATTCTCTTAATAAACCGCTCTTTAGCTTCTTAGATTTTGAAGCAATCTGTGGTCCATTTCATAATGTGCCATTGTGTTAAACATCTGGGGTGACGCAATGGTGCAGCGGTAGAGTTGCTGCCTTACTGCTGCCTGAGACCCGGGTTCGATCCTGACATTGGTTGCTGACTGTACGGAGTTTGCATTTTTTCCCTGTGACCGCATGTGTTCAATGATGTGCAGGTTTCTAGGTTAATTGCCTCTGACCTCTGGGGCTATATGCATGGAGTCTACATGTTCTCCCTCGGACTGCATAGGGCTCCCACATCCCCAACACTTGCAGGTTAGTCAATAGACAAGTCACTGTAAGTTGCTCCTTGTGGGGAAGAAAGTGGTAGACTACGATACGATACGATTGATAGAACTGTATTTATCCCAGGAGGGAAATTCATCTGCCAACAGTCATAAAACACAAAATACAAGAAACATGAAGCTAAAGTGATGAGTGGAAAGGATTGGGGATGTGCAAAGATTGGGGCGGGGAGTCAGTCTACCCCACGACAGAAGGGGGGTGGAGTTGTATAGTTTAATAGCCACAGGGAAGAAGGATCTCCTGTGATGTTCTGTACTGCATCTTGGTGGAACCAGTCTGTTGCTGAAGGTACTCCTCAGGTGGACCAGTGTGTCATGGAGGGGGTGAGCTGTATTGTCCAAGATGCTCTGCAGTTTGAGGAGCACCTTCCCCTCCAAGACCACCTCCCATGATTCCAATTCCAACTCCAGGACGGAGCCAGCCTTCCTGATGAGTTTGGTAATTTTAACCTAATATGGGGAGAGTTAATGGGAATGTGGGGAGGCAGATATGATAGCAGCATTTAAGAACCTTTTGGACAGGTGCATAGTTATGCAGAGAATGGGATTATGTGCAGGCAGCTAAGAGTTAGTCTTAGTATCGTGTTCAGTGCAGACATTGTGGACTGACTTACTATTTGACATTCTATGCTCTAATACAATGGCATTAGTGTAGCATTAATATTAATGGGTGGTCGATGGTTGTCATGGAGTTGATGGGCGAATGGGCCTGTGAGTGTGCTACATAACTCCGTGACTCTAATGCTTAAGCAAGAATTTAGAAAATCAATGCAACGTAAATGTGTCCTTGGCTTCAGCAAACAACAGGATGATAGGAAATCAAAAGCCTCCTTTGCACTGCACTCAACATCCTTCTAAGGAACACTCTTGCATCAAGGTGAAATGTGTGTGGCTTTCAAAATACAATGCAAAAAATGTCTCTGCCTTCTCTGCAACATCAGAGAGTGAGGGGGGACCTAATAGAAATAGATACAATTATGAGAGGTATATATAGGGTTGACAGTCAGAATCTTTTGTTGTATCTGATTCGTCACCATCCCTGGCAGTCAATTACAGGCATCCACGCTCTCTATGTAAAAAAATTTGCCCAGCACATGCCCTTTTAACGTTGCCCATCTTACCTTAAAGCTTAAAGCTTACATGGGTAGGCCAAGTTTGGAGAGATAAGGACCAAACACAGGCAGGTGGGACTAATGTAGCTGGGACATGTTGGCCGGTGTGGGCAAGTTGGGCCGAAGGGCCTGTTTCCACACTGTATCACTCTATGACTCTATGGCTCTATGCTGTCCAGTCTTCCATAGTGGAAATATCAAAGACCAGACGGCATCACTGGTTAACAAACTTTCAGCTTTCTCTCCCACTTTAGGGGAGCAACGGTGGCGCAACGGTAGATTTGCAGCCTTGCGGCGTCAGAGACCAGGGTTCGATCCTGACTACGGGTGCTGTCTTTGCAGAGTTTGAACGCTCCCCCAGTGACCTGCGTGGATTTCCTCCAAGTTGCGCCCCCCCACCACACTCCAAAGAAGTACAGGTTTGGTTTGTAGGTTAATTGGATTTGGTAAAATTGTAAATGATCCCTAGGGTATAGGATAGAACTCGTGTACAGGGTGATCGCTGGTCGGCACAGACTCCGGGGGACTTAGGGCCTGTTTCCATGCTGTATCTCTAAAGGCTAAAATCTAAATTCACTGTTTGTACAAGATAGGTATGGAGTCTGGGATTAACAGGTTTCAACAAAGTCAGGAAATCTGCAATTGGGCTCGTGTTATGTGAATTATTAAAAATTCACATAATTAAAAAACGTTGAACGTGTTGCCACCTAGACCATAGAATGGTACATCTTAATTCAGCCCACAATGATGCCAAACTAAGCTAATCTTATCTGCCTGTACACGGTCCAAACCCCACCATTGTACAATATGTGGGGAGATGCCAGGATTACCCATGGAAAATATCTGGTGTTCCCTGGAGAAATACCAACAGTACCGCTGAAAAACGGCAACAGTCCCGAGGAGACCATGCCGGTAGTTCTATGGGGAGTTGCCAACAGCGTCCTGGAGAAATGCCAGCTGTCCCACGTGTGGAAATATCACTGGTTCCATGTGAGAAATCTCAACAGCTCTTTGGGAAACCGCCTGCATTTACCCATGAATTCCAGACCATTGTCTTTACGCCACTGAACCAGCCCATTCAAACCAGAAAATGTCTGTGTTTGTATTGCATATGAGCCTTCTCCTACCTTTCTTCATCCAACCTTGTACACAGGTCCTTTCTCATATAATGCTTGTTAAAGTCGGAGTAAGCATTGAAGTGCAGCCAATAGTGGGACATTTGTGCTATCTTCAACCTGTTATTAAATTTCTATGGACTCAGTGAAGCAGTTGTGAAAATGCATTTGACATTTGTTCGTTGGAGGTGTTCTAAGTACAGTAAATCTGAGTATCTCAGATTACAGGGTCAACCTATCGATTCAGAGCCACTCAGAACCATTTTAATGATCCATGGTATCTCGTTGTTCTTGATAAATTGAGGCACAGAAGATAGTTCTGAATGCAATCAGTTCCTACTGATCACCACTGTGCCTTTTAGTTTAGAATGGCGAAGCATATATGGCTAGGTAGTTGATCAGTGTATACATAGTGGGCCAAGGTTGGGAGTGAGTGGCGAAACAATTATCGGGCTGGAACTTCTTGATTCAAAAACAATTTTATGCACCAATACACAGCTGACACAAACTATTGTGATGACAACAGACTTCACATTTTATGGCTATAAATGTCATCCACTGGTATAGGGAATACCAGTGTTTAGGGATAGAGCATGAATACAGGCTCTTTGGCCCAACGAGTCTATGCCGACCATCAATTACCCATACATTAGTTCTACGTTATTGCACTTTCATATCTTACACAATAGGGGCAATTTTACATGTGGAGTAGTTTAGAAATACAGCGTGGAAACATGTCCTTCAGCCCATCAAGTCCACGCCGACCATCAATCACCCGTTCACACTTGTTGTATGTCCTACGTACTAAGGGAAATTTACAAAAGCCAATTGACTTTCAAACCTGCACATGTTTGGAATGTGGAAGGAAACAGGAGCACCCAGAGGAAATCCACGCAGTCACAGGGAGAACGTACAAACTACACAACGATGATCCCCACTGTCAGGATCGAACCCGGGTATCTGGTGCTGTGAGGCAGCAGCTCTACCACTGCACCACTGTGTCACCCAGTGGAGTCAGCAAATTTATTCAGATGGACCCTGACTCAACACTTGCCCTCTTATCATTATACTGGTTATCTTCTGTCTCCATGGCTTCAACACAAAACCATCCCTTTTCCTCCACAGATGCTGCTCAATGGGCTGAGATCTTCCAGCATATGTTAGTTCCGTTTAGTTTGGAGAGACAGTGCAGAAACAGGCCCTTAGGCCCACCAACTCCGCACCAAGCAGTGATCCCTGCACATTTATGCTATCCTACACACGCTAGGGACAATATTATATTTATACCAAGCCAATTAACCTACAAACCTGTATGTCTTTGGAGTGTGGGAGGAAACTGAAGATCTCGGAGAAAACCCATGTGGTTACGAGGAGAACTTACAAATTCCGTACTGACAGCACCCATAGTCAGGATCGAACCCGGGTCTCCAGCGCTGCAAGCACTGTAAGGCAGCAACTCTACCGCTGCGCCATCATGACGCCCCAAATTGCTGCACATAGATAAAGGATATAACTTAGGAAGGCAGAATGGGGTTGAGCGAGAACGATAGATTGGCCATGATCGAATGGCAGAGTAGACTCGATGGGTCGATTGGCCTAATTCTGCTCTTATGCCTTATGAACTTATAAAGCATTATTCAGGATTGGCGTTGGTCTCTCTGGAGCTGTTCGACAGCAACTCTATTAGCTGTGGCAACGTGCCATCGAAGCCAATAAAGGCAATAGCACCAGCAACAGTATTTCTAGCTCCTTTAATGCAACACTTCACAGGAACATTAGCAAGCAAAAATTTGACACCTCCACATATGAAGATATTTTGACAGCTGAACAAAAACTTCATCAAACAGATATTGACAAAACCTCTTTAAATAGGAATTAAAGTTAGTGAGGCAGTAAGGTACAGGAAGGAGAATCCAGAATTTAAGATCTCGGCTTTGCAAGGCAGGACACCAATGGCAGAACGATCAAACATGGGGATTAGCAAGAAGCTGAAGTTTAATGACCACAAGAAACACTGGACTGTGGGAGGTTACAGAGATAGGAAGGAGTGTATCCACAGTGGGATTCAGAACCAGTGGGCCGGATCAGGCTTATCAGAGGGGGTAGAGACAGAAGGGCAGAAACATGGTGACACTTGTGATCTATTTCAGTGTAATCTACCATTACCACAGTAAGTTTGAATGTGCTTATGTACAGTAAGATTTTCACTGGGCAGCACGGTGGCTCAGCGATAGAGTTGCTGCCTTACAGCGCAAGGGACCCGGGTTCAATCCTGACTACGGGTGCTGTCTGTACAGAGTTTGTACGTTGTACCAATGATCCACATGGGTTTTCTAAATACATGCAGGTTTATAGGTTGATTGGATTCTGAAAATTGCCCCGAGTGTGTTGGATGAAAAACTGGGATAACATAGTTGCTTCTTGGAATGGTTCACCCAAGGGTGAATTAAATTATTTTGGGGTGAATGAAACTAGAGGGGTGAATGAAGGGTGAATGACTTAATTTATTCAGATATTTATATATTCTTTTCTATACTTAAAAAAAGGCATTGCCATTAAAGTAAGCTCTTGTTGGTTTAATGGCAGTGGAGCTGAGAATTTGATATGTATTTTTCTCTCTACCTATGGTTTTCTAATTTCAAAGTAGCAGGATATTTCCCAAATTTACTGTAATATAACCTTTTAGTGAAGACATGGGTTTTTTGAGCTAGTTTTCCAAGAAAAAAACTGCAGTAATCAAAGCCCGAAAGGGTAGGATGGGGCTAACGCCCAGACGTTGGAATGTTTTTTATCATTCTAATTGAATGATTTTCCAACTCCAGTGGTAATTAAACTTCTTTTTTTTTTCATTCCTAGTTTTCTTTACATATTTTTAGGATGTTCAAAAAGTTGAATAAAATAAACACTTAAGAAATTAGTTAATTTATGTTTTTTGCTCATGTGACAAAATAAATTATATATAAAATTATACACAAGGGAGAATAAGACGAAAATTACCAAAAAAACGTAAGAACATTTAGTTGAGGGTGAATGAAATTTTGTGATAAAGACTCAAGGGTGAATGACACTGAAATAGTTTAAGAAGCACTGGACTAGTGCACAAGTGATAGTTGGTCGGCTGATATATAAAGGAAAGGGGGAGTTCTGACAAAGAGGCCAGTAGGTGAGGTATGGACAGAACCTTTACTCCTCCTCGCTTCACCAGTCCCCACTGGACCCTGACTCAACACTTCCCCTCTTCTCTTTATACTGGTTATCTTCTGTCTCCACTGTCAATCCTTTTTTTTAAATATTTTTATTAGAAGTAGTGTACAATAATATATGACATGAATAACATATTACATTTCGTGTACAACTTCTTATTTTAAGTTTAATAGTACAGAAAAAGAGTAAGAAAAGCAAGAAATAGAGAAAAAGAGAATATTATATAAAGTAGTGATATTGTTAGTTCGAGAGGAAATAGAAAAGAAAGATCCCATGGGGCTGTATAGCCCGAAGGAGAAAACAAAAAGGTGAGGTGAAATAAGTAAAAAAAAGAGAATAAAGAAGAAAAAAGAGAGAAGAAAAAAAAAGAGAATTGAAAGGGATATACCTACTTCGTATCTTTACCCACCCCTCACCCGGTTCCGAAACAATTAAATCTCTAAGTTTGCATTGCACCATCTGCTTGTAATGTCAATAAAGGGAGACCAAATCTTTAAGAATTGGTCTGATTTGCCTGATAGGACGAATCTCATATCTTCAAGATGTAACATTTCCGACATATTTGAGATCAACATTTTGAGCGCTGGTGTGGGTGCATTTTTCCAGAATTTAAGTATTAGTTTTTTTGCCGTTATTAAGCCATAATTAAGTAAACATTTTTGAAACGAAGTCAGTTTACATCCGTCTTCCATTAATCAAAAATAATCAGTTCTGTATTGGGGTTCAATTTTATTTTAAATAATTTTGTGAAAATTACAAAAATTTAATTCCAAAATTTATGAAGTTTTATGAGTGTACTATAGTAGCATTTTGAGATAAACATTTATCACACATGGGGGAAACATTAGGAAAAAACTTATTCAGTTACACTGTCAATCCTAATGCAGGGTTTCCACGGAGTTATTGCAGCATATGTTATTCCAAGTAGAAAGAGTAAAATGATGTACTTTTAGAAGGCAAGAGAATGCAGTTGAGAGGGAATGTCAGATCAGCTGTGAGTCAATGGCAGAGTAGACTCACTCGATGGGTCGAATAACCTAATTCTGCTCCTATGCCTTACGAACATATCAAAGATTAGAGTTTTAAGGTGAGAAGGGGAAAGTTTAAAGGAGATATATGGGGTCATATTTTTACACAGAGAGTGGTGGGTGCCTGGAATGTGCTGCCAGAGGAGGAGGTGGAAATATGACTGTGGCATTTAAGAGGCTATTAAATAGGCCCATGGATATGCTGAGAATGGAGAGATATGGAACATGCACGGGTAGATGAGATAGTTTATCTTGGCATCATGTTCGGCACTGACATTTTGGGCTGAGGGACATCATCCTATGCTGTACGATTCTGTTCTATGGATCCATTTTGTTAAACTGATAATAGGATAAAGAATATGTTATTGAAGAGTGCAGCACATGTGGTGACAGGTATATAACAGTGACTGTCCAGAATTATCTTGGATTTGGTTTTATTTACTGCCCCATGGGAGTGGTAATGGTTAGAGAAAGGCAACCGTTAGCACTGAAATAGTAGTCATAATTAGCTATTAACTGTGCATTAAACTCATTGATTCGCACATTGGAAATTAGACACACACTTTCATAAGTGATAATACTCCATAATGGATGAAATAAAATTAATTAGCAGCAGAAGTTTTTATTTAAATCCTCTCGTTCATTTTTACTGGCTAAAATTGGACAAGCCATGCAAAACCTTGACGTCATTTTCCTATTGGGCATAATTACCAAAGTATGTACACAGAACTATAAAGGTCCTCTTGGGTCAATCATTATGAATCCAGTATTATTAAAATTTGTGGACTCTTTCCAGAATCAATTAAGTCATTAATAAAGTGAGATTTGAATATTCTATTATGGGGCTTATGAATCATTTCATTTCAAAGAGAGCCACCAAACATTAATCGCAATGCCACCACTTTGTGATAGCATTGGTTGGATTTAACGGCACGGTGGCGCAGCAGTAGAGTTCCTGCCTTACAGCGTTTGCTGCGCCAGAGAATCAGGTTTGATCCCGACTACGGGTGCTCTCTGTAGGGAGTTTGTACGTTCTCCCCGTGACTCTTCTCTGAGATCTTCGGTTTCCTCCCATACTCCAACAATGTACAGAGTTGTAGGTTAATTGGCTTGGTATATTGTCCCCAGTGTGTGTAGGATAGTGTTAATGTGCAGGGATCGCTGGTCAGTGCAGACTCGGTTGGCTAAATGTCCTGCGTCCATGCTGTATCTAAACTAAACTGCCAGTATTTCCAATATTACAACAGTAACCCCACTTCAAACGTGCTTCTTTGACTGCGAAGTGCTTTGAATCATCGTGAAAGAAATGAAAGTGTTTGCTGTGTTCTCCATTCAATGACTTGTTCTCAGTTAAATGCGGAATATATTTCTTCCTGAGTCTCGGATTAAATTTTTGTGTAGAGAGAGACTCCCTGGTTCAGTAGTTGCAAAAATGGTTTCCTTTATGAAGTGCATTTTATATAGGAAACATTCGCGTGGCACATGCGAGGAGAAAAATAGATTCAAGATTCAAGAGAGTTTATTGTCATGTGTCCCAGATAGGACAATGAAATTCTTGCTTTGCTTCTGCACAACAGAATATTGTAGGCATAAATAAATACAGAACAGAACTGATCAGTGTGACCATATACCAATGAATATATATACACACATAAATAAACAGATAAAGTGCAACGGGCTATTAATGATCAGAGTTTTGTTTGAATTGAGTTTAATAGCCTGATGGCTGTGGGGAAGCAGCTATTCCTGAACCTGGATGTTGCAGATTTCAGGCTCCTGTACCTTCTACCTGAAGGCAGCGGGGAGATGAGTGAGTGGCCAGGATGGTGTGGGTCCTTGATGATGCTGGCAGCCTTTTTGAGGCAGCATCTGCGATAGATCCCCTCGATGGTAGGGAGATCAGAGCCGATGATGGACTGGGCAGTGCTTACAACTTTTTGCAGTCTTTTCCGCCCAAACGTAGTTTAGTGTAAAAACTGTGGATGTAGATTGTCATTCAGTGGTGGAACCAAGAAAAGGGAGACAAGAGTGGTTGAGGGACATTGAGAAGAGATGAAGGATGGGCTGGTCATGAACAAGATGGACTTAATATTGGAACAACACTTGGGATAGTGCAATGGACTGGAACTATGAGACAACTAGGGGGATGGAGTCATTGAATCACAGGGCATAGGTTTAAGGTGAAGGGGGAAAGATGTCATAGGAATCTGAGTGGTAACCTTTTCACACAAAGGGTGGTGGGTATATGGATCGAGTTGCCAGAGGAGATCGTTGAGAAAGAGACTATTGCAATGTTTAAGAAAAAATTAAACAGGTACATGGATAGGACAGGTTTAAAGGGATATGGGCCAAACACAGGCAGGTGGGACCCAGTGTAGATGGGACATGTTGGTCGGTGTGGGGAAGTTGGGTTGCAGGGCCTGTCTCCATGCAGTATCACTCTATGACTATGAATGGAAAGGATGGAAACGGGACCCTCAGTCCAACTCCTCAATGCTGACCATCCAAGCTAGTTCCGTTTGGCTGTGTTTGGCCCATATCTCTTTAAACCTTTCCTCTCAGTGTACCACGTGTCTTTTAACTGATCTATGCCAAAAGTCAAACTTGAAGCTTATAAACACATTGCACATGCTGTAGTTCAATAGAGACATATACTGGCATGGAAGGGAAGTAAAGAAAGCACAAAATAGAGGGAGAAGAATCTCTTTATCATATCTTCAAAAAAATATACCTTATAACCAAATTGGCCACCAGTAAAGCTGTTAAAGTGGACAATAATGATGGATTTGTGAAACAGAGAAATGGAGACCAGGGGTGGAACGGTGGTGCAGCAGTAGAGCCAGAGGCCAGGATTAATCCTGACTATGTGTGCTGTCTGTACAGTCTGTACATTTTCCCTGTGATCGCGTGGGTTTTCTCCAGGAGCTCCGGTTTCCTCCCACTTCCCAAAGACATATAAGTTTGGAGGTTAATTGGCTTCTGTAAATAGTCCCTAGAGTGTCGGATAGATCGCTGGTCAGCACAGGTTCGATGGGGCCTGTTTTCACGCTGTATCTCTAAAACTAAAGCTCTAAAACTGCTCAGTTGTTGGTGAGGCTGGTTGAGCAATACATGATATGACTAAGGCAACTAAGGTGCTAAGATAACTGCATTATACTCATTTGGGGCCATGCCAAGGGAATTTTTACACCCTCCTGAAAGAGCAGATAGGTGCCCTCGATTTAGCACAAAGTGGTGAGTGCCTGGAATGAGCTGCTGGGGGTGGTGATGGGGACAGATACGATAGTGGCAATCAAGAGACTTTCAGACAGGTATGTAAATATATAAACAACGGAGGGATATGGATCACGTGCAGGCTGGTGAGAGTAGGTCTTGGCATCATGTTCAGCACAGACACTGTGGGCCGAAGGGACTGTTCCTATACCATACCACAGATACAGATGTGAATTAATATTGAATTTCAATGTATTGAAATTTACAACATCAGGTCACTACTTTTATTTTTCTCTCCATAAAAAAAGAAGAATCTCATTATTATATTTTGGTTTGATCATTGGGAAAGTTAAGGTAACTGATTGGATATAAAGTGAATCACAGCTGAATATATTAAAGGTAGTATTGTATTGTATTGTATTGTATTCAATTTATTGTCATTATCTCATATTAGAGACAACAAAATGAATTTTCCTTACAGTCAAGTATCATGAAAAATAAATAAATAATAAATAAATAAAACATATTAAAATGAAACAAAAGCACAAACACAGAAGTTCACGACACAACATAACCACAACACAACACAGTGGCACCAAAGTTGAGGAAGGTACCATAGTCCAGCCAGCCTCCCCTCCGATGTGTTTCAGACATGGGCCCATTTGCAAATATTTTTCTGGTTTCATTGTAGGTCTGACATGTATGCTGTGGCTTTTATAAGCTCAGCATCTTCAGTGCTACACGATTTGTGGAACAAGTGCTGCTTTAAAATGAAAGCATTCGCGGTACATGAAAATATTCCCAGAACTGCCAGGTTTCCAACACTTCTGCTTCTTTATATAATAAAAATCCTTGTCTCATCCGGGGACGACTATTTAATTATAAAAAAAACACAGGCAAAGTGTTTCTTAAAAATCAAGGGATTTGACATGATAAATATTTTCAAGCTCTCCCCATTTGAAGTTGTGGCCATTAAATGTGTACAGAAATATGGATTCACTCACTGATGGGTCTGACTCTCCCTATGTTACACAGCAGCCGAGTTGTTTATATGTTTGTTCATACAAATTCATACTATTTTCTCCAAGTGCTTAAATAAATTATGACATGCTCCCAAAATCTATGCCTTAACAAATAAATAACTGCCACAGACCTTTCCTGCGTTTATCTGATGTGTTTATTCATTGCTTTCACGTACATTTCATTTTACACTGATTTTTTTTTAACTTTTCAAAGGTGTCTCCATCTTCTTGTCTTCCCTTATTATTTTAATAAATCGTCCATGCCTTTTTCTCTCTTACTTTCAACTCCAAACCTGTTTTTTCCCTTTCCCTATCCGTGTCCATACTAAGAACGATGCACATTGGTGTTTTTGTTTTAATAAGGAAATATATATGAAAACTGACCACAATGCAGCAGATACCTAAATATGCTCTCCAGAGATGCTGCATTATCAACTGTTACTCTAGCACTTTGTGCCTTTTTTGATTCTGTTGCAATTTTTCTTTCAGTTGATTGTTTCCTATTTTGACATTTATTTTTAATCTTTGTGGAATCTGTCAAATTCATTGGATCTCTTTTTCCATCTTTCTCTTTCACTTTTCTTTTGATCGATCTTTGATTCAGACTGATTTGTTTTTGATTTGTTTGCTTTTAATTGCACAAAATGTGAATGGCGGGAGTTATAGAACAACAATTGAAGTACCTTCAACCTGAAGAATTAACTGTGATTCTCTTCCCACAGGTGTTGCCTGACCTGCTGAGTGTTTCCAGTACATTTTATTATGTATCTGTACAGTGTGGACGGCTTGATTGCAATCATGTATAGCCTTTCCACTGACTGGACAGCAACAAAAGGCTTTTCTCTGTACCCCCGGTACACGTGACAATAATAATAACCTGAACTAAACTATTTGCTGTTTTAGCCCTCTTAAAAGTGCTGATTGAATTTTTCCACTACCCTTGCAGGCAGTGACTAAGTTTAGAGATACGGCATGGAATCAGGCCCTACAACCCACCGAGTCCACACCGACCATCGATCATATGTTCGCACTAGTTCTATGTTATCCTACTTTCTCATCCACTTCCTACACTCTAGGGGTATTTCAGAGGCCAATTAACCTACAAACCTGCACATAGTTGGGACATGGGAGGAAACTGGAGACCCGGAGGCAAAAACGTGCAAACTCCATGCAGACAGCACTCAAGGTTCAGGTCAAATCAGGGTTTCTGGCAGTTGTGAGGCAGCAGCTCTTCCAGCAGCGCCTCTGTGGTGACCTTCTCCTTCATACATCAAGATACCTAATTGCACACATTTCTTACATATGTCGTTGTCTCAGTTACAATTCATTCTTCAAGAATTAGGTGGCCAATCTCTGCTACTGAGATGAGTTCATTCCTGAACATGGCGTTACTGCCAAAATGCTTCCATCCTTTTGTTCAGTTAAATGCGTCATTAGTTGTTAACAAAATGTGAAAGCAGTATTTCACAGGATTATCTGTTGTTCTATAATTCCCGCCATTCACATGTTGTGCAATTAAATGCAAACAAATCAAACACAAATCAGTCTGCACGAAAGATCGTTCAAAAGAAAAATGAAGAGAAAGAGGGATAAAGAGCACCACTGAGTATGACAGATTCCACAAGGATCAAAAGAAATGTCAAAATAGGAAACAATCAACTGAAAGAAATATCGCAACAGAATTTTAAAAAAGCACAAAGTGCTAGAGTAACAGTTGATAATGCAGCATCTCTGGAGATCATATTTAGATATCTGAAGCTGGTTTATACCAAAGAGAGACACAGAATGCTGGAGTAACTCAACAGGTCAGGCAGCATTTCTGGGGGAAAAGGAGACAGTCTGAAGAAGGGTCCCATCGTGGAGCATCAACTATCCATGTTCTCCAGACATGCTGCCAGACCCACTGAGTTCTTCTTCTTCTTGGCGTATGGCGTGCATAGCCTAAAGTTGTTGGACAACTTGTTCTATTTGATCTTATTTGATTGTGCACGCCGGGTTGATTGCATTCGTCGAAACAGGTGGTTGCAATCTTCCACCCCTCCCACTGAGTTAATGCGGCAATTTGTGTCTCTCTTTGGTATAAACCATCATTTGCAACAAAATGTTTCAACATTTTAGTAAATCTCTTCTGCATCACATGAAATTTGTATGAGGAAACAGAATGTTTCACTGATACTTGTTTTAAGAACTACATTTTTATAATAAGCTTTTGGCCATCTGTTCCAATGTCTCCTTGTGCATCTCGATCAGGTTTTCACTTATTTGTGAAACGCATTGAATTGTTTTGCAGCATTAAAGGCAGTACGCTCCAGAACTAAGGTCACCTAAACTTCAGTACTAAAGCTGCAGTATTTAGATGATGCGAGCATTTGCATGCACTTGGGCTCTGAACTCCAAGTCATCACTGAGTTTTTCACAGAAGTATTTTGCACTCAACATCAGCTAAACAAAGGAAACACAAGGAAATGCAGATGCTGGAATCTTGAGCAAAGTACTAAGTACTGGAGGAACTCAGCAGGTTAGGCAACAACTGTGGAGGGAATAGGCTGGCAGTGTTTCAGGTCGGGATATTTCAGTCTGAAGAAGGGTCCAGACTTGAAATGTCCAATGTCCATTCCCTCTACAGATGCTTCCTGACCTGCTGAGTTCCTCCAGCACTGGTAGGCCCTCTACCAGTTTAGTTTAGAGATACAGCGTAGAAACAGGCACAGCTAGTCCGCACCAACCAGTGATCACTCATACACTCGCACTATCCTACCACACTGGGGACAATTTACAGAAGCCAATTAATCTACAAAACCGCACGTCTTTGGAATGTGGGAGAAAGCCGGAGCAATCGGGGAAAACTCATGTGGTCACAAGGAAAATGCACAAACTCCACACAGACATCATCTGTAATCGGGATCGAACTTGAGTCTCTGGCGCTGTAAGGCAGCAACTCTACCGCTGCGCCACTGTGCCCCATTGTAGAACATCACCCAGTAAGAATAAATTATCACGGCATGCTCCTGGAAAGAATGAACAACCTTTTCCTTTTCAAGAACACAATTAAATAGGAGCAAGAATATACCACCAGGCCACATAAGCTTGCCCCACCATTCAAAATTATCATTGCTGATATACCGTTCAATATGAATATGGCTGTTATATGCAGAAACATAGAACTGCGGTTACTGGTTTACAAAAAACACACAAAGTGCTGGAGTAACTAAGCAGGTCAAGCAGCATTCCTGAAGAAAGTGGCTTGGTGACGTTTCGGATTGAGACCTTTCTTCAGATTAATTATCTCTCTAGTGACAACTCTCAGTGAAGGTTCACATCAATGGTGAAATTCACCCTTCAATATTGTCAGCACTGCCTTTTGCAGATTGAGGTAAAGGATATGTTAAGATGAAGACATTAGATCTAGAACAAAACCGAGCAGCAGTGATCTCTGTCCTGCATTATGTTTCTGGGACCAGGACAACCTACAGCAGGCAGCTCCTCAAAGCAGAGGAAAGATACCGCCAGCACTGCCTCCACAATATCCTCCAAATTCATGGGAAGGAAAATATAATTATCCTCATCCCCAGGCCAACCTTGCCAGCACTGTGGCCGTAGTTACACAGGGTTGGCTACGCTGGGGAGGCCACGTTAATGTCTGCCCAATGCTGATTCAAGAACAGGCACCCTTCATTTGAGAAAAAAAACAATACAAAGTGGTGGAGCAACTCAGCAGGTCAGGCAACATCCCTAGAGAACATGGAAAGGTGACGTTTCACAGAGTGCTGGAGCAACTCAGCAGGTCAGGCAACATCCCTGGAGAACATGGAAAAGTAACGTTTCACAGAGTGCTGGAGCAACTCAGCAGGTCAGGCAACATCCCAGGAGAACATGGAAAGGTGACGTTTCACAGAGTGCTGGAGCAACTCAGCAGGTCAGGCAACATCCCTGGAGAACATGGATAGGTGATGTTTCGGGTCGGGACACTTTTTCAGATTTAAGAGTGCAGCCAAAACCATTTTTGAGGCAACGCCCCCTATAGATCCTTTTGATAGGACAGTAGCCGTGATAGACTGCCACCTAATATCTAATCACCTTTGAGACCTTGTTACCCATTGCTGAATACATCTTGGTGTACGGGTCAATGCCTCTGAACCTCGTGTAGCTAATTTCCCTTTACATGATGTACTAGTGGTAATGGAGGGAATACATATTTAGGTTAATGAATGGATGCCATTTATGCAGGATGCTTTGTCCTGCTTTTATAAGTTCAGGAGTACAAGGAGAGAAAAGAGATTTGGGCCAATCACGGGCAAACGGGAGTAACTTGGGGCATTTGGATGTCACCCATTCCTTCTCTCCAGAGATGCTGCCTGTCCCACTGAGTTACTCCAGCACTTTGTGTCTATCTTTGGTGTAAACCAGCATCTGCAGTTCTTTCCTCTGCCTCTAGGCGTTGGGCTGAAAGGTCTTTTTCCATGCTGAATGACTCTATGAATCTATGGATAGTATTGAATGTATTATGAGTTCCTGCAATCAATCAGTAGAGTCATAGAGTCGTACAGCATGAAAACAGGCCCTTTGGCCCAACTTGCTTACACCGACCAATGTGCCCCATCAACTCTGGCCCCACCTGCCTGCATTTGGCCCATATCCCCCTAAACCTATCCTATCTATGTACCCATCTAAGTATTTCTTAAGCATTGTGACAGTACCTGCCTCAACTACCTCCTCCAGCAGCTCGTTCCATAGACCTACCACCCTTTGTGTAAAAAGGATTGCCACAAAGGTTCCTATTGAATCTTTCCGCTCTCACCTTAAACGTATATCCTCTGATTCTTGATTTGCCTACTCTGGGTAAAAGACTGTGCATTTATCATATCTATTCCTCTCATGATCTTATATATAAGACCATTAGAGGAATAGATATGATAAATGCACCCCCTCATCCTCCTGCGCTCCTGCAAACCAGGAGAACGCTTAATTCACAATTTGTAATGATATTATTTTTACTTTGCACTCTTCCAGAGACATGTACCATGGGTAAAGGGGTGCAGGGAGCTGAAAGGGTCAAATGTAAGCTCAATTGCCCTTAATTATTCTTGGCGTACTGAAACATACGCAGATTCCCAATGCTCGCAAGCAACCACTTTCCAGACACACTCCTGAACTCTGCCTCCAAGCCTGATTTGTAATTTAATCATTCTCAGACCTTCGGTGCATTCATGCTACCCAGGGAATCTTAAGTAAATCTTGAATAAAAAATTAGTATGAGTTTTGGTGACCGCATTACTATTCAATTGCTAGTTATATCCATCAGGTTCATTGTTATCCTCCACACTAACATCCTTGTAAATTCTGGCTCAGATGGTTATATAGTCATAGAGTCATACAGCAAGGAAGTATAGTCCAAATTGATGACCAAGATGGCTCATCTACGCTAGTCCCATCTACCCACGTTTGCCCCATATCCCCCTAAATTGTGCATTCCTCCACAGTGCTACCCACTGTGGGGGGATGATTTTTTTGTCTAATTGTAGTCTTGTAGGTCTGTGTCCAAGATGGCTGCCGTGAAGAGAGAGTGAACGCTGGCGCGCTTTGGCTGCCGCTGCTCCCTCTTCACACTGTGTTTTTGATTTTCTGTTTTTGGATTGAATCCTGTTTTTAATTTGTGTCTCTGTGATGTCTTTATTACTTGTTATATTCCGATTATATGTTATTCCGATATACTATGTAAGGTGTCCTTGAGATGTTTGAAAGGCGCCCATTAAATAAAATGTATTATTATTATTATTAAATCTTTCCTATCCATGTACCTGTCCAATGTATTTTAAAAGTTGTTCTAGTACTTGCCCCAAATACCTCCTCTGGCAGTTCGTTCCATATATACTTATCATCCTCTGTGAGAAAGTTGCTCCTCCGGATCCTATTTAATCTTTCCCCTCTCATCTTAACCCTATGTGCTTTGGTTCTTGATTTCAATACCATGGGTAAAATAATGTGCATTCACCTATCTATTCCTCCCATGGTTTTATAGAAGTCTATGAAATCACCCCTCATCCTCCTGCACTCCAAGGAATAAAATCCTACACTGCTCAACCTGTCCCTAGAGCTCAGGCCCTAAGTCTGGGCAACATCCTCATTAATCTTCTCTGCACTCTTTCCAGCTTCTGTCACAATTCCACTCCCATCATCTTCCAATCCTTGTTTGCTGACCCAACCTCAATCCCATTGTCAGCTCCAAGAAAAAGGGACACCCCTTCAGGTCAAGTAATTTACTTTACTTTGGACTTTAGAGATACAACCGGGGAACAGGGCTTTCGGCCCATCGATTCTGCACCAACCAGCAATCACATGCACACTAGCATTATCCCATTAATTAGGAACAATTTACAGATATTGTCAATTAACCTACAAACCTGTACGTCTTTGGAGTGTGGGAGGAAACCAGAGCACCCGGACAAAACCCACGCGGTCACAGAGAGAACTGTACAGATAGCACCCATAGTCAGTATCGAACCCGGGTCTCTGGAGCTGTAAGGCCGCAATTCTACCTCTGTGCTATTGTGCTGCTCAATAGCACTTCCAATGGATAACATTGCTTCAGCGGTCCCTGAGCTGAGATGGTTATTGTGCATTCCAACAATGGCCAGCTTGTTGACCTATTTCATGAATGGGAGTTCCCACCGCTGGCTATTTTCAATGGCACATTTCTTTGCCAAATCTTTTGGATGGGAAAAATTGCCAACAGCAAAAAATGATCTGGTTAGACTTGCAAAGCCCTCAAAAGAAACCAACAGATCTTTTCATTATCTATATAATTAAAAGTCTCATCTTGACCACTTCCTGTCTACGCTGTATATTGATTTTAGAAAGAAATGCTACCATATATCGTTATGATTTTTGGCCATCTTACTCACAGTCCTCCTCCGCTGAGGTAGCCCTGTGGATTTTTCTGATCGATGAAAACTAAAAAAGTTATGAATGTTTAAAAAATCTTGAGATCAGCTAATTGGTCCTCTCGCCTGTCAATCACCATGATGAAGTTTACGCCACTTCCGGAGGGGCAGGACTATAAAATCCCGGATGCCTGGATGTCAGCCAGTCACTCTGGAAGATCATGAGGGAGAGGCCACAACTGTGATTCTGCTGTGAGGCAACTGAACTGTGAGTCTACTGAAATGTGAGTCTGAAATGCACTTGCAATAAATTATATGTTAGCCCTTAATGAAAATAAAATGAGTTGTTTGGCCTGCCCTGTGCTTGAAACTGAAATGGCAATGGAAATGAAATGAAATGAAAATGAGTTGTTTGGCCTGCCCTGTGCTTGAAACTGAAATGGCAATTGAAATGAGATGAAATGAAAATGAGATGAGGTGTTTGGCCTGCCCTGTGCCTGAAACTGAAATGGCAATGGAAATGAAATGAAATTGAAATGAGTTGTTTGGCTTGCCTAGTGCTTGAAATTGAAATGGAAATGGAAATGAAATAAAACGAGTTGTTTGGCCTGCCTGAAACCACTCATTTCGTCCAAAAGGCCCCTATTAGCTGAGAAATCAGTCCCTTTTGCCCAAAATGCCCGTATTAGCCCAGGAAGAGCATTTTAGCCCAAAAGGCCCGTGCCAGGCCAGGAAAAGTCCAGAAAAAATGCCTTTTACTGAGATTTAACTCAGATTCTTTTTAAAGAGTCCCTTCAGATCATCAGGCCTGTACTAGCCCAGGAAGAGTCCCTTCGGACAATCAGTCTTCCCCCTGCAAGTATTAAACCTCACCCCAGTATTTTTCTCCCTACCTTCATTGTTCCCTGTGAGATCCAGACAAGGATAGACTTTCCTCCTTCATTGCTGTGATCTGCAAAAATAGATGAAAAATGTGTTAAATGGATTCTCCACCCTCTCCCCCTTCTCTCTCTCTCTCTCTCTCTCTCTCAGAGTCTCTCACCTGTTTTGGGCAGAATCTCTGGCAGTTTCTGAACTGCCAGCCCACCAGCCCTGAGTGACTGAGCTACCAGCCCTGAGTGACTGAGCTGCCAGCCCACCAGGCCTGAGTGACTGAGCTGCCAGTCCACCACACCTTGAAAAAGCTACTTTTATAACTACTAAACCAGGTTCGCTTCTTAATAAACAGACACCACACAACTGTTTGGTAGACCAGTTCAAAACTTTACTTATTATCGGCCGATGGAAGGGAGGGAGAATTCCAGTCAAGTGACCAATACAGACACTTGACCGTCCTCCGTCCACTACCCTGAACAATAGAATTACATTGCCTTAAATAGGGTTTTTTTTGTCCCCTTAGCACATTTCACAGACATTAGTCATGGTCAGAGGTACAGGAAAAGGTTTCCACAGAATGCATCACATCAAAGGCCTTTTGTTTACATGTTACAAGATAACATTGGCCATTTGGCTTACGACATTTTATCTTTCTACTTCCCTGGTTCCTCTCTCGTCCTTCATAAACATTGGCCATTTGGATAATGCCATTTTATCTTCACAGAGATCACCCTAGCTCTTTCGCTGCTTCCTCGCTGTCATTTGGTCCCTCATAAACATAGGCCATTTGGTTTATGGCATCTTACTTCAAAGATGTGACTAGCTGTTTCTCTCTTCCTTTCTCGCCTCCTCCCTCATAACATTGGCCATTTGGTTTACGGCATCTTACTTCAAAGAGATCTCTCTAGCTTCTCCTCTCTGCTTGTCACTTGGGAGACAATGTTATAGGATTTATTATCTCACACATCGCAACCTGAGGCAAGCCTAATTTGAGACTAAATATAAGCTGTAAGCTAGCCCAGAAGCCAATTTAATATCTTCTTATATTTTTAACTAAAATTCGGCTTCATCATTCCATCCTTTTATCAAAATTTTGATAACTACAGTCCTTGCTGAGTACATACGAAAGACCATAAGCATCTCATCAGACAAATTAATAGTACACTAGTAACACAATCAATTCATAGTGGACAATCGTTCCACAAGTCCCTCCAAACATTTTAAATGGCCACCAACCTCCCCCGGACGTGACACTAATATACTACCATAGGACAGGAAAAGGATCATAAAAATTGCTCAGCCTTTATTCGGCTTTGCTTGGAATTCCCCTTGTGCTGGTGTAACTGGTTCATGCTTCTTTTGTGTGGCACTGTATTTGCAACATAACAATGCCCTGTCACAAATATACTGTTTCCTAAAAATACACCAGTGCCTTGGTTGTGGCAAAAACAGGTAGATTTAACTGGCCTTTGCAGACCTCTTACTGTCTGTAGTCAGGTTTTCTTTGCTGCGCTTGTCATGTTTGACTTCAATCTTGTTTAAAAGGAGGTGTGTACCATCTTTTGAATGTGGGTTAGTCCACAAGCTTGCCAGTCTGAAGAAAGTTCAGTCCATGTGGGCTGGGCCACCCCAGAATAAAGGGAGCATCAATAGCCCATCGTCCTTGTTTCCACAAACTGTTCACAGTCAATCAAATGTATCCAGCGACGATGATCTTCAATCTTTACAGCAGTTCATGTTGTTAGCAACACTTGGTTGTTCTTTTCAACACAGTCTCAATTTTTTTTCTTGTCCCAGCACCATCATCGTATAGCTTTTATGGCCTTGGTCACTGGTTTCCAGCAAAAACTCCTCCAACCTGGGAATGTAGATCTGGCAAGACACGGGTTAATTGCCGTCCATACATAATTAGTTAATTGCCCAGGGCCTGTAGGTGGCTTTCCCCCACTCTCCAGGGGGTGGACACAACAGCTTTTCCTGTATCAATAAAAAGTTGTAAATCTTGTTCACCAGCTGAGTTTCTCCAGCACTTTTGTCCACCTTTGATTCTCCAGTATCTCCAGTTCCTTCCTAACACTTCCCTGTGAACTTATTCTTTAATTCGATTATATCCGAAGAGGCTCTCTCCACCTAAATATTCAATTCTCCAAATATGTTCTCTTCCCCAATCTACTTTATCTTCTCACCTTTTATCCCTCATTGTGAGTTCCCTCAAACCCCCTTTTGTAAGTCATAAGACAATTTTTCATCTACCTTCATTTTCCTCAAACAGCCCATGCTTCAAAATCTTTTTGTTTGCTTGCAAACAGTAATCTTGCTTCATTTGCATTTTAAAAAACAACCTCTGTTATCATATGAAAACAATCATTCCCAAAAGAACTCACTCAGAATCAGTAATCAATAATACATTTTCTTTTTCTCTGTAGTTTTGACATTTCCAATCTCATTTAACACTTTAATCGGATGAGTCTCTTTTTTAACTTGGTTCAAAAGATTTATAATCAACCAACATTTTATCATTCGAGTATAGCTCCGCCCCCCATTCATGCCTGTTTCTTAACGGAGCACACCATAAATTGTCCATTTGCATTTTAAAGGACAAACTTCTTAAAGCGATACACAACTTTGCTCATTGCTTCAAATTTCACACATTCCACATAAAAAACATTGTTTTACAAGCAGTACATATACAAAAACATTGTTTTACCAGCAGTATATAATATTTCATCTTCAAAGACGTCTCTTTGTAATTTACTTTCCCTTTTTCTGACAAGACTTCTGTTTACCAAAATCCTGGTTACCTAACCCTAATTGGACATTGATCCAGATCTTGATTAGTCAGACTCCCCTTGATTTTTCAGTCTCCCTACCCTATCCTCATTTCTCCATTGAATTTTCCTTCATCCCCAATTTTTTATAACATAGTTGCTTGTCAGAAAAATGATTTACCTCCGGGGTAATTTTGTTTTGCAATCCCCATTGACTCTTTCCACCATCCCAGATGCCTGTGGGTGGTGTACACAGTGAAATTGCTGTCGGATATTAAAATGTGCACATTTTTCCTTATTAATAGTGGTTAAAATGAGGACCATTGTCTGAACTTATGACAGTAGGTAGGCCAAACCTGGGAATAACTTCTCTTAACAACAATGTTACCATAGTTTCAGCAGTATTATTAGTGGTTGGTAGAGCTTCACTCCACCTGCTAAATAAATCTAAAATCACTAAGCAATATTTATAACACTGGGCCCTTGGCATTTCAATAAAATCAATCTGTATGCATTCAAACGATCGTAATGGCATTGGCGTCACTGCTGAGGGTATCTTAATTGTTTGCCTGGATTACTTTGTTGGCAAATTTTACATTCAGAGGCCTGCCACCACATTTCCTTTGTTATCCTATCATTCCCTCCTTACCAGCATGGGTAAGACGGGTAAAAATGTATTGAATACACCAACTTGTCCAAGCGGGGTGTGCTGAATCAATGGCACAGCCCTCTTGTTTCCATAGTTATTATTATATATAAGAGGCGTCCCTCTGTAATGTACATACCTCCTTCATGTTTGGCAGGACCGTTCTATTTGCTAGCATCTGTTTACGTGCTGTCACTACGCATTTGGATGTACAGGCTGCCCTGTTTGGATACACTATCGGCAACTCATTGCCTTTTGCTATAGGGTCCCTAGCACCAGTGTGTGCAGTACATTTAACAATGACCAGCTGTTCTGGTAGCATCAATGCCTTAAACAAATTACGCACAGAAAGGCATTCCCGTGCTCCCAATCCTGGGGAGCTTTGTAAGGTCAGAACTTCGAGGTATATGGATGTTACTGACGGAACTGTCCCAGGTAAAGATGCCATTGCTACTGGTAGGGCATAGGGAGGTGGACATCTCCCAAAATTATCTAACTCCTCATCTTCATTACCAAATAGGGTCGTCGTGCCAGACATGAAGTCTCCTCCAGAGGATTTACCAGTACTGGGTTTATTTTTTACTAACCATCACCTGTTTCTCACCTCCTGTTTGTCTTTTAATTCTTTTCTCTTGTTCCTCTGCCCACTGGCATTCTAGTTGCAATACGTTCCATCCTTTCCTAGTGCTATCCTTGTTTCTTAACTCTATCCCCTTCTTACATGCAGTATCCATCCAACGTCGAACTCTATACTCTCCTCATGCTTCTTCACTGCGTCTGCGTCCCATGTTTTAATTCCTTTCTTCCATTTCTTTCCTGCCTTCCTTTCCCATATAAATGTCTCTACATTCCATGTTCCCCCTACTGGCCAGGCTTCATCCCCTAACCGTTTGGTCAACTTATAACTTAACATTCTAAATTTCTTATTATACTTAGGATTCAAGTAACACATATGTTGGACTGTTATCCAGAGCATTCCCCATAGATAGATAGAAAGAGAGAGAAAACAGACTTCTCAATTCCGAATCGTTCCAAATATATCAACCAGGCCGACTCGCTACTCGAGACCCCAGTTTCTCAATTTGGCTGACTTTTTAACTCTTTAATATACGACCCAAGTGCCTCAACGAAGCAGACCTACTAACCGGGACCCCTGTTTCTCAACCTGGCAGACTTCTTAAATCTTTAATATACAACGCCACTTATTTCTGAATCCGACATCTCTTCAGATGTGTCAATAAGCCAGACGCACACCTCAACCCCCGTATCTCAACCTGACAAATCACGGATGTCTCAACGAGGCCGATGAGCCCTTAGTAGAGATAGAGAAAAAAAGAAAACAAAGAGAGATAGAAAGAGAAACCGCTCAAGTCCTTCTTAAAAATATACACAATTCCTTCTTAAAAATACATACACAATTCTGTCTTAAAAATACATACACAATCCCTTCTTAAAAAAACCATATAAAGCCCAACTGGTCTTACCTTTGTCTGTTTCTAAGAACCTCGGCAGGGAACCAATTCATTGTCTGCTGAAGGATCACAGATGTTCCCGGGAGTTTCTAGGGAGTCGGACTTACAAGGGGGCCGATAGAGCTCAGTTATCTCCCTTCCAATCCCGGCAACCTCTGCAACCTCTTGCACAGTCAGCTGTTGATGTGGTCCCAGCGAGGCCTGCATAACTACGCCAATGAAAAAGCTACTTTTATAACTACTAAACCAGGTTCGCTTCTTAATAAACAGACACCACACAACTGTTTGGTAGACCAGTTCAAAACTTTACTTATTATCGGCCGATGGAAGGGAGGGAGAATTCCAGTCAAGTGACCAATACAGACACTTGACCGTCCTCCGTCCACTACCCTGAACAATAGAATTACATTGCCTTAAATAGGGGGTTTTTTGTCCCCTTAGCACATTTCACAGACATTAGTCATGGTCAGAGGTACAGGAAAAGGTTTCCACAGAATGCATCACATCAAAGGCCTTTTGTTTACATGTTACAAGATAACATTAGCCATTTGGTTTACGACATTTTATCTTTCTACTTCCCTGGTTCCTCTCTCGTCCTTCATAAACATTGGCCATTTGGATAATGCCATTTTATCTTCACAGAGATCACCCTAGCTCTTTCGCTGCTTCCTCGCTGTCATTTGGTCCCTCATAAACATAGGCCATTTGGTTTATGGCATCTTACTTCAAAGATGTGACTAGCTGTTTCTCTCTTCCTTTCTCGCCTCCTCCCCCATAACATTGGCCATTTGGTTTACGGCATCTTACTTCAAAGAGATCTCTCTAGCTTCTCCTCTCTGCTTGTCACTTGGGAGACAATGTTATAGGATTTATTATCTCACACATCGCAACCTGAGGCAAGCCTAATTTGAGACTAAATATAAGCTGTAAGCTAGCCCAGAAGCCAATTTAATATCTTCTTATATTTTTAACTAAAATTCGGCTTCATCAACCTGAGTGACTGAGCTGCCAGCCCACCAGGCCTGAGTGACTGAGCTACCAGCCCACCAGGCCTGAGTGACTGAGCTGCCAGCCAACCATGCCTGAGTGACTGAGCTGCCAGCCCACCACGCTTGAGTGACTGAGCTGCTAGCCCACCAGGCCTGAGTGATGGAGCTGCCAGCCCACCAGGCCTGAGTGACTGAGCTGCCAGGCCACCAGGCCTGAGTGACTGAGCTGCCAGCCCAAGAATCTATTTGGCTCACAATGTTCATACTAGCCCTCTGGAAGCCAGTCCCTTCGGCCCACAACACCAATACAAGCGCTCCAGAAAGCCCCCCCCCCCCCTCCCCCTCCCCCACTGGCCACCAATATTGGAATTGGTGGAGAGGTGGAATTTTGCATTGGGGGACTAGCCCTCCCGTGTGAACATGGGACCCAACGGGTCCCACGTAGTCTAGTATAGATATATTTTTTTAATTTGTTGGGACTGGATAACACATGTGAACTTGCCAACCTCCATCACACGACGAGATTTATTAAATAAAATAAAATGCTTCTTTTCATTTGAGATGAAGATGACTGACATAGTGAAATAATTCAAGTTCTTGAAAGGAATAAAAATAAGTTACAAAATTCAGAAATAATTAAGTAGTTTTAATTGTGAGCAATCAGCCAGCTATAGATTTTATATATCTCACTGAATGGAGTGAATCGCAGTGAAATAATATTGGAATGAGAATTGTTATTGTCATAATGAAAACAATTAGAATTGTAAATGAGGATTACAGAAATAGAATTATTGCCATTTAACTTGTTTTTTTAATCTTAAATCATAATAATTTTATTATTTTTGAATTAATACCAACAACAATTTCAGTTCTAAAATGAAACAATTTCATTACTTTGAACTTTGCAGGTCTATGGTTACAGGTATATAATGTATAGTAGACCACATCAATCTGTTTGAACAGCATACAAAACAGTACCTCAAAAAACTGTACCTCAGAAGATACAAGTGCTGACATTGCTCAGCAGGTCAGGCAATATGTCAGAGAACATGGTATTTTCTATTGTAAACCACAAGCTTTTGCAAACCAGCATCTGCAGTTGCTTGTTTCTATGTTTCACTGTACCTCAGTACACAGGACGATAGTGAACCTAAACCAAAACCTAGTTGTGGCTGGCCGTGATCCACATGCCGATGTTATGGTAAATTAAAAATTACAGTTTGGACTCTTATTTGATTGAAGTACATAATATTGTTTGCAGCAACTGCAGATGTCGCCAACATTTTTGTCATGACAGTAATTTTGGAAAATAAAGGAATCATTTGTCACTGACAATATCTTTTAATATTGTACTTATTTATGATTAGACCAGAAAAGAGAATCTCTAACATGAGCACTTCACGTTTTATGCAGGAGATGGTCATTGAGTCATACAGAGTGGAAACAGGCTCTTCAGCCCAATTTACCGACCAACATGTCCCATCTACACTGGTCCCACCTGCCTAGGTTTGGCCCATATCCTTCTAAACATATCCTATCCATGTACCTGTCCAAATGTTTCTTAAACGTTGCGATAGTACCTGCTTCAACTACCTCCTCCGGCAGCTCGTTTTACATATACCCATCACACGATGTGAAAAAGGTTATAAGATCATACGATCATAAGTGGTAGGAGTAGAATTAGGCCATTGGCCAGTACACGTGGAAGTTTATCGTTGCTGACGTCGCCCAACCAATCCTGGGGGCCGATTTCTTGCACGCGTTCTCCCTTTTAGTCGATGTGCGAGGTGGTCGCATGATCCCTGTGTCGGACCCGCGCCCTGCCAAGCCGCGCAACCCGTCAATGCCCCTACAGCAACTCGACGAGGTAGCTGAGATCCAGCAACCTTTCGCAGCCCTGCTCGCCGACTTTCCAGGGTTGTTCACGCTCCGGTTCGACGTGGCCGCGCCCTGTCATGGCGTGGTCCACCACATTCCCACCAAGGGATCATCAGTACATGCCCACACGCGCCGTCTCCCGCCCGATAAACTGCGCATCGCACGAGACGAGTTCCAATTTATGGAGGGCCTAGGGATCATCCGGCGGTCGGATAGACCTTGGGCTTCCCCATTACACAGGGTGCCCATGGCGTCCGGGGGTTGGAGACCTTGCGATGATTACAGGCGTTTGAACGCAGTAACTACACACGACAGGTATCCAGTCCCGAACATCCAGGATTTTTCGGCCCATCTGGAGGGTGCGACTATCTTCTCGAAGGTCGACCTCATCCGCGGGTATAATCAAATCCCGGTCCACCCCGACGACGTCCCTAAAACGGCCACCATTACCCCTTTCGGCCTTTTCGAATGGCTCAGAATGCCTTTTGGTTTGAAGAACGCTGCTCAGGCGTTCCAAAGGCTAATGGATCAGGTCGGTCGGGGTTTGCCGTTCATTTTCATCTACCTGTATGACATCCTGGTAGCCAGCAGCTCACAGGCGGAGCATGTCAAGCACCTCCGCCTACTTTTCGAACGGCTGCGCAAACAAGGGTTGGTGATCAATCCTGAGAAGTGCCAGTTTGGATCGCACTCCATCTCTTTCTTAGGTCATAGCATCACCTCCCACAGTGCGCAGCCACTGCTCGAGAAAGTCGACGCTATCCGTCATTTCCCCAGGTTAACTTCTACCACCGGTTCGTCCCATCTGCAGCCGCCATCATGCGGCCGTTGTTCCAATGCCTGGCCGGTAAGGACCTTGTCTGGTCCAAAGAGGCACAGAAGGCATTCAAGGGGGCTAAGACCGCATTGGCCAACGCCACTATGCTGGAACACCCTAGGGCATCAGCCCAAACGGCCCTCACTGTGGACGCTTCCAACGTCGCGGTAGGCGCCATCCTCGAGCAGCGTGTTGGTAGTCGCTGGGTGCCGCTGGCATTTTTCAGCAGGCAATTGCGAGCCCCCGAAGTTAAATACAGCGCTTTCAACAGGGAGCTCCTTGCACTTTACCGAGCGATCCGCCATTTTCGTTATTTCTTGGAGGGGCGCGCTTTCACCGCATTCACCGACCACAAGCCGCTAACGTTCGCTTTAACTAAGGTCTGACCCTTGGTCTGCCAGACAGCAACGGCACCTCGCCTACATTACCGAATTCACGTCTGATATTCGGCATGTGGCAGGGAAGCTGAACGTTGTGGCTGACGCGTTGTCCCGTCCAGCGCTGCCCAAAGTATCAACGCTTAGGCTAGGCGTTGATTATGAGGATCTGGCTGCTGCCTAACAGGCAGATGCCGGTATGGAGGTTTACCGCAATGCTGAATCAAGACTAAAGCTGGTTAAAGTGCCATGTGTCGCCTCCGGTGTACAAGTCCTTTGCGATATCTCCACGGGCAAAGCACGTCCTATAGTCCCAGTCGCTTGGCGGCGTCGGATTTTCGACACCATCCACAGCCTAGCACACCCGTCCATTCGCACCACCTCTGCCTTGGTCGCGGCAAAGTTCGTCTGGCATGGGTTAAGGAAGCAAGTCGCAGCATGGGGTCATTCCTGCATCCCATGCCAGTCTCCAAAGTGCGGAGACATGTGCACCCGCCGGTCCAGGATTTCGCCGTCCCGGACGGCAGGTTCCTGCACATCCATGTCGACCTGGTAGGTCCCTTGCCGTGTTCGCGTGGGGCTACTCATCTACTGACTATCGTGGACAGGTTTACCAGGTGGGCGGAGGCACTACCGTTAACGGATACCTCCGCTGAGGCGTGCGCGAGGGCCATTGTCTCGAATTGAATCGCTTGTTAGTGGGTCCCCTCCGATAACATTACCAATCTTGGGGCCCAGTTCGCGTCCTCCCTGTGGTGCGGTATGGCGCAGCTGTATGGCGCGAAGCTGCATCAGACTACCGCTTATCACCCAGAGTTCAACGGGTTGGTTGAGCGTTTCCACAGGCACCTTAGGTCGGCGTTAAAAGCTCGACTCACCGGCCCTGGTTGGGTCGACCAGTTACCTTGGGTCCTCCTAGGAACTACACCTAAGGACGACCTTAAAGCCTCCTCAGCCGAGTTGGTTAATGGCTCGGTTTTGCAAGTTCCCGGGGATTTCTTGCCTGTCCCCCAGGACCAAGAGATTCCAACCTCAGCATTGTTAGCGGACATTCGCGAGCGGGCGCGCGCTTTGGTCCCGGTTCCCACTTCCCGGCATGGTTCGGCTTCGGTACATGTGCCTACTATGTTACGGGATTGTGCTTATGTTTTTCTCCGTAGAGACGCTCATCACTCGCCGTTACAGCAGGTGTACGAGGGTCCATACAGGGAGCTCAGTACTGGTGTCTCGACATTCATGTTGGACATGGGTGGCAGGGAGGAGTTCGTCTCCGTTAGCCGCCTTAAGCCAGCACACATCGACGAGGATAGCCCAGTGACAGTGGCTACTCCACAGCGTAGAGGACGTCCACCTGCTGTTTTACCGCCCTCTGCACCTGTTACCCCCGGTTGCGTTTCTCCGGTCCCCGTTGTTACGCCCGTCCTTCGTTCGCATTTTTCGCGCCTCTCCAGTCTTGTTTTACCAGTCCCCATTGTTACGCTCGTCCCGTGACCTCGGACTACGCGTTCCGGTCGAACCGTCCGTTTACCCGTGCGTTTCCGTACCGTGGATTCTGGGGGGGGGCCATGTAGCGGCGCCTGCTAGCGCATGCAGATATCGAACCCGGCGTTCGGAAGCCGCAGTCACGTGACTCGGGAGGGGCTGCTTGTTTTGCGTGGTTATTCACTTGCGCGCGTTAATTCAGCGCTGACCACCATTGTGGGCAGATGTGTCTGGAGAACCTGTATACTGGATCTCGAACTTTTGAATAAAGATCTGTTGAAAACTCCAGTAGTCGTTTCACAGACCACTAAAACCTCCCCTTCACAAAGCCATGCTGACCAGTCTATTTTATCGTGAGCTAAGTACGTGCTTAAAGTTACATGCTTAAAAAGCAGCATAAAATTTGAAAACAGCAGTAAATTTGAGCACGTTATTTAAAAAATACAAGCTGTAAATCAATCGGTGGTGTTAAATGACCAAGCGAATTATTTCAAAAGCGCATAAATCAAACACGTGTAAAATGCGAGAGGCCAGTACTCTAATTCATCTGCCATTACAACCTATTATAGTTGAGGTTCAAATATGCAAACCACATTCTGGAGGGGATGTGTTTTCGCTGGTCGATGCACACATCCAAGGAAGGCGATGGCGGGAGGCCCGCAGAAGCCTGGGGCGCGCTTGGATTGGGCACTGCTCATTACAACTAGAGCGTAGACGGGGCATTTAAAATGGCAGCAACACACGGCGCCTCTTGCATTTGGGATGAGTAAACTATTTCTGTACAATTTGCTAAATGGGGATGTCCTTAGGTAGGGCAAAACTCTCCTGGGTTGTTTGAAGGAAAATAAGTTTGCTCATGTGAGAATAAAAGATTATTGAAGCATTGAAATTATGCAATTTCTGCAGTGCCTCCATGATCTCAGAGTGCCCTAAAGTGCCCTACGACTAAAGAAGCACTTCTGAAATGTAATCACTTTTGTAACGTGGTGATTGTGGTCGCCCATTTGTACACAGCAAGCTCTACACACACTGCAGGCAGCTAATTATCTGTTTTAGTAAATTTGCTAATTAACTTTGCCTGATGCAGTCGAGGGGCAGCAGCTGTATTGGGATGTTTTTACAGATCCACATAATTTAATTTCAATTATACTCAAGCCACACATATAAAAGAGGGGAATTAATTAAACCCATCGTTCTTCATGAATAGAATGGTTGAGAACCGCTGCATGGAATACCTGAGCTTGGCATTGCGTTATTTAGAGGGCAGCACAGTGGTGTGGCCGGTAGTGCTGCTGCCGCCTCACAGCGCCAGAGTCCCGGGTCCGATCCTGAACTCGGCTGCTGTCTGTGTGGAGTTTGTTCGTTTTCCTCCCACATCACTAAGACTTGAGGGTTTGTTGATTAATTGGCCTTTGTAAATAGCCCCTGGTGTGTAGGGAATGGATTGTAATCACTTTTGTCATGTTCATCAGTTCATAAGTTATAGGAGCAGAATTAGGTCATTCGGCTCATCAAGTCTACTCCACCATTCGATCATAGCCGATCTATCTTTCCCTCTCATCCCCATTCTCCTGCCTTCTCCCCATAACCCCTGACACCCATACAAATCAAGAATATGTCAATCTCCATCTTAAAAATCCCCATTGACGGCCTCCACAGCCGTCTGTGGCAATGATTTCCACTGATTCACCACCTTCTGACTAATGAAATTCCTTCTCATCTCCTTTCTAAAGGTATGTCCTTTAATTCTGAGGCTATGGCCTCTGGCCCTAGAGTCTCCCACTAGTGTAAACATCCTCTCCACATCCACTCTATCCAAGCCTAAACTAAATTGGATGCAAAGGTGGGATAGCACAGAACTAGCGCGAATGGGTGATCAATGATTGGAGGGCAGAAGGGTACTTTAAGCAAAAGTGAAGTTTCTAAAAAGAAAACAAATGTCCTTTTAGATCTAGAAATCAAGAAGACAAACATTTGTAGCAAGCAATGTAACAGATGGTCTCTGTTCTGAAAATGAATGTTAGAAAAAGCCGAAATATTAGCAGAGTTTGATGGCTGTGTCAGTGGGAGGTTTGTGAGAGAAGGGAAGATTATGGGAGAAATGCAACAACATAGAAATTGCAGGCACTGGGATAACAGCGTGACAAAGAACTACCTGGACTTGTCAGCGTGGGGCAAATTACAGAATTTAGGTATTGACCATAAAGAAGCTACAAGTAATAATGAAGCCTGAATGCTCAAGGAATAAATGTCTTTTGTCTCAAACGATTAAGCAAATCAAGGTGTATTAGGTCAGCCAAGAAGGGCAGAAGGAAATGATCAGGTATAGTTTTACTGAATAACAGAAAAAAGTGGTCTACTCCGGTTTCTGTTCGTTATATTCTTATCGATAGAACCTTTGAACAATAAATGGTCAGTCCGTCCGCCCGCACGCTCGCTCTCCTGGAACGGTTCCCGATCCACGTAAGCCCCAGAATCCTGCAGGATCTCTCTCCGTCGCCCTCGACCGGATCGGCCAGCGAACTGACGTCCCCCTCCTCTCCTCTCCCGGCCATCTTTGTGCCCCGGGGGCTCCTCCTGCAGCAGGTCTTGCAGGTGCTAAATGTTTTATCCCGGTTCACCCTCCAACCGGCCCTTGCTCCTCGCGTCCGACCTCTCCAGCAGCTCCCTCCCGGTACTACCACCCGCCGAGCCTTCAGGAGGGTTCCACTGTCCCCGAGCCTTCCCTTGTCGTTCCTACTCTGCAGCACGAGTGTAAATTACCATGTGTGTAGGTCGAAAAGCCATATGACAGTGGCATTTAAGAGACTTTTGGATAGGCAGAAGAGTCAGGGGGTTGTTGGCAAGCATGTGGGGGAGAAATGAGGTAACAATGCAGGGGATGAAATTAGTGGGATTGCACTGTGAGCCAGCATACACTTGATGGGCTGAACGACCTCCTTCTACGTACAAAGGAAACATGAAAAAAAGTAGTCCTTCCGACCAATTCCTTTTCTCCAGAGATGCTGCCTGACCCGCTGAGTTCCTCCAGCATTTTGCGTCGATCTTCGGTATAAACCAGCATCTGCAGTTCCTTCCCACATGTAGTTATCATCTCTCAACCCGTTGGCACAATGGAAATGGTTTGGAGATTTTGGCTCCTGAAGTAGTCGGTAGAATATGAAGATGATCCAATAAAATTGTAATTAATATATCAGACTTCCTCAGGCAGTCAAAAAAATTACCTTCTAGAAATCACAAATAGCATTTTAGCAGCACTCTTCAGAGGTTAAGAGGGTGGCTCAAAGCCAGTGACTTTCAATGGTTTAGCTTTGGATATTGTCCTTTATCAGAATAAATCTGCCATGCTTGTCACCTCCACTGCCTACCAATAGTATTTCAGAGCAAACATCGCTGTGTGATTGCCCAGATTTTGCTTCATGCCACAGAGCTTAAATTACTTAATAACATGTAAAACATAATCTTCTTATGTTATTTTATTTTATTTTCTCCAGGTGCTGTCTCAGTACCGGCGGGAAAGAGATTACCAGCTATTATGTCGGTAAGAGTCTCTTGTCTCACATGACCTCAGTGTAGCTAGAGAGGCACAATGGCGCAGTGGTAGGGTTGCTGCCTTACAGCACCAGAGACCCGGGTTTGATCCTGACTACGGGGACAATTTACAGAAGCCAATTAATCTACAAACCTGCTGGTCTTTGGAATGTGGGAGGAAACCATAGCACCCCTGGAGAAATCCCGCGCAGTCACAGGGAGAACGTATGAGCTCTGTATCAATGGCACCTGTAATCATGATCAAACCCAGATCTCTGAAACAGTAAGGCAGCAACTCTACCGCTGCACCACTGTGTCGTCCCATGGTTCAGCTCTTTGGGACTATTTTCATTCGTCACAGTTTCTACATTTGCTGCTTCTTCCACAAGGTGAACAGGGGGTGTAGGGGAGAGGGGGTGTAGGGGAGGGGGGTTGTAGGGGAGGGGGGTGTAGGGGAGGGGGGTGTAGGGGAGCAGGGTGTAGGGGAGGGGGGTGGGGGAGGGGGAGTGTGGGCTCACCGGTTTCTGGTCCCGGCTCCGACCGCACTCACCTGCTCCAGGACCCGGCTCCGAACTCACTCAGCGGCTCCCTACCCCAGCGCCTGTCTCACTCAAAGCCCCTACCCGCGAACACAGCCCGCCCTCACCCGCGAACACAGCCAGCCCGTGAACACAGCCAGCCCGTGAACACAGCCAGCCCGTGAACACAGCCAGCTCCTGCCCGTGGAATACAGCCAGCTCCCGCCCGTGGAATACAGCCCACACTCCGCTCCTTCAGCTTTATTCTAGGCGCCAGTGATTGACAGCGGGTGCCGGAAGGGGCCTTGCCATCCCGGCAAATAACAGACCAATAACATTTGTAATATTTCACCGATCAGAACAAAACTTGGAGCAGGGGAGAACGGTGAGGAAGGTGGCGAAAAATCCTAGCGATATAGGGTACCATTTTTGTGCAAATTTAAAAACAGCGTAAACCGAAAGAGGACAAGATGAGAGTTTTAGTAATAATATATTAATAATATATTAATAATATATTATATCTATCTATCTATCTATCTATCTATCTATCTATCTATCTATCTATCTATCTATCTATCTATCTATCTATCTATCTATCTATCTATCTATCTATCTATCTATCTATCGTAGCATATTTTAGGCTGATAGGCAATTTTTTAATGTATCTTTGTAATTCTTTGTACTATTTGATGTTTTATATGGACCTGTGTCTGAAATAAAGCTTTAATAATAATAATAATAATATCTATCTATCTATCTATACTATATATATATATATATATATATATATATATATATATAGTATAGAAGATAGACAGATAGATATAGATAGAAGATACAGATAGATAGAAGATGTCCTGAAACAGTGTGCAGGTGAGCGGTAGAAACTTTGCTGTAGTTGATGGGAATGTGGGAGATTAACATGGAATTTCAGAAAAGTCTTTGACCAGGTCCCACACAAGAGATTAGTGTGCAACATTAGAGCACATGGTAGGGTATTGACATGGATAGAGAACTGGTTGGCAGACAGGAATCCAAGAATAGGAATTAACGGGTCCTTTTCAGAATGGCAGGCAGTGCCACAAGGCTTGGTGCTGGAACCTCAGTTATTTACAATATATATTAATGATTTAGACTAGTGAATTAAATGTAACATCTCCAAGTTTGTGGATGACACAAATCTGGGTGGCAGTGTGAGCTGCGATGAGGATGATATGAGGCTGCAGGGTGACTTGGATAGGTTGGGTGAGTGGACAGAAGCATGGCAGACGCAGTATAATGTGGATAAATGTGAGGTTATCCACTTTGGTGGCAAGAACAGGAAGGCAGATTATTATCTGAATGGTGTCAGATTAGGGAAAGGAGAGGTGCAACGAGACCTGGGTGTGCTTGTACATCAGTCACTGAAAATAAGCATGCAGGTACAGAAGGCAGTGAAGAAAGCTAAGTTGGCCTTCATTGCGAGAGGATTTGAGTTTAGGAGTAAGGATGTCCTACTGCAGTTGTATAGGACCCTAGTGAGACGGCACCTGAAGTATTGTGTGCAAATTTGGTCTCCTAATTTGAGGAATTACTATTGAGGAAATACAGCGTAGGTTCACCAGGTTAATTCCAGGGATGTCGGGACTGATATATGATGAAAGAATGGGACGACTGGGCTTGTATTCACTGGAATTTAGAAGGATGAGAGGGTATCTTATAGAAACATAAAAAATTCTTAAAGGATTTGACATGCTAGATGCAGGAAAAATGTTCCTGATGTTGGGGAAGTCCAGAACCAGGGTCACAGTTTAAGAATAAGGGGTAGCCATTTAGGACTGAGATGAGGAAAAACGTTTTCACCCAGAGAGCTGTGGATGTGGAATTCTCTGCCACAGAAGGCAGTGGAGGCCAATTCACTGGATGTTTTCAAGAGAGAGTTAGATTTAACTCTTAGGGCTAAAGGAATCGAGGGATATGGGGTAAAAGCAGAAATGGGGTACTGATATTAGATGATCAGCCATGACCATATTGAATGGTGGTGCTGGCTCGAAGGGCCGAATGGCCTTCTCCTGCACCTATTTTTCTATGTTTTTCTAAGTTTCTAGGGCAGGATGACAGTAACATGAGTGCCTGATGATCAGTGTGGAGTTAAACTTGATGAAGATGTTTCCGTGATGGATGAGTCTATGTGTATTTCCCTCTCCCTTTCTCTTCCTCCATCTATCTATCTCTATCTGTCTATGTCTATTTGTCTTCTATGTCTATCTGTCTGTTCATCTGTATCTATCTATAACTATCTCAATCAATCTATCTAAATATATATATGTATTTATATATATAAATCTATATCTATCTATCTAAACGTAATCATCTGTATCTATCTAAAACAATCTATCCAAATTTATCCATCTAATTCCATCTACCTAAATAAGTGCAAATATACACAACATTTATTCACAATTTCTCCGTTCTGCTCCTTTTATCCACATGAACCAGACATTCCAGATTATCAAAGGTTATACTTTTATACAGAAATACGTGCAAACAATCTAGGAAAATAATCCTACTCTTGCCTTTCACAAGTTCACAATATTGCAAAGCACTTCACAACCGACTAAGTATTTCTTCCAACCCAGTTACTGTTATGGGAGAATTAGTAGTCAATTCATGCACAGCACAGTCCTACAAACACAATCGAGATGTTGAGCAGAAAACATGTTGTGATGGCTTTGCTCAAGTGATGATGTTGACCAGGGCACTGCACTGTTGAGACCATGGAAGGCTGGAATATTGTATAGTAATACTGCTGTGGATGACTAACAGCAGGTAACTGCGAATCAAGGACATTTTGTCTGCTCCACTGCAAAATCTCCTCAAGGTATGCCTACTTTGAAGAAGTTCACCTCTCTCTGACCCTCTTTTACTGCTGCCCCCCACCCCCTGTGATTTGAAGAAGGGTCCCGTCCCAATACGTCACCTATTCATGTTCTCCAGAGATGCTGCCTGATGCTACTCCAGCGCTTTGTGTATTTTCTTTGCATGTTACTGCATTAGCTTTTAACAAGCAGTGATTGCAAACCACCATGGCATTATGCAGCATCCCTTCACGCATACATTTAAAGCTGCATTTCACATGCGAGAACTGCACTGTGCTGACCTAATTCTGACTCCGTGAAAGAAGCTCTAGCATATGCTGGTGACTGAGTTATATGACAGATCGCTCAGTGATCTGTGACAAATGTTACTTACGCGGGATCTGCATGCAAATGATGTGAATTAAATTTAGCTGCAACTTTTCAACAGGACATCTTCCTGTTCTTTCCTATGTCCTATGGAGATTATATAAAGTCAAAACTTGTAATTTTGTACATTGTGTAGGAAGGAACTGCAGATGCTGGTTTACACCAAAGATAGACACAAAAAGCTGGTGTAACTCAGCAGGTCAGGCAGCATCTCTGGTGAAAAGAAATAGGTGACGTTTCAGGTCGAGATCCTTCTTCAGACTGAGGGTCAGGAGAGGGAAACGAGAGATATGAAACTCAGCAGGACAACAATGAAACTAGTACGATGACTAGGGTGAGAGAGGGGCAGAGAGAGACTTGAAGGGTTACTTGCAAGGGTTACTTGAAGTTAGAGAAATCAATATTCATACAACTGCCCAAGCAAAATATGAGGTACATTGTGCATTGATTATGGATCTCATCCCAATGGACAGAATTAGGTCTGATGCAGAGATGTCATTAATGTGCAACTTCTGCAAAGTTATTGACATTGAAAATGCCCACAGGATTGGTATATATTAATCAAAAAAAAGATAAAGATACCATTGCCAAACAAAAAGTGCTGGATTAACCCAACGGGTCAGGCACCATCTGTGGAGGGAATGGGAAGGTAAGATGGGGGGGGGGGGGGGGGTTGCATAGTAATATTGTTTTAGTTTAATCTTATTAATTCTTTCTTTTCAAAAAAAAATTAAAGTTGTAATTATTTCAATTTTAATAGATTTTAAATATCTCTGAAGGAGTGATATGTAAGGGCAGGAGTGATATGGATGGAAGGGGACAGAGAGGAAGGGAGTGAGGGGGGATAAAAAGGAAATATATAACCCTAACCTTAATGGTTTTTACAATCCAACAGTATGAATATTGAATTGTCCAATTTCAATTACTACTCCACTACCCCTCCACTACTATCTGTTAATCTCCCCCTCAAAAATATCCATTTACTTGGCCTCCAGTGAGTATAGGCCCAGTGCTGTCAAATGCTCATCTTACGTTTACCAAATCATTACAGGAATCATTCTCGTAAACCTCCTCTGGACCCTCGCCAATGCTAGCACATCCTTCCTCAGATAACTGCTCACAAATGTGATCTGGTCAGTGCATTGTGTTCCCAGTCAGAATCCAGTATACCTGGAGTGATCACGGCAGCACAGTAGAGATGTTGCCTCACAGCACCAGAGACCCTGTTCGAACCTGAGCTCGGGTGCTGCCTGTGTGGAGTTTGTAGGTTCTTCGTGTGACCGCGTGGGTTTTCCGCGGGGTGCTCTGGTTTCCTCCCACATCTGTTTTTTACAAACCAACAGTTTAAACACCCCTCCTCTCTTTCCCCCACCCACATGTCTCCCACCCCCATTACCTATGACCCCTAAAGCACCCCGCTGCTTCCCCCATCTTCATATACCCCGCTCTCATCCCAAGTCCCATATTTCCCTTTATCCCCCTTCATTCCCTTCCCCTCTGCCTCCACTCATATCCCTCCCTTTAGCTTTACATTTCACTCCTCCTCTTCTTTCCTTTTCCGAAACTTTGTTTGCTTTTCACCTCGAGCCGTTCTCAAATACTCCACCCGTCCGACAATTACCAGTCCACCCACCCCCTCACCTGTCACATGTTGGTCTTTGTCCCACCATCACCTCCCTTTTCCGGCTCTCCACCCCCCCCCCCCATCCACCAAATACATCATTCTGAAGAGGAGTTCCAACCTGAAACATCATCTGCCCATTCTCTCCACAGATTCTGCCTGACTGAGTTCATCTGGCACTTTGCTCTAGATTCCAGCCCCTCCAGTTCCTTGTGTCTCTTCCTTTGATTGTCACCGGTTCACATTGCCACCCACATGGCATGAGGTGAAATTGCTCACACAATCCACTCTGCATTCGGAGATTGTCTGTTGGTTATTCCTGTCCGTGGATGCAAACTTAGGGGCCTGTCCCACTGTACGCGGTAATTCAAGAGTTCTCCCGAGTTTCCCCTGATTCGAACTCGGAGAATTACAGTAATAGCCGTTCATAGGTACTTGGGGCTCTCGTGGACATTTTTCACAGTGCTGAAAAAACTTCACGAGCTTACCGCGTTTCCCCGAGTACCTGCCGTTAGCATTACGAGCCGCTACGAGACATCCACGAGCTCCGACGTAGCCGCTACGTACATTCTACGTTCTTACCACGAGTTCGATTTTTTTTAAACTCGGGAGAGTTCTTGAATTACCTCGTACAGTGGGGCAGGCCCTTTAGGGTGAATCTTTCCCTCATTAATCTATTGGCTCAGCAATTCAGTAACTGTTTGCAAATCAGAGGCAACTCTTTGGTGCAACTCTTATCTAATCCACTTTATCTAAAGATTTTCTACAATATAAAATCACCCCTCAGCCTCCTGCACTCCAAGGAATAAAGTCCCGCCTTGCCCAATATCTTTCTATAGCTCTAACTCATCCCCTCGTGATTTTCAACACCTTTATAAGATCACTCCTCAGCCTCCTGTGCTCCAGGGAATAAAGTCCTTGCCTGCCAAACCTCTCCCTACAGCTCAGCCCCTCAAGTCCTGGTAACATACTTTCTGGTTTAGTTTTGTTTAGAGATACAGCATAGAAACAGGCCCTTTGGCCCACCGAGTCCATGCCGACCAACAATTACCCATACATTAGTTCTATCCTATACATTTACAAAAGCCAATTAACCAACAAATCTGCACGTTTTTGGAATGTGGGAGGAAACGGGAGCACCCGAGGAAAATCCATGCGGTACTTCTCTTCACTCTTTCAAACTTAAATGACATCCTTCTGAGAGCAAGTACACAAAAATAATAGGAAAGTAGTATCAGCTGTACGCTGGCCAAGGTAAATGAGCCCACATTCTCCCATGTCTTGGAATCAAAGTCTATGAAAAGGACATAGTTCTTGCTAACAAATTATTATCAGCTGTATCATGGGGAAAATGCGAATAGACACTGTATATGGACTGAATGCAAATGAAGGAGCAGAGGGTATGCAGTATTATAGTTCACTTCACAGCAGATCTCAAAGCTTTCACTTTTCATTACGCAAACTGCCCTCTGCTGCACATTTGGATGCAATCCAGGCAAAGGCCTAGAGGGAATCCAACAACATTACTTGAGAATTTCATGTCTTCTGCCTGCTGCACAGTTAGATAATGTATCTGGAAAATTAATGGACTAATTTACAAACGTTCGAGATGGAGGAAGTAGATTAGCCGTTCTCAGATACAGGAGCAGTGGCACAATCCTGTCATCGGCAACGTTAATCAAATGGAAAAGTGCATGCAGTGCAGTGCCTGGACATGCCAGCACAGAGAAATGAATGGTCTCCTGCGGCTGGCCATTGATTCTTTAGCATTTACATTCTGATGAATGTCTCTCGGTAACTTTGTATTCAGAAAGTAAAGATTTCCATTCCCGTGGAGCCGAAATTTTTGTTGTGCTTTGGTGCCCTGGTGGCAGATATATCGTACCAAATGCAGGAGCCTAGATTGTTGATCAAAAGTTCATAAATTCATAAGTTCCAGGAGCAGAATTAGGCCATCCGGCCCATCAAATCTACTCTGCTATTGAATCATGGCTGATTGATCATTCCCTCTCAATCCCATTCCCTTGCCTTCTCCCCATAACTCCTGATACCCATACTAATTTCATTGCATTAAGAATTTAATTGTTCTGTCTGGGACATATGACAATAAAACACTCTTGACTCTCTTGACTCGACTCTTTACTCTAATCCAGAATCTGTCAATCTCAGCCTCAATAATACCTTTGGCAGCCTTTGAGGTGTGCCAGGACCAGCCTCTCGAAGTTAAATGGCCCTCTGTAAATTGCCCCTGTGTAGGAAGTAGATGGGAAAGTGGGATAATATGGTCGGTGGGTCGAAGGGCCTGTTTCCATGCTGTATCTGTAAACTAAATGAAACTAGACATTCGCGAACATGTTCACGAGCATAATGAAGGACGTCACACCCGGGTCACTCCCTCATCTCCCCTCTCCCATCAGGCAAGAGGTACAGAAGTGTGAAAACGCATAGCTTCAGCTTCAGGGGCAGGTTCTTCCCAGCCGTTGTCAGGCAACTGAACCATAGCCATAGAGGGAGTGCAGAGAAGGTTCACCAGACTGATTCCTGGGATGTCAGGACTTTCATATGAAGAAAGACTGGATAGACTTGGCTTATACTCGCTAGAATTTAGGAGATTGTGAGGGGATCTTATAGAAACGTACAAAATTCTTATGGGGTTGGACAGGCTAGATGCAGGAAGATTGTTCCCGATGTTGGGGAAGTCCAGGACAAGGGGTCACAGCTTAAGGATAAGGGGGAAATCCTTTAGGACCGAGATGAGAAGAAACTTTTTCACACAGAGAGTGGTGAATCTCTGGAACTCTCTGCCACAGAGGGTAGTTGAGGCCAGTTCATTGGCTATATTTAAGAGGGAGTTAGATGCGGCCCTTGTGGCTAAAGGGATCAGGGGGTATGGAGAGAAGGCAGGTACGGGATACTGAGTTGGATGATCAGCCATGATCATATTGAATGGCGGTGCAGGCTCGAAGGGCCGAATGGCCTACTCCTGCACCTATTTTCTATGTATCTATGTATCTATGTATCCTATCACCAACTAGAGAGCGGTCCGGACCTACCATCTACCTTAGTGGAGACACTCGGACTATCTTTAATCAGTCCTTGCTGGATGTTATCTTGCACTAAACATTATTCCCTTGATCCTGTATCTGTACACTGTGGATGGCTTGATTGTTACCATGTATTGTCTTCCCTCTGACTGGATATCACACAACAAAAAAAGCTTTTGACCGCACCTCAGTGCACGCGTCAATAATAATAAATTCAACTAAACTAAATTAAACTAAATTAAACTTCCGTCTGAAGAAGGGTCTCGACCTTAAACGCCACCCATTCCTTCTCTCCAGAGATGCTGCCTGTTCCGCTGAGTTACTCCAGCATATTGTGTCCATCTAAATTAAACAAAACTCTGGGTCACTTTGGAAAGAATATCTTTACATCCCAAATCGCCTGACTAGAACAAGAGCAAATCTCAGCAAACCAACACAAAGTTAAGTCTCTTAAATTTGCCTGTAAATGAAGCATGGTGACAACACTGTCATAAGTAACTGAGATTAATTATCGACTCATGATTTCTATGTAATTCTTCTTCATGCTCTGCGGTGTTTCTGGAGATGTTACCTTGCTTTGACAGTGGGAAGTTGCTTTTGCTAGCTTCTTCTCCATTTTAAGTGAACAGATTACTGGATAAACTGCTGCTGGGAGCAGTAAACATCATCCTGCCAGGCAGAGTATTGCCAATAGATACCCTCTGTCTTTTAATTCATCAGTTGATCATGAGAGTCTCAGGCAAGCCTTGCTTGTTAATTGTTATTTAGAATGGCACGGTGACGCAGCGGTTAAGTTGATATTAATCCTACCTTCTGATTTCCATAATCCACAAAAGTAACCAGAGATTCAGTTCCTCATTCACCCATCACTTAACATGCATCAACAGGGTGGCACAGGGGCATAGCGGTGGAGTTACTGTCTTACATTGACAGAGATTTAATCCTGACTAAGGATGCTCTCTGTACGGAGTTTCTACATTCTCCCTGTGACCATGTGGGTTTTCTCCAGGTGCTCCGGTTTCCTCCCACATTCCAAAGATGTACAGGTTTGTAGATTAATTGGGCATCTTACAACCCAGCGGTATGAATATTGCCTTCTCTAATTTCAAGTAACCCTTGAATTCCCCCGCTCTCTGTCCCTCCATCATCCTAGTCGTCTTACTAACTTCAGTGTTCTTATCCCTTCATTTTCACCTCCCCCACAGCCAACAACAGACCATTGTAGGCTCTTAGGCCATCGGTGCCATCTGCTTCCTTCTGTACCTTTTCATATCTCCAGTTTCCCTCTCCCCTGACTCTCAGTCTGAAGAAGGGTGTTGACCCGAAGCGTCACCTAGTCCTTTTCTACATAGATGCTGCCTGACCCGCTGAGTTAAGGGCCGCTACAAGACATCCATAAAACTCCTACGGACCCGCTACGGACATTCTCCGAGTTCGAATCAGGGGAAAACACGGGAGAACTCTTGAATTACCTTGTACAGTGGGACAGGCCCTTTACTCCAGTTTTTTGTCTATCAGATGTTAGTTGGCAGCAGCTGAGGGCCAAGGAGTAAGAGAGCAAACCTCCTCTGATATCCTCAGTAGCATTGATGAATTCCCCGCGTGCATATTTTAAAAGGTGCCAAGGAATCACGGATCCAGGATTAGTAGAAGCCACTGCCGCAGAAGTTTGCTGGTTTATTTGATGAGCATTCCACAAGAAAGTACTGAGGAAAGCAAAAAGCTTGTCCTCCAGAGAGAGTCATCTGAACTTTGAGAAAACACTAAAGAAATGTAAACTTGAAAAAAGGCAAGAACAATGGGACCAAACAGAGTTATATGGGATGGCAAATTACATGTCAAACCTAAAAAAACGTGCACTATTTCAAATGAAACCATGGTAGCAACAACAATAAAGGTCACATCTCTGCAAGGTGCACAATTCTCATAGGTCTGCTGGATACAAGACCAAGTTTCCTCAGAAGAGGAGTCCAGGGCATACAATAAGGGAGCAAGTCACTTAGAATTGACCTGAGGAAATCATTCTTCGCTCAGATGGTGGTGAAGCTTTGAATTCCCCTTCCCCCGCAGTGTTGTGTAAGGATAGTCACTGATTTCCAAGGTCACCTGAGATTGATACATTTCTGGATATTCAGGCAATCAAAGACGTACAGGTTTGTGGGTTGACAAAAGTGCTGGAGAAACTCAGCGGGTGCAGCAGCATCTATGGAGCAAAGGAAATAGGCTTTTATGAAGGAACTGCAGATGATTTTCCAGCATCAGCAGTTCCTTCTTAAACAGGTTTGTGGGTTAATTGGCTTCCGTAAAAAATGAAAATTTGTCCCTAGTGTGTAGGGTAGTATGGGGATCGCTGGTTGGTGCGGACTCAGTGGGCTACAGGGTCTGTTTCCATGCTGTTTCTAAAATCCACAGTCTGAAGATAAAGTCAGTTACAGTTACCTTCCCTTTAACAAGAAAGTTATAATGGATTATTTAATCTTTCAATCTATAACGTTTCTCAACTGAGACAGGCTTGTCAAATATAGAATTGCTCAGACAAACTTGTGTGCAAAGAAAGCCTCATTGGACCTTCAAAAGGTAAACTGATTAATGGACATTTCGTGGGAAGATCCTCTGAGTGATGGCTCGTACAGCTCATAGACCCATATAACACGGAAACAGGCCCTGCTGCCCAACTTCACTTCACTTCACTTCACATCACTTCACGCTGCCTCAGCAAGGCCACTAGCATAATCAAGGACCAATCTCACCCCGGCCACTCCATCTTCTAAATTAAACTAAACTATAACAAAACTATTCATAGAAATCATAGAATCATAGAAAGTAGGTGCGAGAGTAGACCACCAGGTCCGTCGAGCCCGCACCGCCATTCACTCATGGCTGAACACTAAACAGACACACTTACCCACAAACAGTAGACACAAGACACAGAACACAAGACACTACCCTCCCCTTTATACCGCTATCACCCCTCTCCACCCCAAGAACCGCGTGATCTCCTGGGGGAGGCAAAAAACCGGATAAAAACCCAGGTCCAATTCGGGAAAAAAATCCGGGAAATTCCTCTCCGACCCCAATCCAGGCGATCGACACTTGTCCAGGAGATCACTCAGGTCTACTATACTAACCATACCTAGGTCCATATCCCTGCCCTCTCCCCGTAGCCCCTTATCCCCTTGGCAGCTAAAAAACCATCTATTTTTGACTTAAATATATTTAACGTTTCTGCTTCCACTGCTCCCTGGGGCAGTGAATTCCACAAACTAACCACCCTCTGGGTGAAGAAGTTCTTCCTCATCTCAGTTTTAAAAGAGCCCCCCCTCACTCTGCAACTATGTCCCCTAGTTCTAGCCTCCCCGATCATTGGGAACATCCTCGGTGCATCCACCCGATCAAGGCCCCTCACGATCTTATACGTTTCAATGAGATCGCCTCTCATTCTTCTAAACTCCAAAGAGTAGAGTCCCAGCTTACTTAACCTTTCCTCATATGTCAATCCCCTCATTGCAGGAATTAATCTTGTAAACCTTCGCTGCACTGCCTCCAGGGCTAGTACATCCTTTCTTAAGTATGGACCCCAGAACTGTACACAGTATTCCAAATGTGGTCTCACTAATACCGTGTACAGCTGCAGCAAGACCTCCGTGTTTTTATACTCAATCCCCCTAGCAATAAAGGCCAAAACTCCATTGGCCTTCCTGATTGCTTGCTGCACCTGCATACTGACTTTTAGTGATTCATGTACTAATACCCCTAGATCCCTTTGCGTTGCATTACAACGCAGCTCCTCCTCATTTAGAAAATAACTTGCCCTATCATTTTTTTCCCCAAAGTGAATGACTTCACATTTATTAGTATTAAATTTCATCTGCCAAGTTGTTGCCCACTCACCTAGCTTATCTATATCCTTTTGCAGACTCTTCCTATCCTCCTCATCCCCTACTTTCCCTCCCATTTTCGTATCGTCCGCAAATTTTGATATATTACACGTGGTTCCCTCCTCCAAATCATTTATATAAATTGTGAACAACTGGGGTCCCAGCACCGACCCTTGCGGAACCCCGCTAGTTACCGGTTGCCATCCCGAGTATGAACCATTTATCCCCACTCTCTGCTTCCTATTCGTTAGCCAATCCTCTACCCATGCTAATATATTACCCCCAATCCCATAATTTTTTATTTTTAGCAATAGTCTCCTATGTGGCACCTTGTCAAAATGCCGGAGTAATTCGTCAGGACAGGATGGAAGGAATGGGCGAAGTTTCGGGTCAAGACCCTTCTTCAGACCGAGAGTTAGGGGAGAGGGAGACATCGAGATATGGAAGGGTAAGGTGTGAAAACGAGAGATCAAAGGGGACGAGGATCTTATGTTCCCGCCGTGGAGTGTAGATGGACAGGGGAAGGGGGAAAGTCGGAATGAATGAAGGAATACTTTATTGTCACATGTGACAAGTCACAGTGGAATTCTTTGTTTGTATACCCAAGGTATGCAGAAGTAGCTGACAAAGTTACAAAGTATACACAGTATCCGCGCCAGGTCCCCCTTTGTTCCCCTCACAGCGCTCCCCCCAGGCCGAGTCCTCCGTTGTTCTTCCCCCTCCCCCGCTGCGGTTCCCCCATGCTGGGTTCTCCTTTACCCATGATTGGCAATGCCAATCCAATCCTTTCCTCGCTGGGTAACCTGCTTCCAGCAAAGGTCAGTAGATACGCACAAAATGTCTCCTCAGCTGTCCACGTGACAATAAATGACGAAGGCAGAGCTTCTATTATGCAGGCAACATTGCGGCCATTTTGTACGCACAAGATGATGCCATAAACAAGGGAACTTATCGGACCCGAACGTCACCCATTCCTTCTCTCCAGAGATGCTGTCTGTCCCGCAGTTTGTTTCTATCATCGGTGTAAACCAGCATCTGCAATTCCTTCCTAAACAAGGGAATTGTATCTTGGTTCCATGAGAACGCCTCTGCTTATCTTCCAATCTACCGTGATACTCTTTTATAGTTCTGAGGAACCGCTGATCTGCTAGAGATGCCTTCCTTCTGATGGGGTCTCCTTTAACATCCCATATATAGTCAGAGAATCATACAGTATGGAAACAGGCACTTTGGCCCAATTTGCCCACACACACCGGCCAACATGTCCCAGCTAGACTAGTCCCACCCGCCAGCATTGGGTCCATATCTCTCCAAACCAGTCCTATCCATGTACCTGTCTTAGCGTTAGAGTGCGAGGATCGCTGGTTGGCACGGACTAGGTGGGCCGAAGGGCCTGTTTCCACGCTGGATCTCTAAACTAAGCTCTCCTTCAACACCGAATCGTCTTCACATGTACTGCACGTGATGTAAAGCACTTTTGGGTCATTCTGTGGCCACGTAATACAGGTCTATCGTTCCCCTCTGCAGGCCGCGGCGTCTTTAACCGTCCGCCGCAGATGGCAGACATGACCTACATTTGATAACAAAGCCACTGCTGGTGGAACAGTGGTCCCTCGACACCGTAGCAGGAGCATCAGCCAGGATTGCCTTCCTATCTCTGCAGTGAAATAAACCAGTGACCTGCTAACTGAGGGTAAGTTCTGACAGAGCCAAGCTGGCACTGGTCCAGGCAGTCACTATAATCGTTTTACAAGGCCGCCTCTTGCCTATAGAGAGGGCTTTCTTTAATTTATCAGCTTGCACAACGTGGATGTTGCTGGCAATGCTGGCATCCGTGCCAGCCCCTGTGCTCAGCGGGCACTACAACGAAGGGTCTGGAGTGAGGTGTTGCCAAGGATTTCCATCGCAGAATGTGTTGTTTGTAAAGGGTCTTTATAAAGGATCCCAATTGTTCCAATTGAACCTACATTCCTTTGAGCACTTACACTTTTCAAACCCTTACCACTTTAACAATGTCCATGTTGATGAAGATGTCCCTTCTATGCTACTCCCACATGGCCCATATCCCTCTAAGCCTTTCCTAACTCATGCTCCCTTTGCGATATCAGTCCTACTTTCTCATTTCATGATCCATAAAAGTAATCAGAGAATCAGTTCCTCATTCACCCATCACTTAACCTGCTTCAACAGGGTGGCACGGTGGCACAGCGGTAGAGTTGCAGTGCCAGAGACCTTGGTTCAATCTTGACTACCAGTGCGGTTTGTACGCTTTCCCTGTGACCTGTGTGGGTTTTCTCCAGGTGCTCCGCTTTCCTCCCGCACTCCAAAGACCTGCACGTTTGTAGGTTAATTTGGGTTCCGTAAAAATTATAAATTGTCCCTAGTCTGTAGGATAGTGTTAGTATATGGGGTGATCACTGGTCAGCGTAGACTCAGTGGGCCAAAGGACATGTTACCACGCTGTAGCTCTAAAGTCTAAGAGTCAAACAGAAGAATCATCGGCTACCTCAACACACCTTGCAACTGGGATGTATTTTAAAGCATTTAAGAGATGATAAGATTTTATTTTCCTCTCACAATCATTACAAACACAGACCTTTCATTCACCGCTGCTGGAATTTTCATTTGCAAAGGCATGGATACTGAGAGTGTTTCGGCTTGCACAGGAATAATACACCTTGGGGGAGGTCTGACACTTGTAATTAAACAATTCTGAGCAGCAAGGAAAGTTATAAAAAATATATCCAAAATTGAAAAATCACAGCAGCCTCTTAAAGGGAAAACCATTCAACACAAAATTAGTCAAGTCTACAAGAGTGTGTTTAGTGTTGCTCATCCAGGTTTATTCTCACCCTTCTTTAAGATTCACCGTTTTGAAATAATTCTCTGATAAAGATTATGCGTACATATGCAGCAAAGGTTGCAGTTTCGGACGATGCATTATGGTTTTCAGGGATTGTTTCCATTCTCACTGTACCGCACGTTCTATTCGCTAAACTCCGTCTCTGTATCATGAATCAGCTCCCATAATGTCGGCCATTTCTACCAATGGAAACAACATCAAATTCCACCTCCAAAGAGTCACAACATGCTGACATCCTTTCCCTCTTGCCGCACTTTACTTTCTTACTTTTTCTGTCTCGTATCACCATCCAGAGGCGGCGGGTGCGGTGGTAGAGCTGCTACCTCACTGCGCCAGAGACCCAGGTTCGATCCTGACAATGTGGAGCATGCACATTCTTCCAGTGACTGCATGGGGTTTTTCTGGGCGCTCCAGTTTCCTAACACTTTCCAAAGATGTGCATGTTTGCAGGTTAATTGGCTTCTTTAAATAGTCCCTATCGCGTAGGATAGTGCTAGTGTATAATTAATTGTGGTCAGCGCGGTCTCGGTGGCACGATGACCTGTTCCCATGCTGCATCTCTACACTAAACAAAATAATTCTGCTGAAAAGGTAACATATTGCTTCATTCTGCTTTGCTGACCTTTATCATCATATTCTGTTTCGATTCTTCCCCCAGATCTTCCTCTCATCACTGCTGGATAACAAAGGTTACTCTCATCCCCGATATTTACTTTGAATGTCAAAACTAAACAATGTTTAATTGTCATGACCCGAACATTGCTGCAGCTTTACAGTCCCATTATGCAACAAATAAACTTACTTTTACTTTAGATTTTACTTTAGAGATAACAGCACGGAAACAGGCTCTTTGGCCCACCGAGTCCACACTGACCAGCAGTCGCCCTGTCCACTAGCACTATCGTAAACACTAGTGACAATTTACAATTTTACTGAAGCCAATTAACCTACAAACCTGTACGTCTTTTGAGTGTGGGAGGAAGCCGGAGCACCCGGAGAAAACCCACGCGGTCAAGGGGAGAACGTGCAAACTCCATACAGACAGCACCGGACTCAGGATTGACCACAGGTCCCTAGCGCTGTAAGGCAGTAACTCCACCACTGCGCCACTGTACTGCTCTGAGCAATAAACAATAACATAATGAAATATCAGTTTTACTCAGTTAACAGACTATAATAGTGCAGGCTAAAGTAGGCAGTGCAACCTTACAGAGAGTCATAGAGTCATGGAGTGATATAGTGTTAAAGCAGGCCCTTTGGTTCAACTTCCCCACACTGGCCAACATGTCCCATCTATATGAGCCCCACCTGCCTGCGTTTGCCCCATATCCCTCTAAACGTGTCTTTTTCCACGTACCAGTCTAATTGTTTCTGAAATGTTGCGATTATCCCTACCCCAACTACCTCTTCTGGCAGCTCGTTCCATACACCCACCACCCTTTGTGTGAAAAAGTTACCCCTCCGATTCCAATTAAATCTATCCCCCTTCTCCTTAAACCTACATTGTCTGGTCCTCAATTCCCCTATTCTGGGCAAGAGACTCTGTGCGTCTACCTGATCGATTCCTTTATATTTAATCCATTTTTAGTCCTCACTGCCATGAGTAATGAAGGCAAGCATACCATGTGCGTTCTTTACCACTCTATCAACTTGGAGCACTCTATCTAGTCACTGAAGGAACCATGGTGCAGGGTGGGACGGTGTCAGGAGGGGTAGCAGGATGGGACGGTGCAAGGCGTGGTAGCGGGGAGGTGCCACGGTGTCAGGGGGGGTAGCAGAGAGGTGGGACGGTGCAAGGAGGGGTAGCAGGGAGATGAGATATTGCAAGGATTGTAACATGGCATGGAGAGGTGGTGAAGTTAAAATCTGGTGCTTGAAAGGTGAAAGATGCAAGAGGTTGTAGCTGGGGAAAGGTACTGTAAGTCATGTAGGAAGTCTTGCAGTAACATAACAAGAGAGGATGTGAATCAGGGGACCAAGTGGAACAATCTATACAGATTATTTACAACCAAATAAAAAGCTGATTTTGAAGAGTGTGAGGTTCTGAAATTAAGCTGACATCAACAGCATATTGAAACTAGATATAATGCTTTGCTGCCAAAATACACACCCAGCTTCCATAACATGGTCACATTGGTAACATTGCTATTACGAGTTTCTTAGGGTTGAGGTGGGTGGAAAGCAGATTTTGATTTTGATTTCTGGTTGAGAAATGTTCTCTTGCAGCTGCGTTTAAAATGTTCATAAATCCGAACCTACAACTTGCACCCGACAAATGATTGAAACAGAGCTGTCATTGCAAGAGAACCGCCGGACAATATCAATCCTGGAAAGCAGGAGGAATACCTTGTCCAGAAGTGTTGAGAGTTTGCTGCGAGTCAAGTACCTACAGACCCCTCTGGAGTACCGAGAAAGTGACACCCAAATGATATCCATGTAGCACAACATAATAAGAATGAATTGATTCAAAATTGCCATCTGCTCTCCTCACCTCACTGTTCATTTTATATTAGGCAATTGTTTATCAATGGAAGCTTTGCTGTAAAGGGTATCATCTGTCACATGCCATTAATTTTGAACTATAAAAGCTACAGAAACCATAATAACGCCACGGCTAAAGAATATCCTGCGGGCATTAATTGACACGGTGGAAATTCATCTAATGGAGAGACTCGGTGGTTTTACATGGACCAATATGGCCCCCTAGTGACAGGCAATAACTTTGCAGTAAAAGTTCAATGGTGCTTTGATTGTCACATGTGTGAGGTGCAAGCACACAGTGAAATTATTTTCTTACAAACAGTGTGGTGTTCCCATACCCAAGCACATCCCTGATTTGCAAATGTACAGAAAGAGTCCACTGAAACCGCATGCAAGAGGCGCTGTGTTTTGGCGCCATTTTCAAAGTCCAGTCCGCACTCTAGTTGCTATGAGCGGTGCCCATTCCAAGCGAGCCCCAGGCTACTGCAGGCCTCCAGCCATTCAATCCTTTGAACATCCATATTATCAAGGCCTTTCATAAACAATCAAACATCATTGTATTCTTTGTATCCTGTCCATCACTACCCTTTAACTTTGGTTTTGCCCTTGGACTGATCCAGGATGGGGAGGAATCTGCCTACAGACAGGAAGTGACACACCTGGCGTCCTGGTGCCATGGCAATAACCTGGAGCTCATTGCTCTTAAGACGGTGGAATTGATTGTAGATTTTGGGAGAGCACCCCTCCACTCACCATCAACAACACCACAGTCACATCTGGAGTCATTTAAGTTCCTTGGAACCATCATCTCCAGGGAGCTTAAATGGGAGGCCACCGTCGACTCCACAGTCAACAAGGCCCAACAGAGGATGCTCTTCCTGCGGCAGCTGAGAAAACACAATCGGCCACAGGCAATGATGGTCCAGTTTTATACTACAATCATAGAGTCTGTCCTCACCTTCATCATGGTCTGGTTTGGCTCAGCCACCAAGCACGACATCCGGAGGCTGCAGAGCATCGTTCGATCAGCCAAGAAGGTCGTTGGCTGTAATCTTCCCCCCATTGACGAACTGTACACTGCAAGGGCCAGGAAGCGAGCGGGTAAGATCATCTCTGACCCCTCTCACCCTGGCCACAAACACTTTGAAGCACTTCCCTCTGGAAGGCGACTCCGGACTGTCAAAGCTGCCACAGCCAAACATAAAAACAGTTTGAGCAGTAGCTCTACTCAACAGCCAAAAGTCTGCAGCCTCCTTTTGCTCTGGTATTTCATTTTATTCGTCACATGTTTAAATTATAATGTTTTATTTATATTGTCTACTGTATATCGTGTTGTTACTTGCGAGCAAAGCACCAGGGCAAATTCCTTGTATGTATACATACTTGGCTAATAAAATGTATTCAATTCAATTCAATTTATACAGTCACTTCCCCATCATTGAAAGCATTTCAAACACCTCAAAGAAGCTTTGTTCAAAAAGAAATCTCCAATTTATAGAATAAGATACCAGGTATCTGGCATTCAAAAATCTATGTAGAGAGGCACATTTTAAAGAGAGATTAGCGTTATGGAGGCATACATCGTGGAAACAGGCCTTTTGGCCCAACTTGCCCACGCCAACCGACATGACGATTTATACAACACTAGTCCCACCTGCCTGCGTTTGGCCCATATCCTTCTATACCTATCCTATCCATGTTCTACGTTGATTATAGGTTGATCGGTGGAAACAAAGAACTGCAGATGATAAATTTTTAATCAAAAAGACACAAATTGCTGGAGAAACTCAGAGGATCAGGCAGCATGTCTGGAGAACATGGATAGGTAACATGAAGTCTAGAGTCGGCACCCTTCTTCAGACTTCTTAGTGGGATGGTTCATGATGGAATGGTTTCAAGAGGGAACTCCACAGCTTAGGGCTGTGGCAATGCAAAATGTAGCTACCAATAATCTTGCACCACAGACCACATTTCTGGCTGTAAATGACCAAAATAAGGATTAACACCATTGTATGAAACTTGATGATCCTTCGCTGAAGTAAAGGAGGTGAAAAACAACACGCATCTTGCAGTAGAACCTGACAGAAGACACAAAGCATCGACTCATGCGGCATTCAACATTCTACGGAATACAAGCATGTAACTGCAGATGCTGATTAATGCACAAAAGGGCACAAAGTGCAGGAGTAACTCAGCAGGTCAGGCAGCATCTCTGGTAAACATGGATAGGTAACATTTTGGATCGAAATCGGAAATCAGGCTGAAGAAGTGTCCCGACGCAAAACGTCACCTGTCCAAGTTCTCCAGAGATGCTGCCTGCCCTGCCAAGTTACCCCAGCATTGTATGTCCTTTTGTTTTTGAACATTCCACGCTCTTTGTTGACCCACTGATAGCTTCATAAAAATAAAAAAAATTAATACAGAACTTAGGGCTCTATAGACACAAGGAATCTTGATTAAAAAAACAGTGCTGGAGTAACTCAGCGGGTCTCTGGAGAACATGGAAAGACAACATTGATCCATGACTGACTATAGTAGGGGGGAGAGGGGTGGAAGAGAGGTGGGGGTGGGACAAAGCACTACATGGATATGGGTGAGGGTGGTTTTAATTGGCAGATGGGTGAACAGAGGACAAAGATGAAAATGAGATGAGAGACAGTAAGACAAGGAGTGAAGAGGCATGAATTGTGATGGAAGAGAAGGGGAAGTAGGTGGATGGGGACGGTGGGGGGAGGGGAAGGAGGGAATGTGAGGTGGGATAGTGGCAGAAATGGGTGTGGATCCAGGCAGTATTCAGGGGAGAGAGGTGGAAGAAGAAAGAAGGCGGAGGGAAGAGGGAAGTGTAGGAGCACTATATGTTTACTCAAGATGGACACAAAGTGCTGGAGTAACTCAGCGGGTCAGGCAGCATTACGGGAGAAAGAGAATAGGTGATGTTTCGGTTTGAGACCCTTCTTCAGACCCGAAACGTCACCTCTTCCTTTTCTCCAGCTTTTTGTGTCTACCTTCAAGTGTAAACCAGCATCTGCAGTTCCTTCCTACACATACAGTATGTTCTGGTACAGAAAAATCTTCTCTGCCTGAGAGTGCTGCTGAAAGATCTAAATCATAAAAAAAACTCTGAAATGCTTAAAATAATACTGGATCTTTCAAAGAAGGCAAATGTAAATGAAAGACCCAGTGTTGGCACAGATTCAGAGGAAGTATAAATGGAATATTATACGTGGCGTGTATGATACCAGGAACGTAGTGATAATAAGATCTCAGATGTGAGACAAGGTAACTCCTAGGACGGCCCTTGGAATAAAGGAGCAACGCTGCGGTTTGCATTGCAGTATTTATCATTAGTGTCGGCCCAAGCAAGCAGTCCACCCAAAGCACCATTAATCATGTCTCCAGCTGAATAAAACATGGGTCCCTCTCTATATCATTTCCAAGAAGCAAATGTTTGATTATGATAGATGTTCCCCAGGTCACTGCACGCACCAGCTCTCCAATCAACTACTCGAATCGTTGCATCTATACTAATAATAAATAATTTGTTTACTTAAGCAAAGCACAGTTGATAATGGATTTTTACACATATTTTGGCCTCTGTGCTTTTGTCTAGAGCGCAGCAGTTGAGAGTACTGAACAGTTTCTATTTCAGTAAGGTCAGGTTCTGAGGAAACGTCTGCCACTGATCAAACGTAATCTATTTTTACATTAGCAGGAAAACATGGTCATTCATCACCCCTGGACAATCCCATCTTAAAGTACTATTGCAAGATTTCATTTCCGAAACAAACATCAAGTGCCAGAATTTTGGCATGAATGCAAATTCATTGGAATAAGTGCTTAGTGAAATCTGTTTAAAACTCACACGATGACAGTCCCAAGTTACATACATTTAAAACCGTACAAAGCTCTCTGAAAGAACAACCCTGCGACAGGCTGGGGCTCGGCTGGACCGGGCGCCACTACAACATTCAACCAGTGCTACGGGGATTCGGAGAATTTCTTTAGCCAGAGGATGGTGAATCTGTGGAATTTTGTGCCACAGACGGCCATGGAGGCCAAGTAGATGGATACTATTTTTAAAGCAGAGATGAATAGATTCTTGATTAGTACGGGCGTCAGGGGTTATGGGGAGAAGGCAGGGGAATGGGGTTGAGAAGGAAAGATAGATCAGCCATGAATAAATGATGGAGTAGACTTGATGGGCCAAATGGCCTAATTCTGCTCATATTACTTATGACCTTATGACCATCCTCCCTCCGCTGAAGGATCAGGAAGGTATACATGGATGCCACAGCCACGTAAATGCAAATGTATCAACATATGAGCCAGCAGGGGGTGGCATGGTGGCGGAGCGGCAGAGTTGCTGCCTTACGGCACCAGAGACTTGGGTTCGACCCTGACCACAGCTCCATCCACCCTCATTACCTAGACTCATTACCCTCGCAGTAGTGCGGCTGGTAACGCCGCTGCCTCACAGCACCAGAGACGGGTTTGATCCTGACCTTGGTTGCTGTCTGTGTGGAGTTTGCATGTTCTCCCTGTGACTGCATGGGTTTCCTCCAGGTGCTCTGGTTTCCTCCCACATCCCAAAGATGTGCTGGCTGGTTGGTTAATCGAGCAACCAATCCACCTATCACTTGCCAGGCTTTGTCCTGCCGCTTCTCTCTTCCAGATCCCTTCCCTCCCCGTCCATGATCAGTGTGAAGAAGGGTCCCGACCCGAAACATCACCCATCCAAGTTCTCCAGAGATGCTGCCTGAACTGTTGAGTTATTTTGCAAGGGTTACTTGAAGTTAGAGAAATCAATATTCATCCCGCTGGGTTGTAAGCTGCCGAAGCAAAATATGAAGTGCTGCTCCTCCAATGTGGATGTTGCCTCACTCTGGCAGTGGAGGAGGCCCAGGACAGAAAGGTCAGTACGGGAGTGGGAAGGGGAGTTCAAATGTTTGGCAACCGGGAGATCTTGTTGTGTTATTTTGACTCTCTCTCTGGTGTAATGGGAAGGAAAAAAAGTTGGGATATTATTTACTTAACATGTAATAAAGAGTTAGCAGTGACTTTACCAAGCCAATTGCCTCATCAATTTTATCAAATATGGCACTGGTACAGTTTCAACTGTAAACCAGCATGAGCAGCTTATTAATTCTGTTGTAATGAAATGTCACATTGCTGCCACTGAACGTAAATGCCCACAGAATTGTATGAGGGTGACATTCATTATGATAACTCCCAGAAATCTGGAGCCAATGGAGAAGAACTATTGATGTTTTCACTCGAGTCACGATGTTGTTCCATTGTGACTGGTTCACGCTTGACAGTCAGTTGCAAAATGGTCTTTAATAGAATAAACATCGATTTCGTAGCACGTTAAAATTATACACATATAAATAGAAAATTATAATTTATTGAAAATTCAAAACATTTTCATCATCAGCCAAGGGTCGTAGATATCACAAACAATAGGCACACATGTTTTTATGCGTATGGAATATTAAAGAGGACACTGAAGAATTAATGCAATGACTGAAGAGAATTACTGTAATGCTATATCAATAAACTATGCTTGAACCTCCATCTCATTATCTTTATTCTGTCATGTCTTTTATAATCTCCATAACTCGTTTCTTACACAACACAGATCTAATTTTGGCATTCCAACCAAGAGTGGAAAAATGCATCTTCCTGATGCTATATGTTACTTTTCCTTATGCATGAGGTATCAGCATTGCTGGCAAATCCAGCATTCACCTCTGAAGAAGGGTCTTGATCCGAAACGTCACCCATTCCTTTTCTCCAGAAATGCTGCCTGACCTACTGAGTTACTCCAGCTTTTCCAGTCTAACAACATTCAAATTGAAGGCCTTTCACTAATTGACTGTCGAAAAGTGTTATTGAGGTACATTTGTTGAGGTCCCAAGGTGTAGATGATCATTGCGTTGTTCGTGAGGCAGTGGGGAATACGATCCAAAATAGAAGGGACTGTTGATGCTATAATCTTGAACAAAAATACAAATTGGCAGGTGCTGAGTGGATAGACACAAAGTGCAGGAGTAACTCATGGGTCAGGCAGCATCTCTGGAGAAAAAAGATGAGAGGCGTTTCGGGTTGGGACCTGTATTCCTACTGAAAGAAGGGGTATGTGTTAAAGAGCTGGAGGCAAGAAAAGGTATATCCGCGCAGTACAGTGACGCAGCGCCAGAGACCGGGTTCAATTCTGACTACGAGCATTGGCTGTACTGAGTTTGTACGTTCTCCGTCACCTATCTATGTTACTCCAGCACTTTGTGTCTATTTTTTTCAAATGAAACCCTTTGAACTCATGACATATGCCCGTGGCCAATTTTCATCATTTCACATACAGACAGCACAGCGGTAAAGTTGGTGTCTTACAGCACCACTGTTTTCATCGTGATCTTGGGTGCTGTCTGTACATTGGGTGAGTTTGTACATTTTCCCCGTGACTGCGTGAGTTTTCCCTGGTGCTCTGGTTTCCTCCCACACTCCAAAGACGTATAGGTTTGTAGGTTAATTGGCTTTGGTAAAATTTGCAAATTGTCCCTAGTGTGTAGGATTGTGCTAGTATCCGGGGATCGCTGATCTCTAAACTAAACTCAAAGCTTTTCAATGTATCTAGGTACACGTGACAATAATAAACAAACAATCCTGTAAAAAGAATATTCCAAAGTGGTTTAAAGCCAGTCACATCTAAAGTGTTATCATCACAATTACCTCAGCAGCCAACTTGCACAAGTCAAGGACAGGGCAGTTATTGAGATTTGGTTATATTGGTCAATGGATAAATAAGGCCAGGGCTCCAGGGAGAGAACTCAAGGTCCCGAGGAGCCGTGCGCGCGTCGGGAGTGTCCCGGGGAGCTGCGCGGGCCCGATCCACCCGCTGAACGCACCTCGGTATGCCGGACTCACCCCACAGGCTTCCCAAGAGACTGCAGTGAAGCCGGGTGGTGAAGCCTGTCTGGGCCGAAGGAGCCTCAGCGGCGTTAGAGATGGGTGCCTCGGGAGCAGCATGAGCCTCGGTGGCAGCATGAGCCTGGGCAGCAGTGGGACCTCGTGGCAGCAGGATCTTTGGTGGCAATGGGGCCCTGCGTTCATTTGTTTGTTCATTTGTTCCGGTGAAGGCACTGTGCACACGGCAGCCAGCCAACAATCGCCTTTTACTTTCAAGTTTTCGTGTACCTTGATGTGTGTTGTGACTGTTGGCAGACCAATTTCCCAGAAGGCAATGGCAATCCTTGGGTACAATGTTACAATTTCCCATGTAGGTTCTATGTTCAACTAACATATGAGATTTTGGACAAGGGCTGGAACGTACAAGCTTCTTACTCTGAGACAAGATTGGCACTCACTGAGCCATTATCAGCTATGCAGATATTTTCCATTAAGGAACAAGCATGTCAAAATTAGTATTTTCTCTAAATAAGAATAGAAATAAATGGTCTACAAATACAACATAAACAACACTTTATATGCTTCTTGGGTAGCTTACGACAATGGTATGAACATTGACCTTCATTTTTAGAGAACTTACCAACAACCCCCTCCTCCTCCCAAATCCCCTCTGTTTTCCCTCCTCTCTTCCCTGTGCCCCATTTCTCCCACTATTCCGCCTCCTCGATTCCTTCCCTTCCTCAAGCCTCTTTTCTCTTTATCTCACAGACCTTGGTCTTCATTTCATCGCTTGCCTTTGTCCACCCAGCTGCCAATCCAACACCCCTACCCTGCATCCACCTATCACTTGCCTGGCTTTGTCCCAACCTCCTCCACCTTACTTCTAGCTTTCTCCCCCCTATTACGATCAGTTTGAAGAAGGCCCCCAACACAAAACGTTGCCTATTCATATGCTGCCTGACCCGCTGAGTTACTCCTGCACTTTGTGTCTTTTTTTTGTAAACTAGCATCTGCAATTCCTTGTGTCCACAATTAGAGCAGTTCTTCCCCCAGACTAATTACCCACCTTTCAGATAGAACACAAGGTACACACCAGGCAGAATAATCCATATAAACAGTGTTTTAATGGTAAGATTTATGGTGATTTTATCGATTACAATTTCAATTTAAAACATAAAATCCAGATTGACGTCAGTCAAATTTAATATAAAAGTTGAAAATTCTAACACTGTTTCCGATATAAAGCGGTCAAATTTATTGAGGTGCGAGTTTACATAATGGCTTGATTTGCGCTGTTTACCAAAATCCAGCTGCTGAATATGGTTGCCAGTGTCCAAATATCTAGGTTGAAGATTAAGTGTTCTTCTCTTTAGATAAATGAAGCAGCTAGTTCCTTAGCTGATTCTGAATTTATCTTCCACTAGCTATTGTGAAACCTACAATTGCAAATCCTATTGAACAGTAGATTCTTATCCTTCTTTATCTCTTCAGCACTGCGTCTGATTAAAAACTTATGCTCTGTGTGCCTAATCTGATCGTGAAATTCCACCTCCGATCAACAAAATATTTTAATTTGCTGGATCTACGTGCACCATTAATTACATATTTCCCAAAGTCAAATCGCAACGTAGTGACTGACCTTGCTGCTGTTTAGAAGGCAAGCTCTGGAACAGCCATCCAAGGAACTCATTTTGACCTTTAAGTATAAATAATATTTGACAAAGAAAGATTTCTATGGGAATGAGGGCTTTGTAAAAAAGGCTAACATTTAGCGCTCATCCCTGTCCTTGTGAAGGTATGTGAAGAGGAAAAAAATAGTTAAGACCAAAGCTGGACCCTTGTAGACTGAAACAGGTGAATTTATTATGGGGAACAAGGAAATGGCAGATGAGTTGAACAGGTACTTTGCATCCGTCTTCACTAAGGAGGACACAAACAATCTTCCTGATGTACTAGTGGCCAGAGGATCTGTGGTGATGGAGGAACTGAAGGAAACCCACATTAGGCAGGAAATGGTGTTAGGTAGACTGATGCTGCCGCCTTAGTTTAGTTTAGTTTGGAGATACAGCGTGGAAGCAGGACCCTTGGCCCATCGAGTCTGCGCTGATCACATTCATCACCCATTCACATTAGTTCTATCCTACACCCGAGGGAAAATTTACTGAAGCCAATTAACCTACAAACCTGTATGGCTTTGGAGTGTGGGAGGAAACGGGAGCACCCGGAGAAATCCAAGCGATCACAGGAAGAACATACAAATTCCGTACAAACAGCACCCGCAGTCAGGAACAAACCCGCGTCTCTGGCGCTGTAGGGCAGCAACGCCACTGTCTGTGCCGCCCTATATTTGGTAATTGTGATAATGATGACAAAATACTCCATCTGCCAACAACTCAATGAATGCAAATAACTTTGAAAACATTCGAAGTACAAGCTCTTTGTTATTTCAGATTCTGAGCCAAGTTATGCAGCAGAGAGGTAGGTTTTAATCGTTATTTGCAGGACCTTTTATTTGTAAACAAATAGTTGCCGGCAAACAACTTCAATGAATATACGTGTCATGTGGCTGTTACCCAAAATAATGGCGTTTAACTTTTTAGTGGTGAAGGTATGGTGGACTGGAGCGTACCTTCACAAATAAACACTGATTATATGTAATTAATGCTAATTAATAAAGTAGCAATGAGAATTATTGTAAGGCCATAGACTACAATCAAATGTTAACATGATGTCAGCTGTATAATTGACCATCTACACTTCACGCTGCCTCGGCAAGGCCACCAGCACAATTAAGGATAAATCTCACTCCCTCTTCTCCCCTCTCCCATCAGGCAAGAGGTACAGAAGTGTGAAAACACACATCTCCACATATAATAATAATTGATATAATTTAATTGCCACGCAACCAAGGTCGGTGGTATTTGGGTTGCCAGCAGCGGTACAGTAATTAAGAACACAATCACAATAAAAATTTTACACAAACATCCACCACAGCATTCATCACTGTGGTGGAAGGCACAGAGCTTGGCCAGTCCTCCTCCATTTTCCCCCGTGGTCGGGACCTCCACCCTCCACAGCCGTTGCTGTGGGCGTCCAGATGGTAAGGGACAAAGTCAAAGTCAAGGTGAGTCCAGGATCGGCTCTTCCCAACCAGAGACGGCTTCAGGCTGGTGTAGGCCGCAGGCCGGCGGTCAAAGTTTTAAAGTACCTGTCGTGCCGCAGCCGGAAGCACCGCAGTCTGCAGGGCCGGCGGTCGAAGCTCCCCTCCAGGGGAGATGATAAGTCCATACCGCACCCGCAGTAGAAGATGGCCGCGGGCCGGCGGTGGAAGCTTCTTCTTCCACCCGGGTCCCCAACGTGAGATCCCGGGCTGTAGACGCCGCACCAGCTGGAGTTCTGCAGACTGCGGCTTCAGGCTGCCGGCTGCCGCGGGCCAGCGTAACGGAGCGTTCCCCTCCAGCGAGGTCGCAACCGCTCCGCGCCGAGAGTCCACGCTGCGCCCGCCGCTGAAGCTCCGGGCGCGTCTCCGGGAAAGTCCGCGCCGATCCTTGCTGTTAGGCCACGGGGGAGGCGACCTGAAAAAGTCGCCTCTCCATGGAAGAGGCGGCCGAAACGGTTTCCCCCTTACCCCCCCACACCACCCCCCACACATAACACACAAAGAAACATTAAAAACTGACTTTTAAACATACTAAAAAAAATTTAAAAGTTGAAAAAAGACGGACACGCTGCCGACAGGCTGCTGCCAGTGCAGCGCCCCCTACCGAAACATTCAGGGACAGTTTCTTCCCAGCTGTTATCAGGCAACTGAACCATCCTATCACCAACTAGCGAGTGGTCCTGACCTACCATCAGTGGTCCCGACCTATCATTGGAGACCCTTGGACTATCTTTAATCGGACTACACTGGACTTTATCTTGCACTAAATGTTATTCCCTTTATCCTGTATCTTTACACTGTGGATGGCTCGATTGTAATCATGTGGAGTCTTTCAGTCTGAAGAAGGACCCCGAATCGAAACATCATCCATCCTTTTTCTCCAGAGATGCTGTCCGACCCGCTGAGTTACACCAGCTTCTTCTTCTCTTCTTAAGCCGTTTGCTCCTCTAGGGAGCATAGGCCATTGACAAATGTCCTCCACCTCACTCGGTCGTTGGCAGTTCTTTTGAGATCTCCAAGTTGAGCCCACTCTCAGACATTTCTGTCTAGACACCTCTTCTCCAGCTGGTCCTGGGGCGACCTCTTTTCCTTTTCCCTTGGGGGTTCCATTTCAGGGCTTGCCGGGTGATGTTTGTGGCAGTTTCCTGAGACTATGTCTAATCCAACTCCATTTTCCCTTCAAGTTTGTAAGTCAATGGGCGCCTGGCTTGTTCTTTTCCTCCAGCACTTTGTGTCTATCTTTGGTATAAACCAGCATTTGCAGTGCCTTGTTTCTACTGTAATCTTTAGGAGACAAGTACGTGAATAGGAAAGGTTTCTGGGGATATTGGCGTAATGGGACTAGCTCAGGATAGCATGGATGAGCTGGGCCGAAGGACCCATTTCTTTGCTGTATGATTTCATAAATTGCAGTGGAGTGAAACCTTAGCTATCAAAATGGAATCTGATACAATAACGTGTGTTATTGTTTCTTCAAGGTTGATTTCCTTTCTGAAAGGCTATCAAATAGATCCCATAATATTATATCATACACATAAATGAAGGGGAGGAAGTGTTGCAAGCATTAAAGTTCATTCTCCTGAAACTGTACTGAAAATTAAATCAGTTAAATGCAGAAAGGGATTTTTTATGACAAGGCATTAGTCAACTTGAAGTAATTACAGGATTGAACAGTTATCCTTGTACATAATTCACCACAGGGCTATAGTCATTCTACAAACACTTCATTATATGAATTCACAGTAATGTAAATAAGAATTGTATTTTAATATTTTACAGGTAATAAATTAGCCAAGTTTGTGCGACAAAAATGGTCTTAACTTTTGCTTGCAAATATATATTTCTTCAGCACAGACACAAATATGTAATCAGACAAAGGTAAATGTTTAAAGGGCTTTTTTTTAATGATATAATGGAGTCCATTACTACAAACTATACTATTTTAACTTTTGTCATTCAACAAAAAGCCTAACTACAGATAAGTATTTATTGGTGAGTTTCCTCAAAGCTGCATATATGGCTGAACGTGGTAGGGTATGGTGTGTGTTCATTGTCATGTGTATTACGGTACAGTGAAAAGATTATGTTTGCATGCTGTCCAATTGAGTTGAGTTGAGTTACTCCAACACCAAGTGCTGGAGTAACTCAACGGGTCAGGCAGCATCTCTGGAGAACATGGAGAGGCGACATTTTGGGTTGTGACTTTTCTTCAGACTAGCGTTTCAGGTTAGGATTCTTCTTCATAATTAAATCAGATCACACTATACACGAGTATAATCAAGCCACATACAAGTCAAGTGAAGGCTGTCTTTCTCTTAGCCAAGAAGTCATAAGTTAATAATTCAAATCGTTTACATAGCAGGGCATTTTAATGAAAAATAGTGGCCCATAACATTAGAAACAAGGAACTGCAGATAGGCACAAAGTGCTGGAGTAACTCAGCAGGACAGGCAGCATCTCTGGATAAAAAGGATGGCTGATGTTTCGGGTCGGGACCCCTCTGCACCAAACGTCACCTATCCATATTCTCCAGTCGTTTGAAATTATTAAAACTTAAAATGTGACTGCTCTCATTCTTCATTAATTATATATTTTTATATTCACTAACTTCAACCAAAATATCTCTTTGGTACAAGTAGGGTAGAAACCAAGAACCTTTTCCCAGGGCGGAATTTTTTTTTTTATGAAACCCCCCCCCTAACCCCCACCCCCCACAATGAAAATCGTGTTTTTTCTTAAAAATAACCTAAACACAATGTTAGCTATTAATGAAAATGGAAAAATTTGATTAAAACTGATTTTATTTTTAACCCGATTTTTTTAATGTAAATGAGATTCGCAATCCCGCTGTGACGTCGAACACTGCTGACGCGCAGGGCAAGTAGAAAAGTGGTTTAAAAAGTGTTTCTTGTCAAGTTTAAAATGTCAATAACTTGTAAAATATAACATCAATCCGAACAAAACGTGTTTCTTTTACATCCCAGTACAATGGTGAGTAAGGTGGGCCAAAAAATGTAGTGCTATCGTGTACCGTTTTGGAGGGGTTTTGAAATATCGCCTAATGCACGCGTACATACAAACAAACAAGATGAGAGTTTTAGTAATATATAGATAGATGTGCACGGCAAGGTTTTCCACCTAAAATGAGGGGTGGCTGGAGCACACAGCCATGGGTGGTGATGGGGGCAGATATAATTGTGGCATTTAAAAGACTTTTAGATAGGTACATTGATGTGCAGGGAAATGGAGGGATATGGGTCACATGCAGGCAATGAAGATTAATGTAACCTGCCATCATGTTCAGCACAGACATTCTGGGCCGAAGGGCCTATTCCTGTGCTGTACTGTTCTAGGCTCTATAGGCTCAGTGAAATATTACACACACGTTTTACTAAGTAAATATATAATTGAAATTGTAGAAATGGATGACTATTGCAAAGGTTCATCATGAACAAGAATCTTCAGTGACCAAAGAGCTCCATTGGAAGTGTGGAATTGGAAACTAGAAAATTACCCTTAGATGAGCTCAGCCCAAATAGTATGAGACTACAATCAAAAGACGTACTGTGTGATATAGCACAAGCTATAAAATCCAAGGCAGGGATGCACTAATAAGGGTTTCATGCCTCAGTATAAGGGTTATAATTAGAAAAGCTGTTGCCGTTGGACTCTATAGTTTGTAAAAGAGTCATTTTCCTTTATTGATCACTCTTTACTTGCAGTCCTTGTCAATTAATTTCCAGGATTCAAAGAGAGAGACATAGTCATTCTCTCACATTATCATCCTTCACCACATCGAGCATGAAATTCACAATGAAACTGAACTGCAGTCTTTTTGCTTTATTGTGTGGACATTTACTCTCACAGTGCGAAGCATTTCCAGATAACAGCAAATTTCAAACATTTGAAACCAAACCCAATCTGTAGCCTGCGGCTACAGGGTCATAGAAGTGTAATACTTCAGAAAGAATAAAACACTGCACATGGTTGGTAAGAAATTTGAAAGGAAAGGTTAATGTTTCAGATGGATAACTTCACCAGTTTGTAGGACGGAGTACTGTCTGTACGGTGTTTCTACGTCCTCCCCCTGACCTGCGTGGTTTTCCTCCAAAGCCGTGCCGGCTGGTAAGCTAATTGGCTTGGTAAACCTGTAAATTATCTCTAATATGTGTAGGATAGTGTTAGTGCGCGGGGATCACTGGTCGATGTGGACTCGGTGGGCCAAAGTGCCACTTGTATCTCTAAACTAGCAATTAACTCCACAGATTCACCACAGATTCACCACCCTCTGACTAAAGAAACTCTTCTACTATAAATTGCTCATTTCGAGCGCTTTCAGATTTTACAACTTTATTTACGTGTAAGCATCAGTATTTCCATAAAAGCACAATCAAGTACCTTTCACCAATTGATGTAGTAACAAGACCCATGAAAACACATTAAACATGGATACAGCGATGTGCGGGAGTATATTTTGGTTGTAAGCAGCTTACAAGATGCAGGTTCCCTGTGATAGAATGAAAGGGGAAACATGGCACAGAAGGAGACAAATGCACAAAAGCATAAACTACCGCATGCAATTTTCAATCTGCCTTCTTTGTCTCGTTATTTTAGTTTAGTTTAGAGATACAGCGCAGAAACAGGCCCTTTGCCCCACCGAGTCCGATCCGACCAGTGATCCCCGTACACTAGCACTATTCTACACACGAGGGACAATTTACAATCTTTACTGTAGCCAATTAATCTACAAACCTGTACGTCTTTGGAGTGTGGGAGGAAACCGGAGCACCCGGAGAAAACCCACAAACTATGTCGAGACAACACGTGTAGTCAGGATCGAATCCGGGTCACTGACGCTGTAAGGCAGCAACTTTACCGCTGCTCCACCGTTCCGCCCTAAATGCCCAATTAGAAATGTCCAACACTAGAGGGCAGAGCTACAAGGTGAGAGGGGGAAAGTTTAATGGAGAGGTGCGGGGCTTTTTTTTTTTTACACAGAGAGTGGTGGGAGCCAGGAGCACATTGCCAGGGATGGTAGTGGATACAATAGTGGGGTTTAAGAGGTTTTTAGATGGGCACGTGGAATTGCAGGGAAAAGAGGGATATGGATCATGTGCAGGCAGATGACATTAGTTTAATTTAGCATCATGTTCGGCACAAACATTGTGGGCTGAAGGGCCCGTTCCTGCGCCCTACTGTTGTATGCTCTATGTTGCAACTGGAAAGTCCCAACTTCAGTCCTCAAGCTAGGCTGGATGTGCTGATGTGAAGTGGTAAATTGCACCTTGTCACAATGAACCAAGCCGAAGCAAAGCACGGGAGAGAAAAAACATTGTCTTGGGCATCAGGCAGTGAGGACACGACTGTAACATTGATAAGAAAGATGGATTGGCTGCACTTTGCAATGGACCAGAGTCAGACTTGTCGGGCATGTCGTTAACTTAATTTATTCAGTCAAGAGATAATGCTCATCATTTGAACGCCAGCATGTTTCATATTTCTAAATGCCTCTGAACTGAGTTATGAATCAATCACATCGGTAGGTATAGAATGACAAAGTTTAGATGAGGTAAAGATGGCTGATGTTATATTCCATTCCATCTCCCTGCATCTAATCTAACCCATCAGGATTTTATGTATTTTGGTCGTCCCCTCTTATTTTTCTAAATTCCAACAAATATAAGCCAGTTGACCTAAGATCTCCAAATACATCAATCCTGCCGTCAAAATACTGGAGTAACTCAGCGAGTCGGGCAGCATCTCTCTGCAGAAAAGGAATATGTGACGTTTCGGGTTGAGACTGAAAGACAGGGGAGAGGGAAACTAGAGGTATGAAAAGGTACAAAAAATGAAAGGTATGAAAAGAACAAATCAAAGCCAACAACGATGATCTCGGAAAGGTGGAGCCCACAATGGTCCATTGTTGGCTGTGGAAAAGGTGATAGCGAGTGGATACAAACAGTGAAACTAAGCAGGACGACAGTGAAACGAGTGGGATGACTAGGGTGGGGGAGAGCCAGAACCCAGCGGTATGAACAATGATTTCTCTAATTTCAGGTAAACCCACGCATTCTCTCTCTCCCGTCCATCTCCCACCCTAGTCATCATTATTCCAGTTTCACTGCTCTCCTGCTTAGCTTTGCTGTTTGTATCCAGAGTGTTCAAAGAAAGAGCATAGACTGATAGACAGTAATTTCCTTTATCATACAGTTTACATTTTCATTTCAAATGCCCCTGAAACTGTAAAAACTGTAATCAATTCAGAAGTGTAGAAACAAGGAACTGCAGATGCTGCTTTACAGTCTCAACCCAAAACGTAACCTATCCCGTTTGAAGAAGGGTCCCACCCCGAAACAAAATCCGAAGAAAGGTCCAGACCTGAAACATCACTTATCCCAGTCTGAAGGAGGGTCACAACCCAAAAAGTCACCTATCCAGGGATACTCCCAGACTCATTGAATTACTCCAGCACTTTGTCATCAATGCAGTAGTCCCTGTCTTAACCTCCATGTCAAGCACAATACAACCCAGAAACACATCCACTCACATTTCTGAATAACTCATAGCCACAGTTTTCCTTAAACAAGTCAAAGAAGAAATGATTTCTACTTCCATAACTCCCAGCTGCTTTGCTACAATTCTTTTCAACATTACCTACACTGTGCAAGGAGATTAGAGTAATCTGTGCGCTAAATAATTGATCCATTAGTAGCATAATCTCTTGTTTAGTAAATTAATTGAACGATAAGGTCATTAAGGCTATGAAACCAGTTTGTCTCACTCTCTCTTAAATTTCCTGCTGGATAAGAAAATCAAATTCGAAAATCAAATTTAAATCATATTTCATAATTTAATTCTCCGCATTGTAGATGTGCTCCCTCTCATTCATCAGAAACCGATAGTCACGATGTAGTGGAATTGGTTCCATTTGTTTAGAGCCCTGGGAGCTTTAACAGTGTTTGCTCAACTATAAAGAGAGATGTCCAATTGCAACTCTTGGGGAATAAGAGACTTACAATGTTCAATGGGTTTTAAATTGAATCAGCCGCACAAGCTATAAAATGAATTTTGGTGAGTGAAAAATAAATTTAAGAAGTGCTTTCAAACATCATCAATAGGCTCTCTTTCTGTTTCCTCTAAATATGTATATTTTAATTTAGTTTAGTGAGACAGCAAAGAAACAGGCCCTTTGGCCTACCAAGCTGACCATCGATCAACCCATTCACACGAGCTCCCTCTTTCTCACCCACTCCTATCATACATTAGGGGCAATTTCACTGAGGCCAATTAGTCTGCAAACTATCTGTTCCAACCATCTGCCTATCAAACGACCCCCCCCCCCCCCCCACCCCACCCCCCCCCCCCCCCCACACCCCACCCCCCCCCCCCCCCCCCCCCCACACACACACACACACACACACACCCACCCTTGCCTGTGCCCACCTATTACCTGCCACATTTTGGCTTGCCTCTCCTCTCTTTCTACCCTCCCTCCTCCCCCCATAAAGAAGGGTCACCTAGCCACATTCTCCAGAGATGCTGCCTGACTGCTGAGTTATTCCAGCATTTGGTGTAGCCTTCATCAGAACATTGCCTGGACGGGAGGAGATTAGTTATGGGAAAAGATTGGATAGGCTGCATCTACAAACCCACAGGACTTTTGAATGTGGGAGGAAACCGGAGCACCTGGAGGAAACCCACACAGTCACAGGGTGAAAGTACAAACTCCAAACAGGCAGCACCCGAGGTCACGATCGAAACCCAGTGCAGTGAAGCAACAGCTCTATCAGCTGGAACACTGTGAGTGCACATTTGTTATAAGCTAATAGGTGACACAAGTCAGCAGCTCCAGCTGAACTCAACTCAACTTGCTCGGTTGGCAATACCCTTGCATCAAAGTCAACTGGTAATGGCTTCAGACCCCTACTCCAGAGACTTGTCCAAAGGAGGAGGAGCCATCTTGGGGAACGGCTGCTAACCATTTCCAGTTTTTAGTAAGTCTTGTCTTTCGTTTGTCGGAGAAATGGACTTCTTAATGTGGGGGGAAGGAGGTAATCTTACTTCTAGGTCCCTACCTGGTCGGTGAGGCAGCTTTTTCTCCGGGCTGCCCGTCGACCCGTCCTCGTGGCCTACCAGCGGGCTTGGAGCGCCGTTTCCTGGCGGGGACCGCCCAGCACCTCGGCTTCGGTGGCGGCACAGCGCTGGAGCGCTCTCGTGGTGCGGAGCGGGCGATGCCTTGCCTGGGTCGCCGCGCTGGATTGACGCGCTGGAGCTCCGGTGAGATGTGACCGCCGAGATCAACACCTCCGGGCTGCGGGTCTGCGGTGCGGAGCGGGCGGCGCCGTCTTTAACATCGGGAGCCTGGGAGCTCCAACCTGGTGCGTCCCTGTCGGCTTCGGAAGCCGACAATCCCCTGCTAGGAAGCGGCCGTTCCAGGTGGCCCAGCCACTGTGAGGACTCTCCCGACGCCGGGGCAACTCCACCCGGCCAGAACGGCCAGGAACATCGGGCCTCCGTAGAGGCAATAGCGGTGGCCTCAAATAGGCCTGACTTCTGGGAGAACTGGGGTTGGTGATTGGACTTTGTGCCTTCCCCCACAGTGGTAACCATTGTGGGGGGATGATTTTTCTGTGTGTAGTTACTATGTTAGTCTGTGTCCAAGATGGCTGTCGGAAGGGAGAGTGGACGCTGGCGCGCTTTAGCTGCCGCTGCTCTCTCTTCACATTGTGTTTTTTGATTTTTTTTGATTTTGTGTCTTTGGAGCAATTTCTATCTTTAATTTGTATATTGATGATGTTCTTATTATTTATTTTTCTCCGACTATATGTTTTTTTCTCTTCTGTTAATCTTTGTAAGGTGTCCTTGAGATTTGAAAGGCGCCCGAAAATAAAATTTATTATTATTATTATTTTATTAAAACTCCAGGCTGATTCCCCAGCGCAGTGTTCTGTTTTGTTCCTGCTTATTCCTTGGTGATATAGGTGAATTCCTAGGTGAAATATCCTGGCTTAAACTCAACTTAAAGCATTGGCATTATCCTTATCATCGTAGCCTATCTTCATCCCCAAATCAAATCCATTTACGGGAGCTTACACTGTGCGTCTGTAAATTGCCCCCTGCGTAATGGAAGTGGATGTGAAATCACTTTCACATCCACTTGTATGAATGGGTGATCGATGGTCAGCGTGGACCCCGTGGGCTGCAGGACCTGCTTCCGTCTGTATTTCGAAACTAAACTAAATTACTTGAATCTTTTGTCTGAAGAATCTGGCACATTTGCCTTCATGAGTCCTAGCCGGCAACACATGGGGAGCCACAAGGAAGACACTGCGCATGTCCACTGCGGACTGTCTCCGGATGCCTACGAGCCACCCCAGTAAACCAACTGCCCGTCCTCGCTGGCATCGACCCGGCCAACATCAGACGAGAAGCAGCCACGTTGGCCCTCTCTTGAAAGGCACAGACCAGTGAATCCCACCTCCTCCATCAGATCATCACAGAGACACCACGACGTGTGCGCCTCAAGTCACGGCGCCCCTTTGCCACGCAAGCCCAAGAGCTGCTCTGCACAACACCGGCTGACGCTTCCAAGGCCGCCTGGGTCAAGACGAGATGGAGAGACCAGTGGAAGTCAGCGGAACCATCTAGGCCACACCATTACATCGATGACCCCATGGACGTCCCTGGCCAGGACCTGCCCCGAAAGCAATGGACAACCCTCAACCGCTTGGGGACAGGCCCGGGCGCTATGGAGTAGCGATGGGGAGGTGGGGCCTTGTGGGCAGTGCCTTCTGCGAGTGTGGGGACCCAACACAGACAGTGGAGCACATAGTCAGCAGTTGCCCCAAACACCGGCCACCGAATGGTGAACGAGGTCTGATTGACCTGGACGATGACATGTTGGCCTGGCTCGCCTCAACGAAGCTGTAGGTCTAAAAGGCATATACGACAGAAGAAGTCAGAGTATTGAGTATAGAAGTTGGGAGATCATGTCGCAGTTACCGTATTTCCCGGCAATGAAGACGCACCCCCATTGAGACAGAGACAGAGAGAGAGAGAGGGAGAGAGAGAGCCCGGGACGGAGCAGCCAGCCTTCCGCCCAGTAGCTACATGCCAACCACCACCTCCACCTTTGCGCCTGTGCCGAAGGACACCGTGGCTGGTTGGTGGGCGGGCCGGCAGAAGGAGCTGAGGTAGCGGCTGGTACCGCTGTCGGGTCCCGGCGGTCGCTCGCAGCCACTCGAGCTACTACCCTCACCGGCCACAATGCGGGTGGCTCCACGCCCGGAGCGCCACGGCAACGGTGAGTGAGTGAGTTGCTGCCATGATCTCCGACCCCCTCCTTCTCAACGCTCCTGCTCTCTCCGCAACTTTACCCCTGGCGGCCCAGCCAAGTTTGCAACTTTGTGCAGCCCAGGCCATGCTGACCCGGGCATGACTCCCCACACGCTGTGGAAAGGAACTCTCTCCCCCCCCCGCCCAGCGGCGCTGTCCTTTTACAGCCGCTTCCCAGTTCACACAGTTCCAGGGTCGAAGGCGTGGCAGGTTCCGCGGAGCAGCTGCTATGAAGTATCATTGCTCGGCCTAACCTTCGGCCTCCAAGACGCAGGTAAATTTTCGGGCATTATTTTAGAGTAAAAGTAAAAAATAGAGTAAAAAATAGTGTTTTGGACGCTAGGAAATATGGTATATAAGATTTTGGTGAGGACACATTTAGAGTATTGTGTTCAGTTCTGGGCACCATGCTATAGGGAAAAGTGTTGTCAAGCTGGAAAGGGTGCAGAGAAATTTTACAAGGTTGTGGCCAGAACTCGAGTGTCTAAGCTATAGGGAGAGGTTGAGCAGGCTGGAACGCTATTCCTTGGAGTGCAGGAGGATGAGGGGTGATCTTATACAGGTGTACAAAATCATGAGAGGAATGATCGGATAGACGCACATAGTCTCTTCCTCAGAGCAGGGAAATCGAGAACCAGAGAACATAGGTTTAAGGTGATGGAGGAAAAATTTAATAGGAACCTGAGAGGTAACTTTTTACACAAAGGGTGGTGGGTGGAGGTGGTTGATCTGGAGCGATCTGCTGGAGTAGGCAGTTGAGGCAGGTACTATCGCACCATTTAAGAAACATTTAGACAGATACATTGATAGGATAGGTTTATAGGGATATGGGCCAAATGCAGGAAGGTGGAACAAGTGCATGTTGGGGCATGTTGGTGAGTGTGGGCTAGTTGGGCCGAAAGGCCTGTTTCCACACCGTATGACTCTATGACTCTAAGAAAGGCCCCCCCCCCCCCCGAAAAGTCACCGATCCATGTTCTCCAGAGATGCAGCCTGTCCCGCTGAGTTACTCCAGCACTTTGTGTCCTTACTTGAATTTCTCAGGGACTCATCACCCAGGCCCACAAGACACGATTGACCGCCAGGGAGAGGTCTGTGAAATCAGAGCCATCACGATGTATTTTCTGGAGAAGATTGCAAAGGAAAATGAGATTGAGCAATTTCTTCTTCTATGAACCACAAATTTCCCAGTGGAAAAACTCTACAGATTAACTCAGTCCAAAGGCGGCATTTAAATCTCATTTTACGCTTTTATGCAAAGGGTGGTGGGTGTATGCAATGAGCTGCAGAAGGAAGTAGTTGAGACAGATACTATCACAATGTTTAAGAGTCATTTAGACAGATACATGGATAGGACAGGGTTAGAGGGATAAGAGACAAATGCAGGCAGGTGGCATTAGTGTAGATGGGGCATGTTGGCTGTTGTGGGCAAGTTTCCATGCTGTAAGACTGTAAGGCTCTATGACTAGGCTGTAATTGGGGAATTCTCTATTATCAGTGCCATCCTTTTGAAGACATAGCAACCAAAAGGCATGTCTTGATATATCTGGAACTTAAAAATGCCATGGAATAATATGTTCTTGCCATCTCCTGCATGATAATCCCCTCTCCAGAATCAGCTGAATCCATTAAAAATAGATGAACCAGGTCAGAAAGATAGATCTTGCATTTATGTGGCATCTCAAAATGTTTTAAGGTAATTTCCAACGAGTTAATTACTTTTTAACTGGAAAGTCTTCTACTGATGTAAACTTACGCATTGTTCTAATGGATCACCAGTACTAACCCACAAAAAAAACAAACATCGAACCCGGATTCGATCCCGACTACAGGTGCTGTCTGTACAGAGTTTGTACGTTCTCCCCGTGACCTGCGTGGGTTTTCACCGAGATCTTCGGTTTCCTCCCACGATCTAAAGACGTACAGGATTGTAGGTTAATTGGCTTGGTATAAGTGTAAATTGTCCCCAGTGTGTGTAGGATAGTGTTAATGTGCAGGGATCGCTGGTCGGTGCGGACTCGGTGAGCCGATGGGCCTATTTCCGCGCTGTATCTCTAAACTAAACTAAAAATAAGAAAGAATAAGGAAGGGTCAAAATGTTTTGGGTAAGCAATCGACAGAGAGATAATGAGAAAGATTTTGAAAAACTTAGATAAAGACATGATACACGGTAATTAATAGACAAGCAGAAAGGAACAAGTAGACACAAGACTGAAGAACAGGCCTGACCCGAAACGTTGCCTGTCCTTTCCCTTCACAGATGCTACCTGATCCACTGAGTTAAGGGACTGTCCCACTGCGGCGACCTAATCCGCGAGTTAAGAAGAGTGTCTCGACCTTCAAGCTCGAGGGCACTCGCCTGGAAAACCTCAAGCTCGACCGTCAGCGATGAAACTGCGAGCAGGATCGACCGACCGCACACACACACACAATCACATCGCAAAGGTGGGGGCCAGGGAAAGTGGGGGAGCGCTGTCAGAAATTCACACCCGCGATGAAGAGGAAGGTAAAAGACGGCTGCATAGTGTACGGTAAGTCCTTTAGAGAGCGCGGTGGGGGGGGGGGGAGAGAAGGGGGGAGAAGGGGGGGAGAAGGGGGGGGGGAAGAGTGGAGAAAGAGTGGAGACACTTTTAAGAAGTCAGATAACGTTTAATAAAGATTAGCGGGCATTTTACTTACCGGTCGCTTTTCCTTGGTCCTGAAAACTGCAATGAGCCAATTAAAATGCCCGGTCAGTGAAGGAGATTGCCTACGGCTGCCCTCGACTGCCTGTAACTACATAGCAACCCCACTCCACTGCACTACGAGTTCAAAAGAACCATGTCGACCAATTTTTACTCGCGGAATATTTTTCAACATGCTGAAAATTTTTCCTCGACGAGTATTCGGGAACTTCCCTCGAGCATGAAGGAGAGTTCCAGTGACCTCATAGGACCTCCTTGGACCACGTGTCCACAATGCTACGTGTTTAAGTCGAGGGCAAACTCGTCTAAACTGGCAGATTAGATCGCCGCAGTGGGACAGCCCCTTTGCTGCAGCACTCTGTGCTCAACAGGAAGGAGCAAGCGACAGGGCAAGAAAGCAGCAAGTGTTTTTTTCACTCTTGTCCATAAGCAATGTTAAAAGAGATTAAGTGGTGCAGCCTCTGAAAGTTTACCGAATCTGCAGTCACGTTACGTGTTGCACTTGTAAATAAAAACCATATTCAACTGAATGTTTCCTTGAGGTCCTCTAAAACACATGCCGTATAAATAAATTAGTAGCAAATGCATTTGTCTTCGAAAGACAGAGTCTCCTCAGAGCATTCCTCGCCTGTGCATGTCGAAATCTGTGAACCGTAATGTTTCAGTAGCGAGGGTATATATTTTCATTATCAAATCTGAAGATGGGCGACATTGGAAACCCACAGAGCTTCATAATTCCATGTCACTGCAGCATAATCTAACATAATGCAAATAGATCTAAATTCATCTTCTGTGCTATTCCACCTCCAACCATTGTAGCCTACAGTTATACTTTACCTTTTGAATTTTCAATTTCCATTTGCTATATCAGATTTGAGTTTCTACATTGTCTGGTGGATATAACCAACCTGGGAATGTAGGCTTCTGGGAGGTTTATTTGGTACATGTACATTTTTCATCTTCAGTCATTTCAGTCATGCATTTGAAACATGTATTCCACGTGCAAAAGAAAGTTCAGCCATGCATTCTGAATAAATTAGGGGGGGGAGAGCTGTTGCAATGAGAGGGGAGTAATATTTTGTTTCCATTAGTGGGAGAGCCGAGGACCCAGGGGCGCAGCCTCAGAATAAAAGAATGTAGCTTTAGAAAGGAGATGAGGAGGAATTTCTTAATCAGAGGGTGGTGAATCTGTGGAATTCATTGCCACAGATGGCTGTGGAGGCCAAGTCATTGGAAATTTTTAAGGCAGAGATTGACAGATTCTTGATTAGTACGGGTTTCAGGGGTTACGGGGGGAAGGCAGGAGAATGGGGTTGAGAGGGAAAGATAGATCAGCCATGGAATGGTGGAGTAGACTTGATGGGCTGAATGGCCTAATTCTGCTCCTAAAACCTATGAACTTATAAAGTTATGAAAATAGAGAAATTCTGTACAATAAAGTTTCCCACATGCTAACAAACGTCTCTTTAGCAGAAAAGCTGACCGTGCTGAAAGATGTTACCAGTGTCCATAAACACGAGAACAGCACAGCACAGGAATAGGCCCTTCAGCCCACCATGTCTGTGCCAACCGAGCGTGATGCACAACCAGATTTAATAAATTTACTAATTGGGCGGCACGGTGGCGCAGCAGTAGAGTTGCTGCCTTACAGCGCCACAGAGACGAGTTCAATCCAGATTATGGGTGCGGCCTAAACAGAGATTGTACGTTCTCCCTGTGACCACATGGGATTTCTCTGGGTGCTCCGGTTTCCTCCCACATCTAAAAGACGTACAGGTTTGTAGATTAATTGGCTTTTGTAAAAATTGTAGATTATCCCTAGTGTGTAGGAAAGTGTTTGTGTACAGGGATAGCTGGTCGGCGGGGACTGAGTGGGCTAAAGGGCCTGTTTCCACACTGTATCACTAAACTAAATTAAACATTCCCACCTTGGGAAAAGGTTCTGACTGTCCACCCTATCCATGCCTCTCATCATTTTATATACTTCTATCAAATGCAACAATACATAAAAGAGGGAAATTTTGTGTTTAGATGTTTTTTTAGATTTTTTGGTTTAATTTTAGCTTTAAGATACAGCATAGAAACAGAACCTTTAGTCCATTGACTCCATGCTGAGCATTGATCACCCATTCACACATGTTCTATGTTATCCCACTTCTGCACCCACTCTCTAAACACCAGGGACAAATTTACAGAGGGCCAATTAACTAACAAACCTGCACGTCTTTGGCAGTGCACCGGGAGAAACCCCACATGGTCACCAGGAGAGCGTCCAAACTCCATACGGACAGCACCTGTAGTCAGGATCGAACCAGGGCCTCCGGCGCTGTAAGGCAGTAACTCTACCACTGTGCCACCTTGCTGCAAAAATGTCAAAGAATAAAGGGCTTAGCTTTACAGAGAGAGGCGAAGTTTAAAGGAGACACTCGGAGCAAGTCTTTTTACACAGAGGCTGGTGGGTGCCTGGAATGCAATGTCATTATCTTCACCAAAACGTTTTCCTTTTAGCAATGCTGTTTTCTTTCAGTTGCTCATTCATTCTTGAAGTGTTTTTCTCCAACAATAAGAGGCTATTTGCAGCTTCTTTTGTGAAGACAGACCCCCAAAATGTGTTTTATTTTGCTCCTATTTCCTTATTTTGTATCATAATTTCCCTCATCCTAGTTTCCAAGAGAACCACACAAACATTTGCTAATCTTGCTCTTTTTTTCACATCTAAATTATAACAAATGGCAATTTATCTTTTATCACAGATCCAAAGAGATTGCACAAAGGAAAATTCAAATCTAATTGAGAGAAATTTGTATTGAAAATGGTATCTTTTATCTGTCGATGTTTGAAGGGTTCGAATTAAAGAATGCACTTTTCATTATCTGGCAAACCCACTTAGATATTTTATTCTGCTCCAAAGAGAATTACGTTGTTATTTTTATATCAATCAGTATAATTATGTTAATCATAGGTCGATAATGCAACAAGAAGATAATTTACGTCTTATTCATTTATTCATTATATTGTATAACCATTAACATTAAATGCAAAAATGTTTTTTAAAATTCCTGTCAATGGCTCAGTTGGTAAAGAAACACAGAGAGTTAGTTTAACTTTTGGTAATCCAATCCAAAACATTCGATCAAACAGCCCAATCTCCGGTGCAACCCGTTCCACCTTAATTCCTCTGCCCGTGATGATTTTGAACCAAATCTCCTCTCAGCCATCGCGCCTCCTAAAAGACATTCACCAGCATTGCAACCAAAGCTCCAGATCGCAGGGCTGTTCCAAGAAATAGACACAAAATGCTGGAGTAACTCAGCCAGGACAGGCAGCATCCCCGGAGAGAAGGAATGGGTGATGTTTCGGGTCGAGACCCTTCTTATCTGAATCTGAATCTGAATCTGATCTGAATCTGAATCTTCAGACCGAAGAAGGGGCTCGATCCGAATCGTCGCCCACTGCTTGTCCCGGCTGAGTTACTCCAGCATTTTGTGTCTATTTCTTTGTACAGCCCTGACAATGCTAAATCATTCCTGGCATTAGTCATCTAAGCTAGTATCTGTTTATTTGGGACATGTCAAATTTTGTTTGATAATGAATGACCGGTTTAAATTGTTGCAGTCACAAGCTGTTAATGTGTCAGGTCAGGCTAGTACTAATCATGTGATCTGTTTTGCAGTGGTTATCAAACTGTAGTAAAGAACCAAACAAGCCTCATTCTGTGCTCCAACCTTCATTCTGAACACTACTACATGGCTTTTGTTGCGAGAGTATCCATTTAGTCAAATTAAAATGGGTATAAAAAGGTTAAGCGACAGGTCAAATGGCTCACGGTTCACACATAGAGTAGCCGCAATCCACAGTTAGATTTCCATTTTCATATATCAGCTCCCTCAGTCATCTTAGAGATAAGCTCGTCTGAAAGATATTTCCATAAACCTGAGACAGATTGTGGAGTGGTTATCTTGCAGTTAGGGGCAGAATTAATCTGCTGATCTTCAAATAAAATTTATATTTGCACATTTTATTTACCAACACCTCTCAGAAGCGATCTGGAATTATGCAACCCACCTGCCAAATCCCTCCATGCATGTCCGCACAACGCCATGCAATTCAAGGTGTAGCCTCAATTTGCGACGCCATTTCTCAGTTAAATTTCTCATAAATAGATGTCCGCAGTCATGAGGCAGATTGCAGAACGGTTATCTTGCAGTTCAGGCCAGAATTAATCTGCCGAACCTCAAATAAAATTCACCAGTGCACTTGCTTGGTCTACGGCCTACTGAGGAAAAGAGTGCTTATAAACCAAGGCCAGAGAGTTGGCACCAACGGTGTACGAGCCCGCATTAATTCCCATCCTCCTGTCTGCTTTGGAGGTGAGGTCACCTCGGAGTATCAAGATCAAGAGATCAAGAGACATTTATTGTCACTTGCACCAATTGGTACAGTGGAATCTGGGGTCACCATACAGACATACGAATAAAAAAAGAACAAAACACGATAGTATTTTAACATAAACATCCCTGCACAGCGGAATCAAAATTTCTTACTGTGAGGGAAGGCCAAAAGTTCAGTCATCCTCCTCTTTGATGTTCTTGATGTACACCCTTGGTCGGGGCCTCCCGAGCCCTCCGCAGCCCTCCGCAGTCACCGCTACGGGTGGCCCGATGCTCAGGCCCTCTCACTGGGATGATGGAACTCCGACGTCGGAACGGGAGAACAACCTCAGCGGCTTGGACCTCCGAATTGGCCACTTCCTACCGGAGTCCGCGGCTCCCGAAGTCCACAGGCCGCGCCAAGCGGAGACCCATGCTGGCGGCCCTCAGCAAAGAGCCCCAGGGCACCGCGATGTTGAAGTCAGCGCCGCATGCACTGGAAGCTCTTCAAACCACAGCCCCGTGATATTGTTGCAGCAGGCCCAGCACTCCGGAGCTTCAAACGGCGATCCCAGGTGAGGCATCGCGATGTATCCAGCGCTGCGCCACCGCTGCTGGAGCTCTGGTCCGGTCCCCGGCAGGAAAGGCCGCACCTATCCAGTTGGTAGGCCGTGAGGATGCGACTCGGAGATAGTCGCATCCTCGCCAGGAGGCGACTGGGAGACGGGTTCCCCCTTACCCTACCCCCCCTCCCCCACATAGAAAAACTAATTAGAGTTCTGGACGTAGCCCAGTCCATCACACAAACCAGCCTCCCCTCCTATCTATATCTACACCATGTAGAAAGCAATCTTTAGACTTTAGAGATACAGCATGGTAACAAGCCCTTCAGCCCATCGAACCACGCCATGAATCCACGCCAACCAGAGATGATCTGATAAAGGTAACGCTATAATGCTGTAATACTATATTCAGCACAGGTATATTTCTCTCTGCACTACTTGTGCTTGCATATGGCTTGATTATACTCGTGTACAGTATTTTGACTGAATGGCTTGCAAACAAAGCTTTTCACTGTATCTTCAGACCGAGAGTCAGGGAAGAGGGAAAGAAGAGGTATGAACAGGTACAGAACAAATCAGAGCCAGCACTGATGACTCAGGAAAGGCCCATCCTCCACCCTAGTTTCACTGTTCATATCGCTTCATTCTTACCTCTTCTACAGCCCACAATGGACCATTGTGGGCTCCACCTTGGTCATCGGTGCTGGCTCCGAATTATTCTGTACCTTTTCATACCTCTAGTTTCCCTCTCCCCTGACTCGCAGTCTGAAGAAGGGTCTCAACCCGAAACATCACCTATTTATTTTCTCCAGAGATGCTGCCTGACCTGCTGAATTACGTTTTGTGTCTACAAAATAAAAAAATGGGATCAGTGTGGGATTAGTATAAATGAGTAGTTGGCTGTAGAGTAGACTCAGTGGGCTGAAGGGCCTGTTTCCGTTACGTTACATTACAGAAGCTCCCAGCGAGTCTCAACCATACCTCGACTTCAGGCCTGGCTCGCCCGCCATGGAACCGGGAACCAATCCGACGCTCATCTCCTGCTCGACCCTGAGGACTGGGAGTTGGGGAGGAGGGAGGAGGAAGTTGGCAACGGCGGCAGACGCTGGGCAATGAGTATTTTCAAGATGGCGGCAAACGGAGGCGAGGATCCGTGTCGCCAGGACAACGGGCCTTTAAGGCCAAAATAAAAATGCACTCTTAAGAACTTCGAAACTTTGTGGGCACCAGATACATGTACTTAGTTTTGGTGAAGTCTACTATTACACTACAATCATTGCACTTTTGTACTTATCTATAATTGTGCTTATCTATAGTATGAATTTTCTGGGTATGCAAAACAAAGAATTTCACAGTACTTAGCAACATAGGTACATGTGGCTATAAAGTATCATCTTCATCATCATTATTTTTTCGTACAGAGAAATCTGTCTTTATTCTCTACCACTGAAATGTAAGGCATGATGAGTACAGTTAATGGCTAATGCACTCGCTTGACTTTAACACTTGAAACTAAAGATTAATTTATTCACCAAGCTTAGTGCTTTATATTCTCCATAAACATCCGTCTGACTTTTTAAAAACCACAAGTTGCTTTTGTAAACAGCACGGAAAAAAGGTTAATATCCTCATGTATATAATCTACCTAGCTTATTCAGCCACATAAATGGGTTGTAATTACTTATCAAGATAGGCATTTAAAGCCTCCTCTACATATTTTTCCCCCCTTTGATAGTTTAATAGAGTGAACGAGACTCACAGGCCAAGCACTTACAGGAACTTGTGTAGGAAAGAACTGCAGATGCTGCTTTAAATCGAAGGTAGACATGAAATGCTGGAGTAACTCAGCGGGACAGGCAGCATCTCTGGAGAGAAGGAATGGGTGGTTTCGGGTTGAGTCTGTAGAACGGTCTTGATCCGAAACTTCACCCATTCCTTCTCTCCAGAGATGCTGCCTGTCCCGCTGAGTTACTCCAGCATTTTGTGTCTACTTTCAGGAACTTAGTGGATGTCACAATTTATGTACAATCTAAAACCTGTCAATCTATCAAGGCGCAAGGTGCCCTGTTAATGGCTTTCCTTTTTAAAAAGTCAATTTTGTAAGTAAACCCGATTGAAGTGCAGTGTTAGACAGAACAACCATTCTTGTACAAAAAAGTAAATCAGAATAATTTTGATTTTAATTACACAATGTGAGCATTAGCAGCAAGTGAAACCCAGAATGTGTACTGACACTTTAGACTTTAGAAATAGAGCGCCAGAAACAGGCCCTTCATCCCACCGAGTCCGCGCCGACTAGCAATCACCACATACATTGGCACTATCCTACACACTAGGGACAATTTACAATTTTCACTGAAGCCAATTAACCTACAAACCTCAGTGTTCAAGAAGGAACTGCAAATGCTGGAAAATCGAAGGTACACAAAAATGCTGGAGAAACTCAGCGGGTGCAACAGCATCTATGGAGTGAAGGAAATCCTGCATCTCATAGAACCTACAAACCGCTATGTCTTTGGAAGCCGGAGGAAACCGGAGCACCCAGAGAAATCCAACGCGGTGACATGGAGAACGTACAAATTAAATACATACAGTACCCATAGTCAGGATTGAGCCCGGGTCTCTGGTGCTGTAAGGCAGCAACTCTACTGCTGTGCCACCGTGCCCCCCCTCTAAAGAGGCTTTCTGAACAGATGAACACTACCTGCCCACCTTGCTATACCTTCCTGCATCTCATAGAATTGTAAAAATGTACAGCACAGAAATGATTACTTTCAAGCCTTCTCATACATGGCAATGATGATGCCAATCTGCACCAATCAAAAATACCTGCCTTTATCTGGCACAGATAGGATTGACAGTCAGAACCTCTCCCCAGCATGGAAAAGTCAACCACTTGGAGCTATATCTTTGAGAGAGGGGAAGAAACTGTCCCAGATTCCAGAAGTATACTCCAGTCTGAAGAAGGGTCCTGAACCAAAACGTCCCCCATCCATGATCTCCAGAGATTCTGCCTGACCCGCTGTTGATACAGCACTTTGTGTCTTTAAAAAAAGACTCAAACATTACTATTCCTGGGGTAAACAGAAAAAGCTGGAGTAACTCAGCGGGTCAGGCAGCATCTCTGGGAAGAAAGGAATAGGTGATGTTTCAGGTCGTGACCCTTCTTCAGACAGAAAATGCTGGAGTAATTCAGTGGCTCAGGTAGCGTCTCTGGAGAAAAATAATTTGTTGCATGTTGGGTCGAGACCCTTCTTCAGACAGAAGAAGGGACTCGACCTGAAACGTCACCTATTCCTTCCCTGGGACAATTCTGGGACAGTTTCTTTCCCTCTCTCCAGCATTTTGCGCCTATCTTGGTGTAAACCAGCATCTGGTGTTCCTTCTTACTACCTTTTCTGGGGGTTGCCTGAAATGGACAGTTACTTTAAACAAACAGAAAATATCTGCTCATTTGCCTGACTTGGCATGGTAATAAGTTCAGCTCCCCTTGGAGGATATCTCTTCCATGAAATAGATACAGACCCAATATTACTCAGTTCCAAGAACAGAGCATGCCGGCCAAGTCTCTCAATTGGGAAGATTGGGCTGATATTACAGGCACAAAATTATGGATTTTTGTGTCACTGTGAAAATTTTCAATCAAGGAAAGGAGGTTTGATCACTGCAGCCTAATGAGGGAGTAATGTACCAATATCTTCAGGCTATTTTGCTTTCTTGGATACAGTTTGCATAATGGTTCAGGCATTTTCTCACAGAATGTTGAGCTGCAGATCCCAGATCCGCCACTGAGTTAGACTCTTAGTCCCATTCTGTTCAGCTCAGTTGCCCAGATCTTTGAAAGAATTAATTTAAAAAAAATTATTTTTAATAGCATGCACATCTAAAAAAAAAACTACAACCTTAACCTAGTTCATAAGTCATGGCGCCGCAGTGGTAGAGATGCTGCTTTACAGTTTTTTTCTGTACAGAGTTTGTACATTCTCCCCAAGACCTGCGTGGGTTTCCTTCAGAAGCTCCGGTTTCCTCCCACATTCCAAAGACGTACAGGTTTGTAGGATAATTGGCTTGGTAAAATTGTAAATTGTCACTAGGGTGGTGTTAGTGTGCGGGGATCGCTGGTCGGCACAGACTCGATGGGCCGAAGGACCTGTTTCTGTGCTGTATCTCTAAACTAAACTAAATTAAACTAAATTAGGCCATTGGGCCCATCAAGTCTACTCTGGCATCTTTCCCACTCAACCTCTATTGCCCATTCTTCTCCATGTAACCGTTGACACCCGTCTAATCCTGACACTAAGTTCGTTTATTTCCAATTAACTAAGCTAATGGCTCAGAAGGAAAGTAGCAGATCAAGAAGTGAGGAGTGAAGAATGTTTCATTTGTCTTATGTAATGAAACTGAACTATTCAATTCTTAGAAAAAAGGAACTGCAGATGCTAATTTACAAAGAAAAAGAGACACAAAGTGCTGGGAGTAATTCAGAGAGTCAGGCAATATCTCCTATCCATGTTCTCCAGAGTTGCTGCCAGGCCCGCTGAGTTACTCCAGCACTTTGTGTCTTTGTTTAACAATGAAATTCTTACAGGCAGCTCTGAACTTCCATCTACCTCATTGGAATCCTATGATCTATCTTCAATTGGACTTTACTGAATTTTATCTTGCACTAAATGTTATACCTTTATCCTATATCTGTACACTGCGGATGGCTTGATAGTAATCATGTATTGTCTTTTCACTGACTGGATAGCACGCAGCAAAAAATATTTTCACTGTAACTCAGTACACATGGCAATAATAAACTAAACTAAACTCGCAGCTGCATAACAGGTCTGTAAACACAGTGCTCAATAGATAACATAATCATAGGACAAATTAAAAATAAGCACAATTAAAAAAGAACAATATTAGTGCAAAAGAAAAGAAAAGTCCCTAGTGAAACCAAGACAGTTCGTAGTTCGAAGTTTAATTGGTACTTGTGTTCAATAGCCTTGTGGTTGTTGGGAAAGTAGCGGTTGGCATGGAAACCTACTTTGTCCACCTTCATCACATGGTTTCCCGATTGAAATGGCAGTGTACCAGTTCACTTGGTTCACATTGACGTCAGGATGAGCTTGAACACCACAGATACTTTGGTGGGACTTGTAACCAACGCAACAGACTGTGGTAGAAATCTGGAGCCTGGTGTTTTGGGTAAGCAGGTAAACGTTACAAATCGAGTCAAAGTTGGTTGTCGGACTTTCTTTTTTTTTTCGCAATTAGTAATACAAGTCTGTGTTTTCTGTTTTGTTCTCAGAGTTTAAAATTATGAACTGTATTGTGGCCTCTATCGCAATTTGCATTCTGATCGGGTCTGGAATTATCTGCAGCCTCTCCTATATCAGGAGACGAAGGTAAATATTACGTGAGAAACCAGTTCAAGGTCATTTTGAAGTCAGTTCAAGTTCATGTCATATTTAGACATTGGTCCCAATAGATTTTATTTGATCGTGCAGCACAGAATAGTTAAATAAACATGATCGCCATTCAGCTCACTAGAGGGATGCTGCACAGAAACTTTAATACATTAACCAGGAGTGCTTCACACAGTCACTATTACAAAGAACATTTTAAAGGAAATATCTTCTGAGGAGGAATAGGTTTAATTCCCTTCCTTTGCACAGTAAGTATGTAATAGAATTTGTTTGATAAATGTGGCATTTTTAATCACTGGACCTGTTGTGTGACTTTTACAGTATTTCATTTATAAAGAGGTGACTTTAGTTTTTAAGGTAGGAATTAATTGGCAAAAACCTACATGGCATTCTGCTTTAAGTGCTCAGATCACAGCATTATTTCAGGGCACTTTAACCCACTGCAGAATTACTTTCGTTGGCAGCCTTCAAAGTATACTCCTCTCTCCTGATCGATTTTAATAAATTATTTCCTAATAGCATTGTGAAGCACTGCTTTACAAGCTGTTACATCATTCTTCATCAATCGCTACTACAAGTTCTAAAATAGAAATGAGAGGCAGCACACAGACTTTTAAAGGGAAAGATTGTAGCAGCATTAGAAGGTACCACTGGAAACCATCAGGTTAAAGATAGACACAAAGTGCTGGAGTAGCTCAGCAGGTCAGGCAGCGTCTCTGGAGAAAAAGGATGGTTGACATTTCGGGTCAGACTGGTTAATGCACTCTGTAATTTTTAAATATTGACAAATTCTCCATTTATTATAGAGTCATCGAGTTGTACAGCACAGACATAGGTTAACGTACCTGATATATATTAAAATTATGAGAGGCATGGACAGAGCACAGTCAGAATGTGTTTGGAAATGTCAGAGAATGGAGAGCACAGCTTTCAGATGAGATGAGCAAAATTTAAAGGATAGGTGTAGCGCACGTTTTGTTTTTACACAAAATTCCGGTGGCTGCCTGGAATGCCCTGCCAGGGGTGATGTTTGGAGGCAGAGACGATAGTGGCATTTAAGAGGTTTTTGGATAGGCACATGGATGTACAAGGAATGGAGGGTATGGATTACGTGAAGGCAGAGGAGATTATTTTAACTTGGCATCATGGACATTGTGGCCCACAGGGCCTGTTCCTGTCTACTGGGCAATGTTGCAAGTTCTATGTTTTAAGTTTGATGTACTAAATGGGTCCTTCGATCAATCATGTCCCTAGAACATAGAACATCAAACAATGAAGCACAGGTACAGGCCCTTCGGCCCACAATTGCCGTACTGAGCGTGATGCCTAGTTAAATTAATCACGACGACCTATTTTCCCCTTGCATGACTGCATTTTTCTGATGGTTTGGTTCGAATGTTTTGTAAAGTTTTATATTTTGATTAAAGACACATACAGTAACTTCGTTAAAAAAAGGTAAGTTAGGCTTCTTCTTGGAACTGCGAGGTTTGCACTGGAGCGAGAGAGAGAGAGAGCCATAGCTTCTGGCGACAAGAGATTCCATCTCTCAATCCAAACACAGGATATTAAATGGTAATTGCTACTTTTCCTAATGATGGAATCAATGATCCCGATCTTCTCTGGTGCGGCCTGTATAGAGTTTGTGACAATCTGGCTTCCCCCTATTACATAGCGTCCAACAGCATGAAACATGCCAACTCATCCATGCCGACCAAGATGACCCATCTGAGCTAGTCCCATTTGCCCATATTTTCCCCATATCCCTCTAAACCTTACCTATACATGTATCTGCCCATGTATATTTGCATGTATAAATGCTGTTATAGTATCTGCCTCAACTACCTACTCTAGCTGCTCGTTCCATATAGCAGCCAACCTACTGATGACAAAGTTGCCTCTCAGTCCTTTTGTATTTAACCAACCTGCACTTCTTTGTTTCTATTACTTAAACAATAAAACTCCATTACTTGCTAAATCTTTACTCGGTTATAGTGGACAATCAGCAATAACGGACAACATTCCCCCCCACCCCTCAATGGTTCATTATAATGAGGGTTTACTGTACAATATACACATTTGTTTAAATTCAATAAGTGAACAGTAATACTAGTGTAAAATCTAAAGTCACTAGTGCAACCAAATACAGTTGCCATGTTAATACAGCAAACAATGCCAATAAATAGTTCGTTCAACAAACAGCAAACTATATCGAACAGTAATCTTTGTTAGTGATAACAGTTCAGGAATAAACATTGGCCGGGACAATGGAAAGAATTCTGCTGCTGCTTTTCAAATTAAAACCACAGTGTCTTTTCATCACCTCAAAATGGAGCCTTTGCCGGTAACCCCCTTCCACACTGGTCGGGAGCAGCAGCTTAAATATTGTGTGAAGTCTATCGAGTGTAACTTGAATGCACAAACTTTAACTCAAAATCACCCACTGAATCGCAGCTGATTATCATGCATCTGAACATCAATGGCTCATTGTGGTTATAAAATTCCATCTTTTAATAAAACTGTCTTGACAACAGACCGTGCGATTGCGTTTCCATTGGAAATAGTCAGACCATTCCCCCATTTGCAATGCAGTGGTCTTAGCAAACCGTTAATTCCATATTTCCATCTACTATAACAGCATAGAGCTCTAGGGGCTAGTGGAATCAAGGGAGAAGGCAGGCACAAGTTATTGATTGGGGACAATCAGCCATGATCACAATGAATGGCGGTGCTGACTTGAAGGGCCAAATGGCCTCCTCCTGCACCTATTTTCTATGTTTCTGTTTCAACACCTTTCCTGACTTTTCTTAAGGGCAGGAGTTGGAAAAGTAAAGGAACTTAAAACGTTATTCCTGAGGTAGAGAAAGAACTTATCTAGGGCGGCACGGTGGCGCAGCTGGTCGATCTGTTGCCTCACAACTCCAGACACCTGGTTTGATCCTGACCTCGGATGCTGTCTGTGTGGAGTATGCATATTCTCCCTGTGACCGCATGGGTTTCCTCCAGTTGCTCTGGTTACCTCGCACATCCCAAAGACATGCGGGTTTGTAGGTTGACCGGTCCCACTTAGGCGATTTTTTTGGGTGACTACAGGCAACTGCCAAAAAATTTCAACATGTTGAAACATTTTCGGTGACAGTGGCGACAATTTTTGCTGTCGTAGGTTGTCGTAAGTGTTGTCGTAGGTTGTCGTAGGTGTTGTCGTAGGTTGTGTTGTAGGTTTTCACCAGGTGTCGTAGGTGAATTCCATTAAAATTAGTCCCTGGCAGTCAACTAAAGAGTCGCCTAAGTGGGACAGGCCCAAGTGCAGGGAGTGGATATGAAAGCGGGGTAATATGGACAGGTACATGGATAGGAATGGTTTAGAGGGAATATGGATTAAATGCGTGCAAACAGGACCAGTGTAGATGGGAACTTTGGTCAGCATGGACGAGTTGGGCCGAAGGGCCTGTTTCTATGCTGTATGAATCTATGTTGCTGGTAACAAAGTTTGCTAAATTCAGCCACAGTTCTGTTTGTGAAATTCTTTGAGACATTTAAACGGAAGTACAGTTTAAGTCATCAATTACATTGTGCTGTCCTATCCCATTGGAATTAATGTCGGATATCAATTAAAAATAGCATTTGTTTAAATAAATCTTTTTGATAATTTCCCATAATAAATTGAAACATGTAGCTTGCTTTATATTATTCAAAGGAAACACTGATTGAGAAAAAAATGCTTGGAAGAATTTTTCTTTTAAGTTTCTCGACAATCAGATATAAGATTTTATCAGTTAGCAATTTAATTTTTGTTCTAAGTGTAAATTATATCTCAGAGCTTCACAACCAACGATTCCAAGTTATTGAACTTGGAAGGGGGTGAAAGGGAGAAAAGGTATTCAAATGGAGGAAGATCTTGCGAGGTGACTGGCAAAAGAATGCCTCCACCCTTTGGCAAATTGACAGAGGAATAAAATGAAAGAGGAAATTAGCAGAATTATTTCCACATGAATAACTACCAGAATGTGAAATACTTTACCGCAAAATGCTAATAAGGCAGAGGATGGAACAATACTTTTAAAAAGAGATAGAACGGAGAACAGCACAGGAACAGGCCTTTCAGCCCACATTGTCTGTGCCGAACATGATGCCAAGATAAACTCATCTCCTCTGCCCATCCACGGTCCATATTCCTCAATTCCCTGCATATCCACATACCTAACTAAAAACCTGTTAACCACCACTATCATATGTATCTCTAACACCATCCCTGGCAACGCCTTACCCTCTGTAAAAAAAAAACTTGTCCCGTACATCTCCTTAAACTTTGTCCCTCTCAACTTAAAGCTATGCCATCTAGTATTTAATATTGCCATCCTGGGAAAAAGGTTCTGACAGTCTACCCTCCATATGCCTCGCATTATATTATCTACTTCTATCTGGCCTTTTTACTTGGAGCGTGACTGAGAAAACAATTCAAATCGGTTCGTCAAGTTGGCGTCAAGTTTGGAAAAGGGGAAGTACAGCGGGATCTGGGGGTCCTTGTTCATCAGTCTATGAAAGTGAGCATGCAGGTACAGCAGGCAGTGAAGGCAGCGAATGGCATGTTTACCTTTATAACGAGAGGAGTCGAGTATAGGAGCAAAGAGGTCCTTCTGCAGTTGTACAGAGCCCTAGTGAGACCACACCTGGAGTATTATGTGCAGTTTTGGTCCCCTAATTTGAGGAAGGACATTCTTGCTATTGAGGGAGTGCAGCATAGGTTTACAAGGTTAAATCCCGGGATGGCGGGACTGTCATATGCTGAGAGAATGGAGCAGCTGGGCTTGTACACTCTGGAGTTTAGAAGGATGAGAGGGTTTCTCATTGAAACATATAAGATTGTTCAGGGTTTGGACACGCTGGAGGCAGGAAACATGTTCCCAATGTTGGGGGAGTCCAGAACCAGAGGCCACAGTTTAAGAATAAGGGGTAAGCCATTTAGAACGGAGATGAGGAAACACTTTTTCTCACAGGGAGTTGTGAGTCTGTGGAATTCTCTGCCTTAGAGGGCAGTGGAGGCAGGTTCTCTGGATGCTTTCAAGAGAGAGCTAGATAGGGCTCTTAAAGATAGCGGAGTCAGGGGATATGGGGAAAAGGCAGGAATGGGGTGCTGATTGGGGATGATCAGCCATGATCACATTGAATGGTGGTGCTGGCTTGAAGGGCCGAATGGCCTACTCCTGCACCTATTGTCTATTGTCTATTGTTCAACCTCTCCTTGTTGTTAATACCTCCTAAATTGTCTTGTTGCTGAAATGTGCTATATAAATAAACTTGCCTTCTTGCTAATACAGGCAACATGCTGGTACACCTCGTCTGGACCCTCTTCAAAGTCCTTCCTGTAATGGGGTGACAAGATCTGCATGCTATACTCCAAGAGTGTGTCTAACCAAAGTCATAAATAGCACCTTGTGACTTCCTGATTCCTATACTCAATGCTCAGACCAATAGAGGCCGGCATGTCATGTGCCTTCTTTACCATTCCAAAGTTACATCTCTGAGCACATGTGAAGAACGCACAAGGATACGTTTATATAGAAAGGACAGAAGGTGAATTATTAGTACGGAGCACTGGCTGAAAAGTGTGAAAAGTCCTCTGCGATTTTACTGGAAGACACAGATCAGCTTTGTTTGTAAATATCACATTGCATGAGTCAAGAGTCAGGAGTGTTTAATTCATGAGTGCATTACAGTAAACCCTTGTTATAACAGACCATTGGGGGGGGTAGGAAACGGTGTCAATTATTGTCGATTGTCTGCTCTAACCGAGTAAGGTATTATCATAAAAACAAACTGCAGTTGCTGGATAATACACAATAGGACACAAAGTGCAGGAGTAATTCAGTGGATCAGGCAGCATCTGTGGAGAACATGAATAGGTGACGTTTCGGGATGAGACCCTTCTTGAGACTCTTGTTCCGGAACCGAAAAGCCTGGATAAAGTGGATGTGGAGAGGATGTTTCCTCTAGTGGGAGAGTCTAGGACCAGAGGCCATTACCTCAGAATAAAAGGATGCACCTTCATAATGGAGATGAGAAGGAATTTCTTTAGACAGAGGGTGGTGAATCTGTGGAATTTATAGCCACAGGTGGCTGTGGAGGCCAAGTCAATGGATATTTTTAAAGTGGAGATTGATAGGTTTTTTATTAGTATGGGTGTCAGGGGTTTATGGGGCAAAGGCAGGTGCTATATTTAAGAGGGAGTTAGATGTGGCCCTTGTGGCTAAAGGGATCAGGGGGTATGGAGAGAAGGCAGGTACAGGATACTGAGTTGGATGATCAGCCATGATCATATTGAATGGCGGTGCAGGCTCGAAGGGCCGAATGGCCTACTCCTGCACCTATTTTCTATGTTTCTATGTTTCTAGGAATGGGGTTGAGAGGGAAAGATAGATCAGCCATGATTGAATGGCAAAGTAGACTTGAAGGGGTGAATGGCCTAATTCTGCACCTAGAACTTGAACTGGGCCTGGAATTATAAGATCATAAAGCCATAAGTGATAGCAGAATTAGGCTATTCGGCTCATCAAGTCTACTGCACCATTCAATCAAGGGTGATCTAGCTCTCCTCCTAACCTCATTCTCCTGCCTTCTCCCCATAACCACTGACACCTGTACCAGGTGTGCTGCCGGCTGGGGGAGTGGCAAGGATCAGCGGAGTCAATGGTCACAGCCCACGAGTGGCCAGACTGCAGGTAGGGGGTCGGCAGTGGCTGTGGCAGGTGCGGCATGGAAGTGGCGCGAGCTGGGGACGGCCTAGGGAGCAGCCGACACTGCAAGCCTTCAGTATGTCAGTCTGCTACATCTGAAATCCATTATAAAGGGGTTTGTTAAAATGATGGTTTACTGTTTTGCCATGTGTACGGAAAAACAGACCAATTAAATTCTCACTTGCTGCAGCATAACACAGTATTCATAACACATCCAAAGTTCAATAATTTAAAATAAAAGATTTTTTGAGAAATAAAATGACACTGAATATTCCTTTGATAATTCTGAATAAACCCTGATATTCATTTTTTCTAATCCAAAAAGAAGAAAACATAATGTTGTATTCAAAAGAGAGTTAGATAAAGCTCTTAAGGCTAATGGGATCAAGGGATATAGGGAGAAAGCAGGAGCGGGGTATTTATTTTGGATGATCAGCCACAATCATATTGGATATGATTCATATTGAATATGGCTCGAAGAGCCGAATGACCTACTCCTGCTCTTATTTTTCATGTTTCTATGTATACTTAGCTGGAATACATTTTAAATAGCACTATATCACTGGTGCTACAATTACTCACAATTCATAGTCACTCAAACAGACAAACTACATGGGCTGCCGTGACAGATCATTTACTAATTTACAACTTGTGTTAAAACTGTAGCAACAGTGTGTGTAACATTAGATGGAAGCAATGGTGATTAATGCCTGTATGCTCGGTTTATCCTGTAAATCAACACTTCATCGGTCACAAGTGACAAAAGCAGTGGTGCGACATCAGGAGTATTCGCCCATGAGTTAAACAAAGAGACATTTGAAGAGGTTCAGTCATGAAAGTTTTTTCTTCACACACAGAGTGGCGAGTGCCTAAAAGTGCTGCCAGGGGTAGTGGTGGAGGTAGACACAATAGTTGTGTTTAAGAGGCATTTTAGATAGCCACGTGGATATGCACAAAATGGGGAGATGTGGATCATATGGAGACAGATATGTTCAGTTTATCTTGGCATCATGTTTGCCACAAATATTGTGGGCCGTAGGGACTGTTCTTGTGCTGCACTTTTCTTTGTTCTAAAACGTGCAGCAGAATAGATCACAATTTAGTTTAGCACTATTTATTTAATTGAACTGTGTTTTTGTTTGTGATATTATGTTATCCAATGAGTACGATGCTTTATAGACCTCCTATGATGCTGTAGATAATAATGTTATTGTTCTGGTTCAGTACATATTCAATTAAACACTCTTGACACTTCATGGTTCCACGTGGACTACTTGAAGCAATTGATATGATATCGAAAGTTTCACCCCCTAATACTGGTTAGTGTTAAGTGAGTTCAGTTCAATCATCGATTAAACTGGGAAGGCACGGTGGCGTAGCGGTAGAATTGCTGCCATACAGCACCAGTGACCCATGTTCGATCCTGACTGCTGCTGATTGTACGGAGTTTGTATGTTCTCCCTGTGACTGAGTGGGTTTTCTCCACGTGCTCCAGTTTCCTCACACACTTCAAAGAGGTTAATTGGCAATTTCTGTAAATTTCTGTAAATTTCTGTAAATTCTATCTAGTGTGCGGGATAGTGCTACTATAAGGGTGATAACTGGTCGGTATGGGCTCAGTGGGCCGGAAGAGCCTGTTTCCGCGCTGTATCTCGAAAGTCTCAAAGTCTAGTCTAAACCCATTATAGCAGTTCAGACTCCACTCAATGTTATCAATCATTTTTTTTACACTGTTGCTAGATTTAGTTTAATTTAGAGATACAGCATGGAAACAGGCTCTTCGGCCCAGCGAGTCCACGATGACCAGCGATCACCTGTACACTAACACGAGGGACAATTTCCAGAAGTCAATTAACCTACAAACCTGCATGTCTTTGCAGTGTGGGTGGAAACCGGAGCACCCGGGAAAAAAACCTATACGGTCATAGGGAAAACGTATGACAGCACAGACAGTACAGACAGCATCCGTGGTCAGCCTGAAACATAAAACAAAAATACTGGAAACACAACAGGTCAGGCGCCACACGATTAACAGGCCCGCCAACAGTCTGTTTTTTAAATTTTTTAAAAATTTTTAGTGAGTGTTAAAAGATTATGTAAATGTTCTCTGGTTTGTTTTCTGTGGGGAGAGGGGGAGGAGGAGGGTGAGGGAGAAACTTTTTTTTCAATTTCTTACCTTGCCAGAGATGCGTTTAATTTTCAGATTGATTTCTCCGGTCGCTCTATGGCTTACCATCGATGGAGCTGTAGGCCTCCTCGGACTGACCTTGGGCCCTACCTCGGGGCCTGGACTTACATCGGAGTCGATCCCTTGCCTGGGATCGTTCCAATTGCGGCCTGCGGACTTTACATCGGGAGCTCGCAGTCACGGGAGAGGACGTGGATGTCGGGAGCTCCAACGTCGTGGAAGGTTCGACCAGCCCCGAGGGAGCTGACATCCCCCCCGATCCAGGAGCAGATCACCTCGACACAGAGGGCCCGCCGCCTGCTATGTGAATCAAGATCATCCCATCAACGGAGGGCTCGAGGACGGTAGAGCAAAGAGAAGAGATTGAAGTTTTTTTCGCCTTCCATCCACAATGAGGAATGTGGAGGCAGTGCTTCCGCACCTCAAAAAATAATCTCCTTAAATAGAATCGCAAATTTCCTGGAATGTGATGGTGTTTCCTGAAATTTTCAAAAATGCTTCCTGCGTGTTGTTTTGTTGTTGTTTTTTTCGCAGGCACACGTTAACAACACAAAGAAGAACAAGGCAAAACAGATCTATGTAACTACACCATATCTGCCTGCTTCTGTTACTCACTTGTACAGTGTTATGCAAGGCAGCTTTCGTTGCCTCCAATAGCTTCATGTGTCTCAGTCTCTGCTCTCCCTCCCACACTCCCTCTCTCCCTTCTTCCTTCCCTCCACCCCTCCCACTCTTTAGCGATGTTACAAAACCTACCTTCAGCGGCGCTGCAGTTCTGCCACTGGCCATGTGCGCGACTTTGGCGCCTTTGAGGGGGGGGTGGGATTAAAATGCAGGTTTGTATCGCTGGTCGGAGAGAGATTTCCTCGGGCTGCTGGTCGATGAAGAAAAATCGATCGGACTTCCGTTCCTGGTTTTTTTAATTAAAAAATCGCTGGACAATTTAATAATTGGATTAAAGTAAAAAGGGACTTCGAACGCCCTCAACGCCTACAACATGACGGATCGTAATATCAGGACAAAACAAAAGGTAAGTTGTTTATTTCACATATAATCTTGCTTCTTGGGGCGAAAATGTTATTTGGGCCCCATACGAATCGGCAGTGTCTTTGCCTGCTGATATGGGGTTTAAATTCACGGCAACGGTAACGTTCCAATCGATCACATCCAGAAACACCCACTCGCAAGATGATTTAAATCTTCTTCTTTTTGGACAATAATGTCATAAGAGGATCTAAATCGTCTATATTTTGTGTAATTGTCTATCCATAGTCAATATTTTTATTCTAAATATCCACAACAGTTTTAGCCACATGTATTGTGCAAAAAATAATAATTTTGATTATATTGAGAGTGGATGTTTCTAGATTAATTTATGGGAATTAAACATTAAATTCCTTCCATCTGGCATATAAATTCATAACAGTGAGATTTAAAAATCATGTTATATTGTGAATTCTTGTGTGAATGGGATTAGTTTGTTATTTGGATACTTAGGCTATTAAAAAAAATATCCTTTTCTTAAAAAATGGATAGATGTTTAGATCTAGTAATTGAATTTAGATGAATTTAATTGATTAGATGAATTTAATTGATTTCATGAAACTGATGAATATGAATTTTTTGTTGGGTATTTACTATTTGTTTTAGCGTTTAACTTTATAATTTCTACCTTTTTTCTAAAACTGCAAATAATAACTTGTTTCTGTTAATGCTGTTCAGTGTTTTTTATCCTTTACATTTTAAACAGATGTCTCCGAAGAAGAAATGTAAAATTGTCAATCCAAATGCCCAGCAAAAGAGACTGATTTAGAAAGCATTCGTAGAGATTATCTGAATTTGGACTACTCCAAATGTGATGATCTACAGGACATTCTTAATGGGAAAGTAGTGGGCAGAAAGGCTTGTCATGTGTGGTTTGAAGAGCAAATACTTGTAGTTTACAATGCCAAAATTGAAAAGTTGAGGAAAAACAAGGTGTACAGAGTTGCTTATTGGTTACAATCTGAGGAGTATGATGATTCTACTGATTATGATATGCCAATGTACCAGCTAGCTTCTCCATAAAGACTTGTTCTATTGCTAGAAATTGTAAATTTTTTACCTACCTGTTACGGACTTACAGCATATGTACAATAATATTAAAGTTCTGATCTTGAGAATATCACATTTTTTAATTTTCAAGGCAGTCTGGGTGTTTATTACTATTTCTGTCACAATGGTCAATTTTGTAATTAGCTACAATTAGGTAACTAACTAATTATATGCTTTAATTTCAGGTCATCCAAGTAAGATGTATCATATTTGTTTCAGAATGCGTCAATCTATAATAACTGAACATTTCATTCAGTTCTCTTAATTTTTAAGAAAGTTATGGGTTTTTGACTGTCCTCGATCACAGCTTTTGTGTTAAGTCAATGGAAAAGCAATAGGGAACAAGATGTTGTGTTCAAGAAGGAACTGCAGATGCTGGAAGATCGAAGGTACACAAAAATGCTGGAGAAACTCAGCGGGTGCAGCAGCATCTATGGAGCGAAGGAAATAGGCGACGTTTCGGGCCGAAACGTCGCCTATTTCCTTCGCTCCATAGATGCTGCTGCACCCGCTGAGTTTCTCCAGCATTTTTGTGTGCATAGGGAACAAGATGTTAATTTCCGAGTATGAAAATGGCCATAGTTTTTTTAATACTGAAGATATGAAAGTGAATTAGGTATCAAATTAAACTTGTTTTATGCTTTATCTGATGGGATAAATTAGACTTGAATTTTAAAATCTCAAAATGTTGTAACATTGCTACTTCTACCCTCTCTCCTCCTCACTCCCTTTCCCGCTCACTCTCTCTCCCTCCTTCCCTCCCTCTCCTTCTCCCTCCCTCTCTCCGTCCCTCTCTCCCTCCCTCCCCATCCCTCATTATTATATGAGAATTTTCTCGACCTGTCTGTGACCCATAGCGCTGTGGCCATAGCGCTATGTTTAAAGCCCATAGCGCTGCAGCCAGTAGCGTTATATTTAGAACCCATAGCGCTGCAGCCGTCAGCGCTTTGTTTAAATTCCCATTTGTTAAACTGACAGCGCTCTGTTTAAACCTTTGAGCGACAAACCGGCAGTGCTGTATGTATTACCTTACACCCCTTTGCGGGCCGGATGCGGAAATTTCCCGAAATGATTCCATTTCCCTACAATTACCCGAAGGCAACCAGAATTTCCCGAATTTCGGGTAATTTCCTTCAAAGTGGAAACATTGTGCGGAGGAGTCACTGTGGTGGATTTTCATGTTACAATGTGTTTTGTGCGTTCCGTTGCTTTTTATTTGTATGATTGACTTGGCAAATGAAATTCCTCGCATGTTGCAAAACATACTTGGCTAATAAAATATTATTGTGATTGTGTGGTCTGCAGCAAGAGCGAGAGCTAACGTATCAGATCCAAGATCCTTTGTCAGTACTGAATCAATATCCCAGACCTGAGATTCCTGCTCCATTTTGCCAGGCGGTATTTCAGATTGGGAAGCACACGTGTCTGGGTAGAACAACTACTATTCCACCTGGGAGCATCTAGCTTGGCCTCTATTTCCAGGACGATACTTTAAGAATGACCAGTTCGGTGAGGCTTGTGAACCTTCTTATTTGCAGACATCTCATGATTAAATATTCACCACCACTGAGAGAAGATATTAGAAAGGCTTTTTCCCAAAATGCCAAATACATTTCAAATACAAATAAATTATTGAGTTAAGGGTAAGGCCATTGCTTTGGGCCAAACTGCAAAGGCTTGAGGCTATGTATCTATTGTCCGTGAAGTTAGAAGTTGCCTCAGTCGGCAATCCATGGGCACGAGGAGATCAAACCAGGAGCAGACTTTCCAGGGACTAAAGCATAGCTAGAATTCATGGAGTTATATAACAATAAGTAAATCTCCAAAACCAAGATGCAAACAAATGACAAGATGCAAACAAAAATGAAGTGCTGGAGTAACTCAGCAGGTTAGGCAGCATCTGTGTTGGGAACCGTTCCTTCCACAGATGCTGTCTGACCCACAAAGTTACTCTAGTGCTTTGCAGTTTACTCAAGATTCCGGTACCCACAGTTTCTCGTGTCTCATACAAACAAGTCAAGTCACGTAGTAACTAATAAAGAGGCCATTCAGCCCAACTGAATAGACTTTATATCTGCATGCAGGAATAGTGGTGATACTTTATTGTCACATGTGCCTAGATACAGTGAAATGCTTTGTTTTACATACAACCCGGTAAAATCATATAGCAGACCTCGCCTAGGCAGTACACAACGTCGCCACGTTCAGATGCCGACAAAGTTGCAAAAGTTCACGGAACAGCCCAATCTACTGCCTGCCGAGCCCCCTGGCCAGGTCCATGGTTCGTTCTAACCGGACCCCCTGCCGGGACCCCCATTGCTCTCAGCTTTCCCACCTCCCCTCGGGTCCCCCTTTTGTTCTTGGCAGACCCTCCCACAGACAGGGATGGCCCAGGCTTGGTCCAAAGGGAGGGGTTCAGAAAATTTTGAATAATTGGCATTTGAAAAAGTTACATTGGAATTTTAATTCAATTTAGCTTCCAACTGATTCCAACCAATTAAAAACAAAGTGCATTTGTTTAAAGTGACTTTGGTGAATTAACAATGGAGTTTTGCTCGTATTAATAAAATAGAAACCAGAACTATGGAAAAATACTCTGATGTACTTATATTTTCATTTCTACTTGGCAGACAACTTCAGCAAGCCAGACTGTACGAGAACACTATCGGAAACAAGGCAAATGCTGTAAATATAAAGAGTAAGAAAAGAACCCAGAGTTGCTGCAAATCATCTGTTTTCATGAACAAACGCAAAAGGCATCACAATGTAAACATATTCTTTATTTATCAAAATCCAATGACTTCATCAGAGGAGTGTATCATTAACTTGTGATGGGTGGCACAGTGGTGCAGCTGGTAGAGCTGCTGAATCACAGCTCCAGAGACTCAGGGTTCGTCCTGACCTCGGCTGCTGTCTGAGTGGAGCTTCCACGTTCTCCCTGTGGGCTTCCTCCGGGTGCCCCGGTTTCCTCCCGCATCCCAAGCATGTGTGGGGTTTTAAGGTATTTGGAATCTGTAAATGCGCCTAATGTATAGGGAGTGGATGAGAAAGTGGGATAACATAGAGCTAGTGTCAACGCGTGATCGATGGCCGGCATGGACTCGGTGGGCCATGTTGTATCTTTAAACTAAACTTAAAAACCTAAATTAAAATTTTGAAGGTATGTACAAATATGTATCCATGAGCAAAGATTGGCAAAATAAAATTAAGTTTATGACATTCTATCTCTGGAATCCATTAATTTGAACTACATCTAGATTGTATTGGTTTTTAATGTGAATGCCAAAGCAGAGGGGCAGGTGTTATGAGCAGTGGCACAGTGGTGCAGCGGTAGAGTTGCTGTGTTACAGACCAGAGACCCGGGTTCAATCCTGACTACGGGTGCTGCCTGTATGTAGTTTGTACATTCTAATTGTGACCGCGTGGGTTTTGTCCAGGTGCTCCAGTTTCCTCCCACACTCCAAAAATGTGCAGGTTTGTAGGTTAATTGGCTTTGGTTAAAAAAAATGTTTTGTCTTTATCTAAGATAGTGCTCATGTGTGGGGATCGCTTGTCGGCACGGACTCGGTGGGACAAAGGGCCTGTTTCCACGCTGTATCTCTAAAGTCTAAAAGAGAGGGAGTTGCTTTGGTCTAAAAGTTGGAATATAGACTTGGTCATAGTTATATTACACAGAAACCGGCCCTTCAACCCAACTCAGCCATGTTGACCAAATTGCCTGCCTGAGCTAGTCCCATTTGCCCATGTTTGACCTGACCAAAACATGTACCTGTCCAAAAGTATTTTAGACATTGTACCCATCTTCCCACTTCCTCTGGTAGCTCATTCCATTCTATATACACACCACCCTCCATGTGAAATATTTTGACTGAAGAAAGTCAGAGCCTATCCTCATAACTAAAGCCATCCAGTCCTGGTATCGCCTTTGTGAATCTTTTCTGCACTCTCCATAACTTAATGTTGCACTTTACAATATCTCTGCAAAATTGTATTGATAGCACCATTGCGTCAGGTTCTGAAATGCAAAGACAGGACCTTAAACCTTCATGACCTGGTTCTCACCAATCTACTTGTTCCAGATGTTATCCATAGCAGCATACATACAAGCACTCACCACACACCCCTTGTGGAGATGAAATCCTGTCTTCGCACTGACCTAGACTTCAAATGCCTGCATACACAAACGTTGTCTTCATGTTACAGATGGATGATCAAGCTTGGAGTGACCTTGGTTCTTGAGTGGAGAAAACGTAGGTTGAATAGTTTCCCATTTACCCTGTAGAATAGCTCCACTCCAGTGGGCAGCTTGGTGGAAGTAGAATGCAACATTCCAGATTGAGAAAATTGTTGGGAAGAAGATATAGCCTTTCTTGACATCTGTCTGAACTGAGATTGGGTCTGTTGTGGACCCATAGAAGCCACAGTGGTGCAACAGTAGAGCTGCTGCCTTACTGTGCCAGACACCAGAGTTCAATCCTGAATGCGAGTGCTGCCTGTACGGAGTTTGCACGTTCTTCCTGTGACCACGTGGGTTTTCTCCGGGTGCTCCAGTTTCCTCCCACACTCCAAAGATGTACAGGTTTGTAAGTTAATTAGCTTTGGTAAAAATTGTAAATTGTCCCTAGTGTGTAAGATAATGTTAGTGTATTGGGAATCGCCAGTCGGCACAGACTTGGCGGGCTGAAGAGCCTGTTTCCATGCTGTGTCTCTAAACTAAATTAAAATCATGGTTTGCATATCAAGCATGAAATGGAAACAGATTTCTGCAGGAGGGCAACTTTGAGAAGGATGCTCCACACTCCATTTCAATTGAAGCATTTTCTGAGATTAAAAAAAGCCCTGGGGTGGTAGATGCTACTCCTTACATTTCTCTTAGAATTGATGTGCTGGAAGGAACATGCCAGTTGTGCCTGTAAATGAATAGAAGCAAACGAGGCAGCTATTCAGGCACTAGGTGTTTGTGAAAGGGCCTGGTGAGGACAAATGTGGCAGCCTTTTGGGGAATGCCCAGCAGTTATCAGAATCTGGTGAGGCCCGCTCTCACTGCTCCCCCTGAGATCCAGCCCTGCCTCACCAGGGTCGCTGCACGATTGGCAGCCCTGCCAACAGTCTGTCTGTTTTTTCTTTTTTTTAAAATTATTATTAGTGTGTGTTTAAATTTAAAAGAGATATGCGGGGGTAGAGTGTTGTGGGTGCCTTGAATTGCAGCCGTGGTGGTGGGGAGGTAGATATGATAATGGCATTTAAGGATAAGACTTTTGGATAAGCACCTGGATTTGCAAGGAATGGAGAGATATGGATCATGTGCAAGCAGAGATTAGTTTAATTTGGCATCCTGTTCGGAACAGACTGTGGGCCGAAAAACCCGTTCCTGTGCTGTACTGTTCTATATTCTAACTTAGCATAGGAGCACCGCAAGGCTGCGTATTCTCCCCTCTCCTTTACTCTCTCTACACCAACAACTGCACATCCACAGACTCCTCTGTCAAGCTTCTCAAGCTTGCGGACGACACAACCCTGACTGGACTGATCCAGGATGGGGAGGAATCTGCCTACAGACAAAAAGTGACACAGCTGGAGTCCTGGTGCCATCGCAACAACCTGGAGCTAAATGCTCTTGACAGTGGAACTGATTGTAGACTTTAGGAGAGCTCCCCCTCCCCTCACCCCATTCACCATCAACAACACCACAGTCACATCTGTGGAGTCATTTAAGTTCCTTGGAACCATCATCTCCAAGGACCTGGAATGGGAAGCCACCAACGACTCTACAGTCAACAGAGGATGTACTTCCTGCGGCAGCTGAGAAAACACAATCTGCCACATGCAATGATGGTCCAGTTTTATACGGCCATCATAGAGTCTGTCCTCACCTTCTCCATCATGGTCTGATTTGGCTCAGCCACCAAGCACGACATCCAGAGGCTGCAGCATATCGTTCGATCAGCCGAGAAGGTTGTTGGCTGTAATCTTCTCCCCCATCGACAAACTGTACACAGCAAGGGCCAGGAAGCGAGCGGGTAAGATCATCTCTGACCCCTCTCACCCTGGCCACAAACTCTTTGCAACACTTCCCTCTGGAAGGCGACTCCGGACTGTCAAAGTCGCCACAGCCAGACAAAAAAAGCCTTTTTCCACGAGCAGTAGCTCTACTCAACAGCCAAAAGTCTGTAGCCTCCTTTTGCTCTGGTATTTTATTTCATTCTTCACATGTTTAAATTATAATGTTTTATTTTTAATTGGCCACTGTATATCGTGTTGTTACTTGCGAGCAAAGCGCCAGGGCAAATTCCTTGTGTGTATACATACTTGGCTAATTAAATGTATTCAATTCAATTCAATTCAATTCAGATGCATGAACAAATGTAAATGAGCGATCTGAAGGTGGATGTTGAACATGACGGGGTGGACAGGATGGATAGATACATCAGCACTTCTACAAATTCAAGTCTCATCTCAAGTAATAAAGCTATTCACAGTGATCTCAGACTTGAACCGTGCCTCAGTCACTCAAACTACTTGGATTTCTTCTTCACTTTTTGGACAAACACAATTAAAACCATTGACTAAAACATCTCTTTAAAACTGATATCGTTCAAAGATTTCATTCAAGGAAATACAAGATTTTGTTTTGAAAATAAATTCAAAAGAAAGTGGAGTTACCAAAAACTTAGAAGCATGAAATATTTTATTTTTGTAAGAATCACATCATAACTTTGAAGGAGGCATCATCTTAGTTTGAGATTATATGACATATGTTGGGTTCTCTGTATAGGAAGGAACTGCAGACGCTGGTTTATAGTGAAGATAGACACAAAATGCCAGAGTAAATCAGCGAGTCAGGCAGCATCTCCGTAGAGAAGGAATTGATGATGTTTCAGGTCGAGATCCTTATTAAAACTGAAGAAGGGTATCGACCAGTAACGTCACCTATTTATTTTCTCCGGAGATGCCTTCTGATAGCTGAGTTCCCAGCATTTAGTATCTACCTTCGATGTTGCCATCTCTGCTGAGTATGTTTACGGTGGGTTATAAGAGTGTGAATGATAATAGGTGTCCTTTCACAAACTTCATTCTGCCCATCAGCTGATTGGCTCGGTTTCCTTCATGAGCCACTGTAGTGTCTCCATTTTTCCTTGTTTCTTCAGTTCTGCTCCAATCACATCTCTGCATAACTGGTGGTAATGGTTAAGCCAATCACGCTAAAGGACATTGATACAGGGGTCATTATTCATCGTAATACTACGCACAATAAACAAAGCTGTTGAGTTATCAAATGGAGCTGAATCTCGAGACAAATGAATAATGTTTCAAACAAATCATACATTAGTGTCTGAGACCTGATATTTTTACAGATTGCGAGCATTAAAGCCAGATGGGGTTCCCACACTCCAATGGGTGCCTGATAGATGTATAATTGTTCTAATCACATATGCATCCACAGAATTACCTTTGTGTCAAATAATTGTTCAGGGTGTCAGCATGAGTCTGCAATTGTCAACTCACACACATCCTGTTCAAATATATTGTAGGAAATAAAGATTATTTTTAATCCAATTACTTACCTGGTAACATTTTAATCTTTGTTCAGGAAAAATATAATAGCACAAAGCTTCATCTGCCCCAGTGTATTCCTGCTCCCCCATACTTTGTTCATTTAAACCCAATCTACAATAAATTGTCTGTTCCATATATCAGTTCTCTAAGTAACAAATAGGGACAGTTGCCTAGTGGTAGAGTTACAGCGCCAGGGACCCGGGTTTGATCCTGACTACGGGTGCTGTCTGTGCGGAGTTTGTATATTCTCCCCATAACCATGTTGGTTTTCTCTGGGTGCTCCGGTTTCCTCCCACATTCTAAAGATTGGCTTCTGTATAATTGTCTCTAGTGTGTGGATAGAACTAGCGTATGGGTGATTGCTGGTCGGCGTGGACACGCTGGGCCGAAGGAACTATTTCCACGCTGTATCTCTAAAATAAACTAAATGTTCTAGTTATAGTGTTGAAACAATGAACTGCAGACGTTAGTTTACTCAAAAGAACACAAGTGCTAGAGTAACTCAGCAGGTCCAGCAGCATCTCTGGAGAACATGGACTGGTGATGATTTAGGTCGGAACCTTGCTTCAGAAGTAAAGTTTCTTACTTTAATTCTCACATTCCTCCATTATTTCTCAACATACATTTGGGATTTACAACACAGTTTATAAACAAAATGAATTTTCATAGATTTTAAACTGGTTTTGACGATCATTTTAAATGACAAATTAAAATGTTTAGATGCAGAATTTGATGAGCTGCTATTAACTTTTCATGTGTAGGAAAGAACTGCAGATGCAGATACAGATACAGAGGATAGACGCAAAGTGCTGGAGTAATTCAGCAGGTCAAGCAGCAACTCTGGATGGGTGACGTTTCAGATCGGAACCCTTCTTCAGACTGGACTTAACTTTACAAACTTGCTGATAATCGCCAGGCACAAATATCACCTTGAGGCAACCTGTCCACAAGATGTTAACGACTAATTACTTAATTTCATCAAATTCTGTTCCTAGATAAACCTGCAACATTGGATCTTTGTGTCTTCAAAATTAGTTTCAGATCATATATCACAGCGGGCAGAGCTGCTGCCTCACAGCACCAAAGACCCAGGTTCGATCCTTCCCTTAGGTGCTGCCTGTGTGGAGTTTGCACATTCTCCCAGTGACCATATTCTGCAAGGATGCTGCCTGACCCGCTGAGTTATTCCTGCACTTTGTATCTTTTTTGCAAACACGCATTTGCAGTTCCTTGCTTCTAGATTTACCCAATATAGATCCTTACTTCACGTCTAAACATTTACAGTGGATTCTTAAGTGAGAAGGAAGTGCAGATGCTGGTTTACACTGAAGATAGAGACAAAATGCTGGAGTAACTCAGCGGGTCAGGCAGCATCTCTGGAGAAAAGGAAAATATGACGTTTCGGGTGGAGACTCTTCATTAGACTGTCAGGGAGGGAGAAAGTGGATTCTTACCTCTTTTTCTGTGAGTAGCTTGACATTCACCATTTTGATTTGTATTGGGACGAGAGTCAATGCTTGAAATCTCAGGCTCTCTCTGTTCAGAAACCGGTACTAAATAAAAACAAAGATAATTTAATTCAGTGCATGTCGTGCATTATCATGCTGGGTTTTCATATGAAAGACAAGGCAGAGATTACCATAACAAACAGCTCACATTTTCCAGCAATGACTGAGAATATAAAACTTGTAATGAAGCCAGATTGGCACACTTAGCACTACAAATCTGTACCTTCCTTTGTTAAAACTATGAATACAAATCTTAACTTTTCTTATTTATCTCATTTCTGAAATGGGTGACGCTTCGGGTCGAGACCCTTCCTCTGACTGAGAGTCAGGGGAGAGGGAAAGTAGAGATATGACAAGGTTCAGAACAAATCAGAGGCGGCACCGATGAGCAAGGAAAGGTGGAGCCCACAATGGTCCATTGTTGGCTGCGAAAGAGGTGATAACAAAGTGACCTATGGATGCAAACAATGAAACTAGCAGGATGACTAGCATGGGAGAGGGACGGAGAGAACGGTATTGGGAGTTCAGTATTGATGTGGATAGAGAACTAGCTGGCAGACAGGAAGCAAAGAGTAGGAGTAAACGGGTCCTTTTCACAATGGCAGGCAGTGACTAGTGGGGTACCGCAAGGCTCAGTGCTGGGACCCCAGCTATTTACGATATATATTAATGATTTGGACGAGGGAATTGAATGCAACATCTCCAAATTTGCGGATGACACAAAGCTGGGGGGCAGTGTTAGCTGTGTGGAGGATGCTAGGAGGCTGCAAGGTGACTTGGATAGGCTGGGTGAGTGGGCAAATGCATGGCAGATGCAGTATAATGTGGATAAATGTGAGGTTATCCACTTTGGTGGCAAAAACAGGAAAGTAGACTATTATCTGAATGGTGGCCGATTAGGAAAGAGGGAGATGCAACGAGACCTGGGTGAAATGGTACACCAGTCATTAAAAGTAGGCATGCAGGTGCAGCAGGCAGTGGAAAAGGCGAATGGTATGTTAGCATTCATAGCAAAAGGATTTGAGTATAGGAGCAGGGAGATTCTACTGCAGTCGTACAGGGTCTTGGTGAGACCACACCTGGAGTATTGCGTACAGTTTTGGTCTCCTAATCTGAGGAAGGACATTCTTGCCATAGAGGGAGTACAGAGAAGGTTCACCAGACTGATTCCTGGGATGTCAGGACTTTCATATGAAGAAAGACTGGATAGACTCGGTTTGTACTTGCTAGAATTTAGAAGATTGAGGGGGGCTCTTATAGAAACGTACAAAATTCTTAAGGGGTTGGACAGGATAGATGCAGGAAGATTGTTCCCGATGTTGGGGAAGTCTAGAACAAGGGGTCACAGTTTAAGGATAAGGGGGAAATCTTTTAGGACCGAGGTGAGGAAAACATTTTTCACACAGAGAGTGGTGAATCTCTGGAATTCTCTGCCACAGAAGGTAGTTGAGGCCAGTTCATTGGCTATATTTAAGAGGGAGTTAGATGTGGCCCTTGTGGCTAAAGGGATCAGGGGGTATGGAGAGAAGGCAGATATAGGATACTGAGTTGGATGATCAGCCATGATCATATTGAATGGCGGTGCAGGCTCGAAGGGCCGAATGGCCTACTCCTGCACCTATTTTCTATGTTTCTATGTTTCTATGAAAGACAAGGGTTACTTGAAATTAGACAAATGAAAATTCATGCCACTGGGTTGTAAGATGTCCGTGCAAATTATGAGATGCTGTTCCAATTGGTGTGTGGTCTCAGTCTGACAGTGGAAGAAGCCCAGGCAGAAGGGTCAGTATGGGAATGGGAAAGGCAGTTAAAATGTTTGGCGACCAGCAAATATTTCAGTGTGAGGAAGAGCCTCGGCTCAAAGCGTCACCTATTCCTGTTCTCCATAGATGCTGCCTGATCCGCTGAGTTACTCTTTTTTTTTTACACAGAGAGTGATTGGGGGCCTGGATGCGCTGTTGGTGGGGATGGAAGAGATATGATGTGGTGTTTAAGAAACTTTTAGATAGACACATTGATAGGCAGGGAATGGTGGAATATGGATTATTGCAGCTGAGATTAGTTTATCTTAGTAGCATGTTCAGCATTGGCATTGTGGGCCAGAGGACTTGTTCCTGTGCTGTACTGTTCTATGTTTTAATCGCAATGTACGAATGGGAGGTGTGAAAAAAATCACAAGCAATTCCTACGACGTTATTTAATATGTGATGCAAGTCTTTTCGCCATTTGAGACTTACACACATTTTTTTAATGGTATTTCCAATATTTCTTTTTTTTGGAAGGTTGGAAAGAAATCCCTTAACAAATAACGCAAAAGGCAAAATCTCAAAAGGCAAATAAAAAGTCGTCACAATTTGAATGATAAAAGGACAGCCAGAGGCAAATATTATTAAAAATGCAAATTAACTCGGAATAGGGTTATGAATGATGACTTCCTTCAAGAATTCATGAAGAAAGGCATGAGCAAACTGCCTGCACTAAACGGCGATAACCAAGGGAAAATGTACAACTCTGATATAAATGAACTGTCCACGTCAGGCTGAAAGGGCTCTTAACAAATAAATTGCTCAGTTGACAGCTGATTATAAGAGTATATTGCAGGCTGTTGGGGTTTAAATAGATGATTGAAGTCTGGCATTTTAAACAAAGCATCCCTGAAGAACATGCTTTGAGGCTGCTGCTGTTTCATAAACCATGCTAATAATATCCCATTAGAACAAATTCAACATCTGAACATCTGTATTCAGATGTTGTTTCCATGCAAAACAAAAGCCTAGAATACCCACGGCACATTTAAAAATCTGCACCTGCATTTGAATGCAATAATAAAAATACAGTTAAGTTTCAAATCAAAGTGGGAGCTGATTATATGGAGGTAATTGTAAACGAGTGGCTTTCAGAAACAGAATCAGAACAAGCTCAGTCTGCATTATTTTGACTGTTTATTAAGCACCCATTGGAGGCAAGCACCCTGGATCATGTTTAAACAACATTATCCACATCCTAGTCTAGTGCATCTTATAATGCACCAGAGACACCGTACAGCAGACTGTCGGATCGAATCACAGCTTGGTTTGGGAATAGCTCTGCCCAAAACCGCAAGAAATTGCAGACTTCTTTATGTAGTCCAGTGCATCATGATACAGTGGTAGAGTTGCTGCCTTACAGCGCCAGAGACCCTGGTTTGATCCTGACCTCGGATGTTGTCTCTATGGAGTTTGTATCAGAGAATGGGGTTGTGGGGGGGAAATAGATCAGTCATGCTCGAATGGCAGAGCAGACTCGATGGGCTGAATGGCCTAATTCTGCTCCTATGTCTTATGAATTTCAGTTAATGATCTCCTTCATCGTTCTAACCCTGTTTATGCTGTTTGGTGCACCGCTTTCTTTTTGATTCATTCAGAGAGCACAGTGCAGTTGGGAAAAGTTTACAGTTGGATTTTGCAGTTAGCAGGAACCATGGGCGGAAATCCTGGAGGGGGGGGGACGGGGGGGGACACCTATCCCCCCATGTTTTGAGAGGCGGGGGACAATCCCCCCCATGTTTTGTGAAACATTTTGCAGCAAAGGAATCGCAAGGTGGGGGGTGAAGAAAGATCGGATTACGATAGATAAAACTGAAAAATAAATAAATATTGGCTTTGATTTTGCAGATTTGCTGGCAATTCCATATGGCATCAATATACAAGCTTTCACAAATGTCACGACACCCACGTATGTGCAGAATTTCCAATCCTGCTTTGCACGTTCTGATTACAAATTCCTGGCAGTGCACACTGTGGGAATTCCAAGCTGTGTGGAGGCCTGCTGAAATTTCTCAGTAGTTAAGTGACAAGGGAAAAAAAAGACAAATGTATGTTACTTTTTCTAATTATTTGAGTTTTCTTTTATATTTTTAGTTTAGTTTACTTTAGAGATACAGCATGGTAACAGGTCCTTCGGCCCACTGTATCCACGCCAACCCATTCACACTAGAGTTTAGACATACAGCGGGTAAGCAGCCCTTCAATCCACCAAGTCCACGCTGACAATCTATCACCCACACACTCGTTCTATGCTGCTCCTATCTCACACACTAGGGGCAACTTACAGAAGACAATTAACTACAAACCTGCACGTCTTTGGGATGTAGGAGGAAACCGGAGCACCTGGAGGAAACCCACACGGTCACAGGGAGAATGTGCAAACACTACACAGACAGCACCCTGTGTCTGGATCAAACCTGGGTCTTTGGCACTATGAGGCTGCAGCTCTTCCAGTTGCACCAATGTGCCGCCACATTTGTGATAATATCTTCAGACATTTTCATATTTTTTTTAATTATTTACTTTTTAATGGTTTGTAAAATGTTTCTGAATGGCAAGAATACTAAAATAATACTGAGGGAAAAAAAAGATAGTGTTGATAAGTGGCAAAGGTGGTGGGAAGGTGTGATTTGTTGCTTGGCAAAGGTTTTCAGAGGGGTTTCATGGGCAGTCTGTGGCCACATAAACTCTTGCTGTTTGGCTTTAGGACAAGGAATGGATAAGATGGAGGCAATATGCTGTGGCAGTGTAGTGTATGTGTTTGTTCATTTGTGTGGTTTGTGAAAACCCTATAAAGATTATACTTTCACGAGAGAGGTACTCATAAACATCGGACATACAGTACCTCCAAACATCGTTCCGGATTTCTCTCACTCGCTGGATTATTTGGACATACTCGTCAGCGTGGCTCTGGCTGCATTCAAGGTCTTGAGATGGAGGAGGACCCATGGGAAGCACTCTGGAGCACCCATGGGAAGCACTCTGGAGCACTCTGGAGGACCCATGGGTAGCACTCTGGAGCACTCACCGGACTCCAGCCATGAGGATCACGCAAACCACTCCCGAGCATATTTCTGGCAAACGTACGTTCTCTCAATAACAAAGTGGACGAACTGCAACTCCTGCGCTGGACAAACAAGGACTTCTCTCGAGCCGCTGCCCTGTGTTTCACCGAGACCTGGCTTTGTGAGTCGACCCCCGACAGTACGGTGTAATTGGCTGGCTTCCAACTTCACAGAGCCGACTGCGAAGTGGAGGCAGCGGGGAAATCTAGAGGCGGTGAAATATGCTTCTATACCAACCAGGACTGGTGCAGCGACATCACGGTACTGTCAAACTTCTGCTCTCCCAACCTAGAATCCCTCTTTATAAACTGCAAACCCTTCTACTCTCCTTTATTCTCGCTGGAGTTTACATTCCCCCCCCCTCCCCCCCCCCTCCCCCATGCCTACGTACGTGAGGCGCAAACGTAACTCGGCTGATCAGGTAATGAGGGTAGAGAGTGACTTCCCGAACTCCATGGTCATTGTTTGGGGGGGGGGGGGACTTTAACAAAGCTGACCTCAGTCGTGACCTTCCAAAGTACAGACTTCAGGTTACCTGCCCCACCAGAGGGGAGAGAACACCTGACCACTGTTACACGTCAATCAAGAACGCATATCGTTCTGTTCCCCGTCAATCATGAATGCATATCGGGTCTGGGTCTTTCTGATCATTATCTAGTTCACCTTATTCCGACCTACAGGCAGAAACTAAAGTCTGCTAAGCTTGTGGTGAGAACAACGAAAAGGTGGACAAGCGAGGGCATTGAGAACCTAGAATCCTGCTTTGACTGTATGGATTGGAATGTTTTCAGGGAAGCAACCACAAGCCTCGATGAGTACACAGACACTGTATCATCATATGTCAGCTTTTGTGAGGACAGTTGCATTCCCACTAGGACCCAGACCTGGTTCAACAACGGCAAGCCCTGGTTCACAGCAGAACTCAGACAGCTCCGACCATCTAAAGAGGAAGCCTACAGGAACGGGGATGCAGACCTCTACAGGCAGGCAATGTACAAGCTGAGAAGAGGAATCAGAGCTGCCAAGGAAAGGCACTCTGAGAAGTTGAGGAGCAAGATCGGAGGCTGCAGCGAATCGTCCGATCAGCTGAGAAGGTTATTGGCTGCAACCGTCCCTCCATTGACAAACTGTACACTGCAAGGGCCAGGAAGCGAGCAGGTAAGATCATCTCTGACCCCTCTCACCCTGGCCACAAACTCTTTGAATCACTTCCCTCTGGAAGGCGACTCCGGACTGTCAAAGCTGTCACAGCCAAACATAAAAAGGCCATGGAGATGGTTGGTTCGTGAAATGGAAGTTTGCAACAGTGAAAGGTGAGCTGCATGTAACCCATGCCACAACTGAACACATATTGCCCTACATCTTACAGGGCAAGAACCTCTATTTCCCAATACTCCTGGTGCGATGTGAATGAACTCTATTTCAATTGCTACAAGCGGCACAGTGGTGCAGCTAGTGGAGCTACTGCCTCTCAGCCCGGTTTAATCCTGACCATAATGCTGTCTTTATGGAGTTTGCATGTTCACCCTACGACCGTGTGGGGTTTCTTCCACGTGCTCTGGTTTCCTCCCACATCCCAAAGCCATGCAGGTTTGTAAGTTAATTGACTTCCGTAAATTGCCCCTTGTGTAGGGAGTGGATGGGTGGTCAGTATGGACTCGGTGCTCCGAAAGGTGCTCCTTGCTGCATCTTCAAACTAAACTAAACTACAAAGTAGATTAAAGTAGATTAAATGGGCTTGAACAACATCCAACAGAGGTCAAAAGACCAGCCAACAGTCTTACCATGGCTCATATTTTAAAAACCAAATTACTCAGAATAAGACAATTAACGGGCTGATAATTTACCTTGGTTTGTGCGGGAACTACAAGAAATATACTTTCAATCCGTATTCCAAAACTACCATCTTCATAATAACCAGGCTCTAAAAATAAACACAGAAATAAATTTATCAGTTAATGTCCCTCAGATATCAAAACACTGTGTTCATTAGTTATGTCAGATGGCCATTGCTGCATGAAGAGCAAAGGGGGTATTGTTAATTCAGTTTTAATGCTTTGTCTCATTTTCACACTATTAGCTTTGATAACAATGCAACAAAGGAGATTTTTAGGTCATACTGAGTTATGCATTATGGTCTTTTCAAAGCATTGCTTTTCATGATAGGATTCCTCTCTGTACCATGAATTTTAATCATTGCTGGTCGTATAATTAAGCAATCAGCGGTGTCTTGCTGGGGAAGGGAATCGAATGCAACAAACTTGGGAGGTTGTTTTTGATGACTACTGCATTAATAGTTCGCCTCCATTTGTTTTCAATTTTCTCTGAGCCTTTGGTACTTTAATGCATCACTTTGCAAAGTACTATTAATTTTAAAATAGTATAATATCATAGAGTAGAACATATTAACACTGAGTACAACAGTCTATGACTGAATTCAATCCAGTGCTGGACTCAAGCACCATTGAATATGATTGACTGTGGCAACTTTAGTTTTCACTACCTCTCACCAATCTACCAAAGACGAGATTCTGTACACCTCTCAAACAAAGTGCTGGCATGGGTACAACTATCCCACCCACCCTGTGTCCCAGATAAACCTGGCTCACAAAGGTGCAGGAAACTGAAATAAAACAAAATAAGAATGCCAAAGAATTAGGATGTCAATCCCAGGCTCTGTGTATTGTGCATCTTGTGATAATCACAGGACAACTTGGGAAAAGATAGCAAAGATAGCCTGCAGGTTTCATAAATACAAGGTGGTGAACTGTGGGGAATGGAGGGATGGGAGACATAAAATGCTGGAGTATTTCAAGAAGCCAATTTAACTCACACTTTTGTAACGTTTAAAAATGCAAAATGTTTGGACGGACATTTTTAAAATTAGATCTAAAATTATCTATAATCAACTGGACCCAGATCCAAAATTAATATTAGGATTATCAGAACATAGCACACATTTTACAATAAGCCAGAGACACTTTCTTGATTACAGTTTAATAACTACGAAAAAATTAATACTCAAATTTTGGGAAAAAACAGCAAACCCCACAATTAAAATGTGGATTACGGAAATGACCGAGACCTTGCATTTGGAAAAAATAAGATTTGCCTTAATTGAAAAACCAGAACTATTTTTTAAAATATGGTCTCCATTTATTGAATTTTTTAAAAAGTAAACTGGCTTAACATAAAATTAAAGTCAAAACTTGAGTTTAGGGTTGGGTGAACAACTATACTCAACATCTCCCGGATCTATCTCCACAATCTTTATTTTTGTAATCTCCTTTCTCTCTTGCTTTTTTTCTTTCTATTAGTTTATAGTTTCTCTTATCTCTTTCTTTCTTTATTTCTTGTCTTTAAAAAAAAAATTTTTTAAATTGAAGCTATGTATGAACTCTGTAACCAATTTGTCATTTATTACTATTTGTACATATGCTTTTAATAAAAATATTTAACAAATAAAATAAAATAAAATGCTGGAATAACTCAGGCAGCATCTCTGGAGAAAAGGAATAGGTGATGTTTTGGATCGAGACCCTTCTTTAGACTGAACTGACCAGAATGGCGGGATGGTATTAGACAATTAGCAAAACTAAAAATGTTAAAGTACATCTTTAGAAAGTGTGATACTCACTCTTATGTGCAAACCAATATATTTAATGAAGCAGGGTACTGACCCAAATCTTCACCCATTACTTTTCTCGAGATGCTGCCTGACCTGCTGAGTTACCCCAGCATTTTGTTTCTATCCCAATATATTTAATGTTTCCTTATATAAACATTTTTCAACAGGTTTATTATTAGATATGTTTTGCAGATTGCTGAGTGTTGCAAATATAATTAGAGTATCGTTAACTATGCTACTTATTTAATCTTTATGTGAAGTTGTTATACATTTTGTGCAGTAGCAGGCATAACTGTTTACTATGACCATGCCATAGCAAAATAAAGTGTCAAAAGGACTTGCATCTCTCACTGACAGCTCAAAGAGCATGAAGTGTAAAACCACCGCAAAGGCTGCTGCTTAGGAAAATGCTTAGGTATTTTTACACCACCGCAAAATGTCTCAAAACAGTCAGGAGATGAATAGACGGATTAATATAAGTGATATCGGACACATGAAACATTTGGGCAAACCCACACCACCCTGGCCCCGCTCATATTTCACTCCTGCCATCGGGAAGAAGGTGCAGGAGTCCAAAAACTGTAACCTCCAAATTCAGGTACAGCTTCCTCCCAACAACCATCAGGCTTTTGAATACTATAAATGTCAACTAAACTCCAACTACGAACTGCCTGTGCTTTGAGCCAACTCGAAACTTTGAGCTTTGGTTTGCACTATATCAGGTTTTTTTTTAATTTTGTGAGCTTTCTTTCCAGTTTGTTTATATTATCTATTGAGTATAAACCTGTTGTGCTGCTAACTGTTAATTAGTCCTTTATCAACAATGGATTCATCAACGAATTTGGGAAAGATCCATTCACATTTACTCCACCCCTTGCCAATTCCTAATCTTACTGGCAGCTCAAAAATGAGAGCACTTTGCTGATTATAAATCCTCTGCTGATTTGTGAAAGAGGTGGCTGGAGAGGAAACTAATTTCCTTCTGTTAAGTCTTCTCATTGAGAAAAAAACAAGCAACAGTTTTGCAGTTGAGCTGTTGACAGGATAACTTTCCACACTCAGATGTACTTCACACTGAATAACCTGGAACATCTGGTGGTTAAATGTTGACTGTTCTACTGACCAAGAGAGTTCTCCAGCATCATCCTGAATGCAGTCTACACCCCACCTCAGACAGACATCATGCTAGCAACTGAGGACTTGAGTGCCCACATCAACAAATATGAAACAATGTATCCCAAAATCTTTCCCCCAATGTCTTTCCCGTCAACCAGGCTGGCGTGAAGAAGTATCTGCCAAACTACCATCAACATATTATCTTCAATGCAAGAGAACTAACACTCGGTCACTCCTAACCACCATCAGGAACACCTGCTGCTCTATCTCACCCTCGCAAAAGGACACCTACTGTTCCGGTACCTAAGAGCATCGTAGCCCTTACATCTATGACGCTAGGAACCACTTCTTACAATACCATTGTATTTTGCACATTGTGTTATTTCTTTTCACTCCCTTGAAAAAATTGTTTATAATTTATGTTTTGTGTATTGTCCGAATCTGTGTGTCTGTGATGCTACTGGAAGCAAGATTTTCATTGTACCCGTACGTCACTATTCTGGTGCTTGTGACAATAAACTCGACTTGCAGTTGGGCCTCTAACAGGCAATTCAAACTGTGAGATGTACTGACACCTAATGATGAGAAACTGGCACTGCAAGGATTTGCAGCTACTGCTGGAATTTGGCCTGGAATTTCATATCACACATTTACTACATTTCTAAGGGAGAACATTACACAACTGGTTGAACTTTTTTCCGTGATTCAGAACAGAATCAAAAGCTACAAGATGTATCTTATGGAGGCTCAGTGTATTACCCTTCCATTGACTCCATTTACACCTCACACTGTCACGGCAAGGCCATCCCAGTCATTCTCTCTTCTCTACTTTCCCATCAGGCAAGAGGTATAGAAGTGTGAAAGTGCACATCTCCAGATTCAGGGGCAGTTTCTTCAGGCAACTAAACCACAATTCACAAATGATGAACTTATGACTATCCTATCAACAACTAGAGACCAGTCCTGAGTTACCATTTACTTCATTGGAGACCCTCGTACTATCTTTAATTGGACTTTATCTTGCACTAAACGTTATTCCCTTCATCATGTATCTGTACACTATGAATGGCTCGATTGTAATCATGTATAGTCTTTCCAATAACTAATTGGCATGCAACAAAAGCTTTTCACTGTACCTCGGTACTTGTGACAATAAACTGAACTAAACTACTAATATCAGCCCACAGATTTCCATGTTTAACCTGCACAAGAATGCTCGGAGTTACTAACAGTCTCAATGTGATAACTACAACACTAGCAGTTTAACTATCATTATATACTGAGCCTTTTTTGTAAATGTGCAACTCGGAGTGACAGGGTACTCTAGATACTGTTCTTAATGGACACTACAGTACATACTTTCTATGGATATAAATGACGAGTTTGACAGAATGTGTTTGGTTGTAGTTATCTTTTGCACAACCCAAGCAGTTCTGCAAACATTTGCAAATAGAAGCAAATCAGTGAAAGGTTGGCACATAGCCAATGCAGGTACCTGTACACATCTCAACCGTAGAAATGAATCATCGTTTTCTTCTGCTGGTCACCGCTCCAACGATCAGATACAGGCACCATTACTCAACCTGCGGGCCACCTTTACTCACCGTCACTCAGAATCATTCCAGCCTCAAGAGGTTCATCGGCGAACGTTTTATAACTAATACCGCAAGGCCCTTCGTGGACATTCAGGAAAGATCCAACTCCATGTCCTGTGCCATGAAGATAATCCAAACCATGTTCCCAAAGAGTCGCTCTTGCAAATGAGTCGATGAGGTGTCCTGGTAGAAATGAACACATACGAAGGTAAGCATACGGCAAATCTACGCAGCACCACACTGAATGAGGCCAAATGCAAGAGAATTTGAGAGTTTGTGGTTCATCACAAAGCACTGTGGCACGTGAGTAGGTTTTTGGAGTTTGTACGTTCTCCCTGTGACCGCGTAGGTTTTCTCCAGGTGCTCCAGTTTCCACCAAAGACGTCCAGGTTTGCAGGTTGATTGGCATCAGTAAAAATTGTAATTGTCCCTTATATGTAGTGTGTGCTAGTGTAACGGGGATCGCTGGTCAGTGCGCACTAGTTGGGCTAAAGAGAGTGTTTCTGCACTGTATCTCTAAACTAAACTAAACACTGCGGGGCTCCCACAAGATTTGGACCGCACGAATTCATGACAGCCGGATTATTGAAAAGGAATAGGACAAATGGCATAGCTGTTGCCTCATAATGCCGGAGACCATGGTTCAATCCTGACCTTGGATGCTGTCTGTGTGATGTTTGCACATTCTCCCTGACACCATGTGGGTTTCGTCCCACAGCCCAATCAAGTGGGGGGTTGTCGGTTAATTGGCCTCTGTAAATTGCCCCCAGTGTGTAGGGTGTGGATGAGAAAATCGAACTAGTGTGAATGGGTGATCGATGGTCGGAGTCGGCCAAAGGATCTGTTTCCACGCTGTGTATCTAAAACTAAACTAAAATCTGTGATTTGTTTATCTAACGCCACAGCATGGGCGAAACTAGAGGATCGTCAGGTGGTGTAGCCAGTGTCTGTGTCCAAGCAGTTACTTTATCACATTGACAGCTTGTCTCAGCCAGCCACACAGCTTGCCCTGCTGCAGCTCTGCAGTTTTTAAAAGGTCTATAATCAACCACATCTAGATTAATTAATTTTAATATTCTGAGAATCTACATTCGGCCAGTATCACACATTCGTGCAAATATTTCAATTGGACTTTAGAGATACAGCGCAGAAACAGGAGCTTCAGCCCACTGAGACCTTGCCGACCAGCGATCACCTCGTATACTAACCCAAATACACTGAGGTAAATTTAACAACTTACCGAAGGCAATTAATTTACAAACCCACACGTCTTTGGAGTGTGCGTGGAAACCGGAGCACCCGGGGAAAACCCATGCGGTCACGCTGAGAATGGGCTAACTCCGTGCAGACAGCACTTGTAGGCAGGATCGAACCTGGGTCTCTGGAGCTGTAAGGCAGCAACTCTACCGCTGTGCCAGCACAGGATGTCCCAAAGCATTTCATCTCAGAACTACAGAACTAATGTAGGAAATATAACAACCAATTTGCAAACAACATCCCACAAAGAGCTACAAGATTATTTTGTTTTCACTGTTCGGTCCGAACCCTGTTCATTTTAAAAGTTAATGCTGAATCTTCTTCACCTTCAGTTAAGATACCGAATAATCTTTCCAAATCCCATTGATTAACTCTGAACAACAGCATTAGGTGTATATTATTAACTTGTTCAAGGAGGTTCGAGTCAACATTTTCTGCTTGTTCGGACTGTTAAATGTTCACTAATGCCTTGATTTATTTTAAAAGACTCTCCCACTCACCATGTAGTGAATAATTCTATGAAGTAACTGGACAGAGATTATTTTTTTTGTTGGCTCAAAGTAATCAGCTTTCATTTCACTTCATTCATAAAACCATCATATGGACCGACTATCTTACCTTTGGTACCGCTTGGAAAAACTGCTGAACCCAGACAGATATGTCCCTTTAACACGTAAGTAAAGCACTCCTGGAGGATATTAAGGAATTATTAAAATCCATCACACCACAAACGTATTTCATTCTTACAATAAACCTCTGCACTTTTTACCATGAGAAAATAATCACATGAAGTTGATCGTGTGACATGCTGGATACAGAACTATCGCCCCATACCTAGCAACATGTCTGAAACTATCTAACTAGTGATAGACCCGCAATTATCACTCTTGAAAGTCATTCAATTAGAGGATTTATTAAGAGGTTAACATACCTTCTCAAATTCAGTGGGAGTGCCAAAGTGAACTGTACGTGTGACATCTGTAGTTCCATCCCTAGTTCAAGCACAAAGAACAAAGGACCAAGTGCTTTAGTCATTTTTACAACTGAATGTAATTTTACTAAAGCTGCCAAGATCCAGCTCTATGCCCCACAAAGAGAAACTCTGCGTGTTGATTTAAAGGATGAAAGAATACACAAAGCATTTACAAATCTCAGGATGTCCCAAAGCACCTCATGTATGAACTACACTCACTGGTGTAATGTATGAAATGTGACACCCAATTTGCACACAACATCCCACAAAGAGCAGCAAGATTATTTTGGTATCAGTGTTGAAAGGGTAATCAATGTTAACCAGGTCTTTGGTAAAAATTAACTTATCCTCTTGAATTAGTGCCATGAGGTTAATTCAAGAGGTTTGGAGGAATGTGGGTCAAATGTAAGCAAATCGAACCAGCGTAGTTGGCACCTTGGTCAGCATACGGGTTAGGCCGAAGGGATCGTTTCCGAGCAGTATCACGCTACGCCTGTATTAAAGAGCCAAATGAGACAAGGTTTAATGTTGAATGCTGTATTTTTGACTGAGATTACATCCTCAATGGGAAAATTAAAACTTTGGGGACATGAAAGGTGACCAAACTACATAAGAGTTGAGTTTAGTTTATTGTCACGTGTACCAAGGTACAGTGAAAAGCTTTTGTTGTGTGCTAACCAGTCAGTAGAAACACTATACATGATTACAATCGAGCCATCCACTTATGGGATTAATGAGCAAAACAAAGTGCTGGGGTACCTTAGCGGGTCAGGCATCATCTGTGGGGGGGAATGAAAAGATGACGTTTCAGGTCGGGCCCCAAAATCTAAAGAAGGATCCTAATGTGAAACATCATCTGTCCATTCCCTGCACAGATACAGCCTGACCCGTTAATTTACTCCAGCACTTTGTTATTAGTCGATAGTACCATGGAACATTATTTTTATTCATTTATACCCATTTATATATCCTGTCTTTTTCATTTACCTGACACAGCTTCAGGAAACCACAAACATCCTTTTATGAGTGGTAAATTTCTAAACAATAAAATAGTTGCCTAACACATCAGATCAGAAGCATAGCGGGGGCTCATCAAGGAGGAGCTTTTAAAGAATGAAAAAGGCTGTACTCTCAAATTCTCTAACATTGAACTTCTGGATACTAGTTTAGCATATGCACTCCACCACCCCATCGCTTACCCAAACCATTCTTCCAATTTTCCCTTAAAATATTGCAAAAGATTTATTCAAGTTTGTCTTACCTGTACTGGGCACCAGAATCCAAAAGAAAGATTTCATTCAATGATAAAGTTCTGTTTGTACTTGGGATAGGCCTAAAAATGACAAAACAAATTTGGAATTGAAATAATTTAGGCATTGAATTATGTTATATAAACTGCAAAAATTTCCATATGCATCTACTGATTAAAATCTCTGGTTTAAATTCACAAAAGAAATTGTCTATTTTGCACCAGAATGATAGAAGAAATTTCATTTTTAATGCTAAGTTACATCCATATCAATAAATTGCATATTTGTGCTGAGGGGAATATAAAGTGCATGTGCTCACTTTCTGATCAATGGTTCAGGATTTCCGTAGTAACGGCCACAGATATAAAAGAGGAAGACAATCAGAAAACATTCCAATGTCCTGGTCCACCTTCATCACTTACCATTCATTCAACAGTGTCTTCTCTTGCTTTCAGTACTAATATTTTGAATTGAATTGAATACATTTTATTAGCCAAGTATGTATACACACAAGGAATTTGCCCTGGCGCTTTGCTCACAAGTAACAACACAATATACAGTAGACAATTAAAAATAAAACATTATAATTTAAACATGTGAAGAATGAAATAAAATACCATAACAAAAGGAGGCTAAAGACTTTTGGTTATTGAGTAGGGCTACTGCTCATGGAAAAACGCTGTTTTTATGTCTGGCTGTGGCGGCTTTGACAGTCCGGAGTCACCTTCCAGAGGGAAGAGCTTCAAAGAGTTTGTGGCCAGGGTGAGATGGGTCTTACCCGCTCGCTTCCTGGCCCTTGCTGTGTACAGTTCGTCGATGGGGGGGGAAGATTGTAGCCAACAACCTTCTCGGTTGATCGAACGATGCGCTGCAGTCTCCAGATGTCGTGCTTGGTGGCTGAGCCAAACCAGACCATGATGGAGAAGGTGAGGACAGACTCTACGATGGCCATATAGAATTGTACCATCAATGCCTGTGGCAGATTGTGTTTACTCAGCTGCCGCAGGAAGTACATCCTCTGTTGGGCCTTTTTGACTGTGGAGTCGATGGTAGCCTCCCATTTAAGGTCCCTGGAGATGATGGTTCCAAGGATCTTAAATGATTGCACAGATGTGACTGGTGTCATTGATGGTGAGTGGGGGAGGGGAGGGGGAGCTCTCCTAAAGTCTACAATCAACTCCACTGTGTTATGAGCATTGAGCTCCAGGTTGTTGCGATGGCACCAGGATGCCAGCTGTGTCACTTCCTGACTGTAGACAGATTCCTCCCCATCCTGGATAAGTCCAATCAGGGTTGCGTTCTGCGTACTCTCCCCAAAAAGGAGAGGGGAGAGTACGCAGCCTTTCGATGCTCCTATGCTGAGGGTTTGTGGGTCCGAGATGTGCTTTCTCAGCCTCACATGCTGCTTCCTGTCTGTCAGCAAGTTGGTGATCCACTGACAGAGGAGTTCAGACACAGTCAACTGGGAGAGTTTGGAGTGTAGTAGCTCTGGCACAATGGTGTTGAATGCAGATCTAAAATCCACAAACAAAATCCTTGCATAGGTCCCCTGGCAGTCTAGGTGCTGGAGGATGAAGTGCAGGCCTAGTTTGACTGCTTCATCCACTGATCTATTGGCCCGGTATGCACACTGCTGGAGGTCCAGCAAGGGGCTTGGGATATTTTTCAGGTGGGCCAGCACAAGTCTTTCAAGGGACTTCGTGATTACAGAGGATAGTGCGACAGGCCTGTAGTCATTAAGACCAGTAATCCTTGGCTTTATGGGTACAGGAACAATAGTGGAGACTTTGAAGCAGGCAGGGACAGTGCAGGTTGGCAGGGACTAATTGAAAATGTCTGTGTAGACTGGTGCCAGTTGTTCAGCACAGAGCTTGAGGGTAGAGGGGGAAACATTGTCCCGTCCTGGAGATTTCCTGCATTCCCTGCCCGAAACATTGCCTTTTCCTTCGCTCCATAGATGCTGCCTCACCCGCTGAGTTTCTCCAGCACTTTTGTCTACCTTCAATAGAAAGGAGGTTGGTTTGTGTGATGGTTTGGGCCACATCCACAAGTCCACTTAAGTATCTGGCATTGGTTTTCTAGAATTTCCTAGACGGTTTTCTAGAAGTATCTAGAATGGTTTTATGGATTTTAAACAGAACCCTCAAGCTTGAGGACATTTACATCTCAGCACCAATGTACATTATATCTAAACAACCTGTGCATTTGTTACCTGTAGTGAATAATTGCACTGTTTGGACCGCTGCTGGAGATAGTGCAAAAGCTCAAACCCATAAATTTGGCTTGCTGGCTGCAAAACATTAATAAAGAGATTGAAACAAATGGTTACAATTTCCAAATTGATTTTTTGGACTGCAAAACTCAATATTTTTGATCCTGTTAATCAGACTGAAGAAGGGTCCCGACCTAAACAGTCACCTATCCATGGTACACAAAATTGCTGGAGGAACTCAGCGGGTGCAGCAGCATCTATGGAGCGAAGGAAATAGGCGACGTTTCGGGCCGAAACCCTTCTTCAGACTATCCATGTTCTCCAGGGATGCCCCCTGACCCGCTGAGTTTCTCCAGCACTTTGTGTGATTTATTTTGTAAACCAGCACCTTCAGTTCCTTGTTTCTACAAGGATCGATTTATCCCCACTTTCCGCCTTCCGTTCAATAGCTAATTTTCAGCCCATATCATTGTACATCAAATCCTGTACTCTACTCTTGATGACAAGCCTCCTGTATGGGTGGAAAATGATGAACATCCAAGCACATCAGATCTACTGGTTACCTGGATCTATCCTACTGGTCACATGCTCAAAACAAATCCAGCAGCTTGCTCACACAAGATTTTCCGTTCATAATCCACATAGACTTTTTAAATCTTAATATCGATCTTAATGTATTGTGTTCTAGCAGCTTTTGGTATATCTTGGGCCCAACTTGTCCAAGCTAACCAAGATGTCCCATCTACACTAATCCCACCAGCCTGCATTTGGTCCATATCCCTCTAAACTTTTCCCATTCATGTACCTGCCCAAATGTCTTTTGAATCTGTGAAATTATATCAGCGTGGGTCAGAGGAGAAAAGCAAGGAAAACAGTGAAGGCTCTTAAAAGTAAGACAATAATATATGGACAAATACAATCCCGTGGCTCTGGTTTGAAGAAAGGCAGAATATAGCAATAAATTCTTGAATATATCCGTATTAATGTCTGTATACCGCACATTCCCTATACAACCTTAAATGCTGCCAATTTATTGTGGCAAAATAAATGTTAAAAACATGTTACAAACACCAGGCTCACAAAACACAAATAAGACAAACCAAATCAATACAAAGGTTGAGAGTTTCCCCAGGGATAACAAGATCTTTTTTAACTGGAGAAAAATATTCCATCAATTAATAATTAGTCTGGTGACAAATATTTTAGTTTGTTTCAAAATAGATCAAATTTTGTGTTTTTATTTCAAATTTCTGTGCTATCAATAGAGTGTCGACAAGATTTTTTGTCCAAACACGGTGATCTTCACTGATAGCAATGGTGAGTATCAAGGCTTGCTTTTACGTTTTTCAGTAATAATCATTCGCAGTGTAACAGGAATCAAGTAGATTCCCTTCACACAATTCACCCAATAATAAACATAGGTCAGCCTTACCTACGCAGTTTTTCAGCTTTATCTGAAGCATCGAGCTCAGTTATGTTGCCTTTTGGAACCTGCAAAGTTGCAATTTTAGTAGACAAATCAGAAATCATGGAAATACAAAGAGGACTAAATTGTGCATCTAATGAATTATTCCATTACAATTACAGGCTCCACACGTCTCAGGCGGCGGTTACATTCTTGAAACTCAAAAACACGTACACACATAAATGACGACGCTGGCAGCAATAAAGTTGAGCACATTATTCCAAAAATACAGGCGCATATATCAGTATGAAATGAACGTGCATTATTTCAAAAACACAAATCAAACACACGAGGTACGTGTATTCTGTTGTTACTTTCCCAATATATTCTATGCACATTTAGTGTACTTGGTAATATTATACAAGGTGTCCTGTTACATAGAACATAGAAAAATACAGCACAGGAACAGGCCCCTCACCCTATAATGCCTGTGCCAAACATGATGGCAAGCTAAAACTAATCTCATCTGCATGTACATGATTTCTTCACGCTCCATTCCCTGATGGTTAAAAGGACACAAAGTGCTGGAGTAACTCAACAGGCCAGGCAGCATCTCTCGAAAACATGGGGCTGAAGGGTTTGGACCCAAAATGTTACCTATCCATGTTCAACACCGGAAATTGGAGGAACAGCACCTCATATTCCGCTTGGGGAGTCTGCATCCTGCGGGCATGAACATTGAATTCTCCCAATTTTGTTAGCCCTTGCTGTCTACTCCCCTTCCTCAGCCCTCGGGCTGTCTCCTTCCATCCCTCAGCCCTCGGGCTCCTCCTCCTCCTTTTTCCTTCCTTCTCCCCGCCATCCCCTATCAGTCTGAAGAATGGTTTCGGCCCGAAACGTTGCCTATTTCCTTCGCTCCATAGATGCTGCTGCACCCGCTGAGTTTCTCCAGCATTTTTGTGTACCTGCTGCCTGACCTGTTGAGTTATTCCAGCAATTTGTATCCTTTTGTATATTAACCAGCATCTGCAGTTCCCTGTTTCTACATTCCCTGATAATTAATGAGTTCTGTTGAACAACCAAAAATATTGAAGCCCCAAAGAAATAATCCCAGCAATAACATTGACACACACAATGAGATTTCTTACCTCCTTCTCAAGCCAGACAAAGAGCTCACAAAGTGCCACGGCATCTTTAATCTAGCGTTTGGAAACAAAGACAACAGAATGATTAATTCCTATCTATTTAACCTGTCCACTACTTTTAATTGCCATTGCGTTTGCAAATTTCTGCACTTAATTTAAAAAGATTACAAACAATTTCCACAAACACGGGGGGCAACCCTGCCTAACTAAAAAATAGCGATCTTGCTGCCAGAGTTCAACAACTAGAAAATGTCACGCGAGAAAAATCTCTTACGAGCATTAGTATAGATCCATGGATCCAAATCCATGCTAACCATCGATCACCCATTCACACTAGATCTGTGTTATCCCACTTTCTCATCCACTCCATCCACTTTCGGGTCAATTTTACAAGAAGTCAATAAAACTACAAACACACACATCTTTGGAATGTTAGGAAACAGTTAGGGTGCGAGAGAAAAAGGTGAAAGTGGGCAAGAAGCACGACAAACAGGAGAGTTAAAATTGATGAACTGGTCCAAAAACAAGTACAATTCGAGTTGAGAAAAGCCCAGACGTTGCATTTATATAGCACCTTACACCAGTCAATCATAAACTCACATATATAATTACGACAATGACATATTCCAGGTAGATTATGTACAATCCATTTACGTGTCATCTTAAATTGTTCAAGATATGTTTGAGGGACGACAGCAAGAATAAAAAGCTTGAATGATCACAACACTCACATGAGCTTGCCTCATGCCTTCAATCTCAATTGGATTCTTCATAGATTTTGCAATGCAGACTGGGGTATAAACTGTCTCCAGCCTCAGCATCTGTGGAAATCAAAATAAATACCTTTATTTATGCTCAGTGAATTTCCTGTTCTATAATTACAACCTGACATGGCGTGCGTATACACAAGATAGACACAAAGTGCTGGAGTAACTCAACGGGTCAGGCAGCATCTCTGGAGAAGAAGGGTGAGCGACGTTTTGGGTCGGAACCCTTCATCACCAACCGTGATGCCAGAATTAGGGGGTATTAGTTGCAGGGAGAGTTCAGACAGACTTGGTTTGTTTTCTCTGGAATGCCGGAGGTTGCAGGGAGACCTGATAGAAGTTTATAAAATGATTTCAGTCATAGATCGGGTAGACAGTCAGAATACAAATACAAGAGGGCATACAGTAGCTTTAAGGTGAGAGGGGTAAACCTTAAAGGAGATGGGCAGGGCAAGTTTTTGTTACACATGGAAAGTGGTGAGTGCCTGGAATATGCCACCTGGAGTGGTGGCTGAGGCAGATTTGACAGTGGCATTTATGAGACTTTTGGTTAGGCATATGGATATGTAGGGGATGGAGGGACATGGATTATGCAGAGGCATATAAGAGTTGATCTTCACAATCATATTTAGCACAGACTTTGTGGGACAAAAAGGCCTGGTCTTGTGCTGCATTGTTCTATGTAAAAAATACTATTTGGGAATAATACATTTTGTCAACCATTTAAATGACTGTCAATGCATTGGTCGCCTGTTGAATACCTCGCCTTACTTCTCTGTCTCGGTCAATGGAAGTGAAAACTGGGAGAGGATTACAACTTGCTGCTGATCAAATGTTGAGCAAAGTACAAAGCGCTGGAGTATCTCATCAGGTCAGGCAGCATCTGTGGAAAAAATTGATAGGCGACGTTTCGGATTGTGACCCTCCTTCAGCCAACTTCTTCGGACCCAGTCAGAATAGGACTCTGACTCAAAACTTTGCCTGTCCATTCCCTCCACAGGTGCTGTCTTACCTGCTATAAAAATAAATATCTTTTTTGGTTTAGTTCAGAGATACAGCACAAAAACAGGCCCTTGCTCCCCACCGAGTCCACGCCAAACAGCGATCCCACACACTAACACTATCCTGCACACTCCAGGGACAATTTCCAATTTTATCAAGCCAATTAGCCTCCAAACTTGTATGTCTTTGGAATGTGGGTGGAAAATCCCACGAAGGTCATAGAGAAAATCTACAAACTCCGTCCAGACAGCACCCGTAGTCTGGATCAAACCAGGGTCTCTGGCGCTGCAAGGCAGCAACTCTACCGCTGCACCACCGCGCTGCCCGATATTACTTATTAGTTAATTAAATTATTGAGTTAATGATTATTGACACTATTATTTAAAGAGCACCAGATTTATATTTAATAAGACGGTGTGCTCCTGGCATTGGACATGCTTTGACAGAAGCAAAAAGAACAGACAGTGAGAAGGGAAAATTATGATAATTTGGGGGGCATGGTGTGGGATCAATGATGTGAATAAAACTTAGCAAAAACAAATCAGTAGACTGAGCATCTAAAATTCTTATCTGGTCAGCTCAGCATGTTACTTTCACAAGGGATTGAAAAGAGAGCAAAAGCAAGAAAATTGAACTAAAAACAGATGTAACTGAAAGCACACAGCGGGGCAGGTATAATATCCTACAATTATACCTGTCTAATCCCATTCTGCATTCGTCATTTTTTTCCTTCTGGAAACTGCTCAGTTATAAGTGATTTGATGCCAGTGCTGAATCAAGCACCACCAAAAGATAAAATGGGCCCTGGTCAACCTAACAATCTGTCAAAATTGCCAACATTTATCAAAGTTATGTGTAGGAAGCAACTGCAGATGCTGGTTTAAACCGAAGGTAGACGCAAAAAGCTGAAGTAACTCAGCGGGACAGGCAGCATTTCTGGAGAGAGGACTACTGTAGATGGCACATGTTGGCAGAATGGGCAAGTTGGGCCAAAGGACCTGCATCCATGCTGTGTGGCTCTATGAGTAACTCAGCGGGTCATGCAACATCACTAGAGATCATGAATAGGTGACATTTCGGATCATTACATCAGCTACATATATGTTACATATGTTGATGCAAGTTTCTTACAACAGGCTCCTAACAATTAGATTTTGGCAACTTGCTTTCTGTAAATATGCGACAAGTTTTATCAAACAAAATTTAACGAGCATCCTAGGCGAAAATAAAGTGAAGTTTTGCTATCAATACTCTTTAAAAAATATGCATTAATTATAGACTTTGACAAAAATGAATGTGAAAGATTGAAACCAGACATACACCATTTAATAGGCCCTTCATCCAACCAAGTTCGCATTAACCATCGAGCACCCCTTAAAGTTAATTCTCCACTGATCCTATTTTGTTCTCCCCATATTCCCATCAACTCAGCTCAGATTCTATCTCCCCTCCCCCCACGTACTCTATGCACAACTTAGTGGCTAAATAACCTACCAAACCATGGTAGGCACCCAGAAGAAACTCATTCAATCACAGGGACAGCATGCACCCCCTCTCACTGCTCCCCTCTGTGATTCCTGCTGCTTTCCGGCTCTACGGCCACATTTTAACCTGGACTCGCTACCACAGCCAGAGTCTGAAGAAGGGTGCCAACATGAAATGTCACCTATTCCTTTTCCCCCCAGAGATGCTGTCTGACCCGCTCAGTTATTCCAGCATTGTGTGTAAATCTACTGTAGGCTGCCAGCTGCTCCCATGAAAATACAGCCAGAGAAACCTCGGATCACAGGTTCACCGTTACAAATATCAACCATCTGCTCACGCTCTTATGACATTAATCCAGTTTAACCTCCAACTGCTGACAATCACAACCAGCCAATTTTCATTTGTTTCTGGAACAGTATGGAGCCCAGACTTCTCTGCTGTTGCCAAGAAGTGTTTGCAGTCGACACAATTCTACACAAAGGGTAACGAGGTGCTGGAGTATAGAAGATAGGAGGTCATGTTGCATTTGTATAAGACGTTAGTGAGGCCACATTTTAGACATACTGAACTGTGTTCAGTTCTGTGCACCATGCTATAGGAAAGATGTCACGCTGGAAAGGGTGCAGAGAAGATTTACAAGGATGTTACTAGGACTCAAGGGGCTGAGTTTTAGGGAGAGGTTGAACACTCTTAGAAAGGTGTACAAAATCATGAGAGGAATAGATGAGGTAGACGCAAAGTCTCTCCCCAGAGTAGGGGAGTTGAGAACCAGAAGCATAGTTTTAAGGTGAGGGGGAAAGAACCAAACGCAGGCAGGTAGGACTAGTGTAGATGGCACATGTTGGTCAGCATGGGCAAGTTGGACCAAAGGGCCTGCTTTCATGCTGTGTGACTCTACGAGTAACTCAACGGGTCATGCAATATCTCTGGAGAACATGAATGGGTGACGTTTTGGGTTGGGATCATTCTTCAGAAGGTAGACACAAAATGCTGGAGTAACTCAACATCTCTGGAGAGAAGGAATGGGTGATGTTTCAGGGGTCTCGACCCTTCTTCAGAAGATGGGTCTCGACCCTAAAGTCATCTATCCACATTCTCCAGAGGTGCTGCCTGTCCTGCTGAGTTACTCGGGCACTTTGTGCCTTTTGTCAGCTTCAGCGGTTCCTTGTTTCTGTAATTCAGGATAACCTCCCCCAGAAGGACGACAATTTTACAGGCAAATATTTCCAGCACCACTGGTGAAGCTCTTCTGACTGACACCTGGAATCGCTGCCAGATTTACCATTAAATGGCCTTTATGGGTAAGCGATTTCCAATGTTTGTGGAGGGTAGAATTGAAAACAAGAGTTACTGAGAGTCTAAATGTAATTCTCTTTGAATTTCAATGTAATTCCCACAATGAGCATTTTTATTTTGTATTCACACATCCATAAAAACAAAACTTTGGGTACCTGTCTTACTAACAAATTTGAAGTTATGAACTATGATAATGGAAAAGATTTTAGTTTTGCTTTGAACACAAAGTCCTGACATAATTCAGCAGGTCAAGCATCATCTCTGGAAGATATCGATTGACGATGATTCGGATCAGAACCCTTCTGCAGTCTGAGAAAGGGACCCGACCCAAAATGTCGCCTGTCCATGTCTTCCAGAAATGCTGCCTGACCCGCTGAGTTACTCCAGCACTTTGTGTTCCATGCAAGATTCTAGCATGACGGCACCGAGGTGCAGTGGTAGAGCTTGCTGTCTTACAGCGCGAGAGACCCGAGTTTGATCCTGACTACCGGTGCTTGTCTGTACAGAGTTTGAACATTCTCCCCGTGACCTGCATCGGTTTTCTCTGGTTTCCTCCCACACTCCAAAAACATAAAGGTTTGTAGGTTAATTGACTTGGTATAATTGTAAATTGGCCCTGGTGTGTGTATAGGATGGTGTTAATGAGCGGGGATCGCTGCTGGGCGCAGAACCAGTGGGCCGAATGGCCTGTTTCCACGCTGTATCTCTAAACTAAACTAAACCAAATCTGCAGTCCCTTGCAACTCCTTTAGTTTAGCTTTGGCAGGTGAACAATGAGACCGTATTAGCTGATGACTAACCTTTGGGATAGTTTCTGAAAGAGCGTGGCTGGCTTTGCTACTGATCCAGACCTTCTCCTTAGAATTCATGTTGGAACAAATAGTCCGTAGCTCGCTCAGAACAGATTCATAGGGAAGTACTTGTACACTGAAATCAGGCGAGGCATTTGAATCAAGCTGCAGATGTCTTCGCACAGCAGGTTCTTCCATGTGCTTCTCATTAATGAAGAGTCTGTAGTGAAGAAGAGAAAAATAACATTCTTTCCTGAGAATTGAGTTGCTGATTATCTGACATAGTCTTTAATAGTGCACATAGAAGTCACATTTGAAAGAAAATAAAACAAAAAGGCAGATCTGAAACAAAAGCAGAAAATGCTGGAAATACTCAGCATGTCAGGCCAGTTCGTGTTAGTGCTTCAGGTATTTTCTAATGAGCACTGATCCTTTCCGCCTTTTGAAAAGTTAACGTTTCAAAGTTTAAAAACATAACAACAAAGTTGAAGCAGCAACGTGTAACCCATAACCAGGGATCATAAAATGCAATGGAGTCATAGAGACATACAGCTTGGAACAACTTGCCCATGCCAACCCAGATGCTCAATCCACACTAGTCCCACCTGCCCACATATGGCCAATATCCCTCTAAACCTGTCCTGTCCTTGTACATGTCTTGTAAATGTTCTATTGCACTTGCCTCAAATACCTCCACTGGCAGTTAATTCCATATACACACCACCCTCTAGTAAAAAAGTTGACCCTCGGATTCCTATTAAATCTTTCCCCTCTCACCTTAGCCTATGTCCTCTAGTTCTGATACCCCTATCCTGAGTAAAAGACTCTGTACATTCACCCTATCAATTCCCTTCATGATTTTATATACCTCTGTACAATCACTCCTTAGCTACCTGTACTTCAAGGAATAAAGTCCTCGCCTGACCAGTCTCAGCCTGGCTGCATCCTTGTAAAATATATTAACAAAGAAGGAATTCAAGATAAACCCATTTACCCATAGAGTTAATTCCACTGCAAAGAGCTGAAAGGAATGGTGTGGATGCTTCAAATGAAAGTTGGATAACAATAGGGAGAACGGAAGAGGAGATGCTGCAGGAGTTCAATGGTGAGGTGGCAAAAGACTCATGAGAAACATAAATATAGACATGAACCTATTGAGTTAACTCATCCTTCCCTGTGCTGTAAATATTTCTGATGCATACCAGCGACCATGTACAATACAGTGAAAATTGAGTCATGATGGAAGTAAACTGCAAAGAATAAGTGGTATAGAAACAATGAAAAGCACTGTAAGCTGAAAGGAGTGCAGAGAAGATCTACAAGGATGTTGCCAAGACTCGAGGATTTGAGCTATCGGGAGAGATTGGGCAGGCTAGGACTTGGATTGCAGGTAATCTTATAGCGTGCATAAAATCATATGGGTAATAGATAAGGTGAGTGCACAGACAGGGTTGGGAAATCAAGAACCAGGGGTCATAGGCTTAAGGTAAGAAGGGAAAGATTTTATAGAAATCTGTGGGGAAGTTTTTTCATTTAGTGGGTGGTGGGTATATGGAACAAACTGCCAGAGGAGGTGGTTGAAGCAAGAGCAATAACAGCATTTAAAAGACACTTGGATGAGGACATGAATAGGAAAGGATTTGAGTATAGGAGCAGGGAGGTTCTACTGCAGTTGTACAGGGTCTTGGTGAGACCACACCTGGAGTATTGCGTACAGTTTTGGTCTCCAAATCTGAGGAAGGACATTATTGCCATAGAGAGAGTGCAGAGAAGGTTCACCAGACTGATTCCTGGGATGTCAGGACTGTCTTATGAAGAAAGACTGGATAGACTTGGTTTATACTCTCTAGAATTTAGGAGATTGAGAGGGGATCTTATAGAAACTTACAAAATTCTTAAGGGGTTGGACAGGCTAGATGCAGGAAGATTGCTCCCGATGTTGGGGAAGTCCAGGACAAGGGGTCACAGCTTAAGGATAAGGGGGAAATCCTTTAAAACTGAGATGAGAAGAACTTTTTTCACACAGAGAGTGGTGAATCTCTGGAACTCCCTGCCACAGAGGGTAGTCGAGGCCAGTTCATTGGCTATATTTAAGAGGGAGTTAGATGTGGCCCTTGTGGCTAAGGGGATCAGAGGGTATGGAGAGAAGGCAGGTACGGGATACTGAGTTGGATGATCAGCCATGATCATATTGAATGGCGGTGCAGGCTCGAAGGGCCGAATGGCCTACTCCTGCACCTAATTTCTATGTTTCTATGAAAGGTTTTGAGGGATATGGGCCTATCTTAGATGGGCATCTTGGCCAGTATGGATGAGTTAGGCTAAAGGCCCATTTTACTGCTGTATGACTCGATGACACATCACAAACACATCTACCCACTGTGCAAACTGATGAATCAGCAGCATTGAACCAAATTACAACTTAAAAACAAAAATGGCGTCTTTGAATTTGCTCTATACAAGAGAAACATGTATGGAATTAACAGGATGGTGCACATACAAAACATTGCTTAGATTGAGACAAAGCAAATCTTTAATAGGTGCATCCAGTCAATCAGAGCTATGTAAACAAGCCACAGATTACAGTTTGCATGAACAAGCGTTCAACTAGCAATACTTTGTCCTTCATTCCCATACACTGTCTTTACAAAAATCGTTTGCACAGAGAAAAATATATTTTTTTAAGTAAAATGCCTCCTAATAACAAAATAACAGATGCTTCTACAATATATCAGAAAAGGTATCAAAATTATAATAAAATAGCTGCAGAAATTAAGTGCACTGTGCATGCACAATCCGAATTCTGTTTTCAGTCACAACCGCAGGAAACCCTTTGGTTTGTGAAGTAAAAAATGGAAATGCTCCAAAAAGCTTCAAAACCCCACTGAAATGGTCTTTATTTAAAAATATGGGCACCGTTTTAAGGCTTACAAATGACAAATTATCTTCCTGAAGAAAAAAACTGGAAGGTAAAATATTTCAGAAAGAATAACAGGGAGGCCAGACCATTACACAAACAGTAATGGTTTAAATATATCAGCTCACCATCACCTCAAGGGCAATTGTGGAAGGTCATGCTCACACATGACTGTGATGCCTGATTCAGGGACAATAAGATCATAAAATTCGCGGATGACACAACAGTGGTGGGGCTCATCAGCGGAGATGAGGAATCAATGTACAGGGAGGAAGTAAAACAACTAGTGGACTGGTGCGGCAAAAATAATCTAGAATTAAATGTCGATAAAACAAAGGAGATGGTTGTCGACTTCAGGAGGGCGCAGCCAAAGCATACACCCCTCAACATCAGTGGCACCATAGTGGAGAGAGTGGAGAGCATAAAGTTCCTCGGTGTGCAAATTACAGACAGTCTCACCTGGTCCAGGAACACCACTGGGACCGTCAAACGGGCCCATCAGCGACTGCACTTCCTGAGGAAACTAAAACAGGCCTCACTCCCCACCGACATCCTCAGGACTTTCTACAGGGGCACGGTGGAGTCTGTACTCACGTACTGCATAAATACGTGGTACTCCACCTGCAACTGCTCGGACAGGAAGGCTCTGCAGAGGGTAGTGAGGGGAGCAGAGAGGATCATTGGCGTCTCCCTACCCTCGGTACAAGAACTGTTCCAGAGCCGCTGTCTGAAAAAAGCTCAGAGAATTGCTAAGGACAAACTGCACCCCCTCCACATACACCTGGATCTCCTGCCATCAGGCAAGAGATATCGCAGCATCAAAGCCCGGACTACAAGACTGCTAAACAGCTTCCTGCCACAGGCCGTGAGGCTGCTAAACAGTCACTCTGTACTCACAGTCACCGGATTCTGAGGCTTGGCACGGACACTTTAATAACTGGCACTGGCCACTTTAATAACTGGCACTGGCCACTCAAATCAGCTGCCCCGGAATTTTTATGATTGGTTTTACTGTATTTTAACGTTGTTGTTTTACCTGCTTTTAACTATTTATACTGTTCCATCAGGGACTGGATTGTTTTTAGTGTTATTATGTGTGAAATGTTTTAAATTTCATGTGCGATGCTCCGCTATTCCCTGGGAAACGTCTTTTCATTTTGCACTGTACAACTGTTGCTTGCAAGATGACAATAAAGGTTGATTGATTGATTGATTGATTAATAAATACCGACACAGACAGAGAGAGAAAATGAAAGAAATAATTAAAAAATCCATTTGACAGACAACAATATTCACATGTCTAGGCTGCAGTAACAAAATGCATTATAAATGTGATTATGGGAAATTGTAAAGAAAAGACTGTGCCAAAATACGATAACAAACGCGTTATACAAACAGTTGGCGTTATAGCTACAATACACAAAGTAAAAACATGGTGATATAAAATCATGCTATTCAATGAATAGACACCTATCAAAAAAAGCATCTAGAGAGCAAAAAATGTTTTTTAAAAATCTTAGATTAAATGTTTTTATTTGGGCAATATTGGTTTAAAATTGTTTGTCCACACTGCAATAGTTGGAATAGTATTCATTGGAGAGCAATCTATACTGTAATACTAATACAAATTTATTGTCATTTGAGCCCCAGTGAGACTCAAACGAAATTTTGTTTCCACACTGCTATTGTACTGCTATTTCCCGATGCTACTACTGTCTGGGTACAATACATTTCTATGTAGGATAGCCAAAATATATTGACTCCACGGCTTGGTGTTGATGGTCTCTCCAGTAGAGCTCAAAATGTATACCGCAGAAATAAATGACACAAGACATCTGACCCATTGAGTTAGATTCTTTGAGTATTTATAAGTAAACAGAATATAAACAGCAAACCTATTCCATATATGATGAATCTGTGGAATTCATTGCCACATGTGGCTGTGGAGGCCAATGGATATTTTGAAGGCGGAATTTGACAGATTCTTGATGTACGGGTGTCAAGGGTTATGGGGAGAAGGCAGGAGAATGGGGCTGAGAGGGAAAGACAGATCAGCCATGATTGAATGGCAGAGTCGACTTTAGTTTAGAGATACGGCATGAAAACGGGCCCTTTGGCCCACTGAGTCCGTGCCGACCAGCAATCCCCGCATATTAACATTATCCTACACACACTAGGGACAATGTTTACATTTACCAAGCCAATTAACTGTACGTCTTTGAAGTGTGGGAGGAAACCGAAGATCTCGGTGAAAACCCACACGGTCACGGGGAGAACGTGCAAACTCTGTACAGACAGCACCCGTAGTCAGGATCGAACCTGGGTCTCCGGCACTGCAAGTGCTGTAATGCAGCAACTCTACTGCTGCACCTAATTCTGCTCCTATATAACTTAGAAACCCTGTGTTTCCTTGGAGCCTAATTATTTATTTTAATGCATATATATCAAGCACTACTACCATACCTCCCTCAACCTCACTGACTCTATGGAAATTACAACTGAACTGGCTTCATCATGGACATTCTAGATCAAGGATTCCCAACCTGTGGTAAATTTCCCAGGGGGTAAATTTCGCCTACCCTGGGGCTATATTTGTTGATTCGGGATTTGTACATATTTTTTCTCATTGACTGACTGTGTTTGGTTCTGGTATACCGATATCTGTTCCTCATTTGTTGTTCATAAATAAGTGAAATAACATTGTTATGTGCTATTAAAGTTACCTGGGGTAAACGGGACGAAAAAGGTTCGGAACCCCTGTTCTAGATTATGACAATTTGCTAACTATACCTGTCCTGAAATCCCCTTCACCCGTCCTTATGAATGTGTCCTCAATTTATCTGCTAAAACTGTTTATTATGAGCTATTTCATGATGGCCTCAGAAATTTAAACCTCCATTAAAATTGATCCTTAATGAAAGAAAAATCCCCAGTCTATAGATTCCTGTAGAACTGCTCCTCATCTCTGTAAATTCACAGCTTTGATGTTTTATGGGGTGAAACTCATACAGTCTTAGAAACTCATACAGTCTTTATATTTACAAGCTATGCAACAATATCTTTAGATAGTGTAAAATGCGAGGCACTTTTGCATCCAAGTTACCTAATGGTGTTTATACCAATGATAGCAAAGGCGAAGAAGACCGGATTGTATATTATATCAGAGCCTCGGAGGTTAAACAGCCCTATGGAAGAAAACAAAATATCAAAATATTACAGTGAAGCTGCAAGCTGAGAAGTTCAATTTAGATCGAAGACTAAATGGTTATTGCTATGGCTGAACACCTCAATAGAGTACATCACCCCCTGCCTGCCATTTCTCAAAGTCTCACGTTATAACTACTCTTCATATAAAATGACTGCAGGTGCCATTACAGGTCAGTTTTTTAGCAGTCTTTGGGATCAAGCAACTACAGAGTATACAGCACAGAAAAGTGCCATTTCAACCCACCTCGTCCATGCTGACTGAGATGCTTATCTTTAGTTTAGTTTAGATGCAACATGGAAACAAGCCCACCGAGTCCATTGATCGCCCGTTCACACCAGTTCTTTGTTATCCCACTTTCTCATTCACTCCCTGCACACTACCGGCATTTTTTTTTACGGAGGCCAATTAACCGTCAACCCTGTAAGTCTTTGGGATGTGGGAGAGAACCGGAGCACCCAGAGAAAACCCACGCGTTCACCATTAATGTCTCCATTAATTCACTTGGCTGAATTAAACTCCATCTTCCACCACTCTGCCCAACTTTCCAGCTGATATGTCTCACTGTATCCTTAAGACAACCTTCCTCACCATCTACGACCGTGTCATTTAAAAACTTCACAAGTTCATAGGTTATAGGAGCAGAATTAGGCCATTCGGCCCATCATGTCTACTCTGTCATTCAATTATGGCTTATCTGTCTTTCCTTCTCGACCCCATTCTCATGCCTTCTCCCCATAACCCCTGACACCCTTAATAATCAACTCTTAAAAAACTTATCAATCATATCAACATATTCCCAATCAGGTAATTCATATACATTATATAGGTCCCAGCACCCGCCCCTATGGTACTCCACTTGATAGATTTATCTCCCATCCACCACTACCCTGTCTCCTCCTACCAAGCCAGTGTTGGATCCATTTCCCCACTATGCCTCAAATCCCTTGCACTTTAACCTTCTGGACCAGTCTTCCATGTGGGTCTGTGTCAAAAGCATTACTAAAGTCCACATTTACCTCTCTGTCTTTATCAACATCATTGTTTACCTCCTCAAAAAAACTCAATCAGGTTTGTGAGACGTGATCTTCCTTGCACTAAACTGCTCAGTAATCCCGACCTTTCCATAAACCTTATCCAAATCTTCCCCAATAATTTCCCTACTACTGATGCAAGGCTCACCAGCATATACTTTCCGGCCCATAATGAGAAGGACAATGATTGTGGCTTTTACAGAAGTATCATAACAAGAACTTTATTTTGCATCACTCACCCCATTACAGGAAAGATGAAACATGTGGAGACTCTGGAGAGGGTGCAAAGTGGACTTCCCATTATTTTGCCTGGATTGGTGGGTTTCAGACACAGGGAGCGGTTGGAAAGACTTAGATTGTTTTCTCTGAAACATCGGAGGTTCCAGACACTAGATAGAAGTTTTTTAAATTATGAAAGGCTTAGATGGGGTAGAAGGTCATAACCTTTTCCCCAGGGTGGAAACATCCAATACTATAGGGCACTATAGTTATATGGTGAGAGGGGGAAAGTTTAATGGAGATATGCAGGGCAAGTTTTTTTTACACAGAATGTAACAGGGGCCTGGGGTAGTGGTGGAGGCAGATACGATTGTGCCGTTTAAGAGGTTTTATGATAGAGACATTGAAGTGTAGGGAATAGAGGGATATGGATCATGTACAGGCAGGTGAGATCAGTTTAACTTGGCATGCAGTTTGACACAAACATTGTGGGCAGAAAACACATTCCTTTGCTACTACAGCTGTACTGTTCTATGTTCTCTTGTCAGCATAGTCTAAATAGAGCATTCCCAGCCCAACATCAGATGCTTGAGATTCCAAATTTCAACAATTATATAAGAAATACAAGGTATAAATGAAAAAAGATTGCACTTTACCATGTGCAGCCCTGTAAAGGAGCCCTTATAAAATGTGCTGTCAAACTAGATGTTAACATTCTCACAGCACTTTTAGGTACTGAAAAAGAATAAAAGGAGGAAGAGAGGACAAAGAAAATAAAAGAAAAAAGGGAAACAGAAAGAAAACATAAGATTGCATCGACCAATTTGTCATTCATTCTACCATTTTTAGGTTTAAGTTTATTTGTAGGATCTTGTTATGCCTAAATCTCACAAGGAATTAAGACAATGATAGAAAATAAAACTTGCTGAGAAAGTAGCTGACAAAATAACACACAAGGCAGAGAAAACATGTTAATGCTTGAGGGGGAAAAAGGTACTTCAGTCGGGTTTGAGAAATTAGGGCAAGGGGAGACCTCTGTACAACATAACCATCAGGGCCGCACAGTGGCGCAGCAGTAGAGCTGCTGCCCGACAGAGCCAGGTTCGATCCTGACTATGGGTGCCATCTGTATGGAGATTGTATGATCTCCCTTTGACCGCGTGGGTTTTCTCTGGGTGCTCCGGTTTCATCCCACATTCCAATGACGTACAGGTTTGTAGGTTAATTGGCTTCAATAAATTGTCCCACGTGTGTAGGATTGTGCTAGTGTACGGGGTGATCACTGGTCAGCGCAGACTCAATGGGCCGAAAGGCCTGTTTCCACACTGCATCTCTAAACTAAATAAGCATGGATCAGTGGAGTTAAATGGCTCTTTCTTGCTCTGAATATATTGCATAAACAAATGTAGAACAATCACATTTCTTTGTTACATTTATAAAAGTAGCAACTGCTTTCCACATAATTCTTCAAAGAACAAAAGGGTACGCACATGCAACTTCATCGAGAGCTGTGATCACCAACCAGCTGGCCTTCCTCTCTGCCATCTTTGCACGCTGTTGCACAATTTTCTCTTGCCATGAAATACCTGGAACAGTTAAAACATGATCATTCTAAACACCTGAATCTTACTTACATGAGCACGCAGCACTATTTTACCTCAAAATCTGAACAGATTCAATAGACAATAGGTGCAGGAGTAGGCCATTCAGCCCTTCGAGCCGTTCAATGTGATCGTGACTGATCATCCCCAAACAGTACCCCGTTTCTGCCTTCTCCCCATATCCCCAGACTCCGCTATCTTTAAGAGCCCGATCTAGCTCTCTTTTGAAAGTATCCAGAGAACCGGCCTCCACCTCCACAAGGCAGAGAATTCCACAGACTCATAACTCTCTGTGAAAAGGTGTTTCCTCATCTCCGTTCTAAATGGCTTACCCCTTATTCTTAAACTGTGGCCCCTGGTTCTGGACTCCTCCAACATCGGGAACATGTTTCCTGCCTCTAGTGTGTCCAAACCCTTAATAATCTTATATGTTTCAATAAGATTCCCTCTCATCCTTCTAAATTCCAGAGTAAACAAGCCCAGCCGCTCCATTCTCTCAGCATATGACAGTCCCGCCATCCCGGGAATTAACCTTGTAAGCCTATACTGCTCAACAGAAAGAATGTCCTTCCTCAAATTTGGGGACCAAAACTGCACACAATACTCCAGGTGTGGTCTCACTAGGGCCCTATACAACTGCAGAAGGACATCTTAAAGCCTATACTCAACTCCTCATGTTATTAAGGCCAACAAGCCATTCGCTTTCTTCACTGCCTGCTTGCTTACTTTCATTGACTGATGAACAAGGATCCCCAGATCCCATTGTACCTCCCCTTTTCCCAACTTGACACCATTTAGATAATAATCTGCCTTCCTGTTTTTGCTACCAAAGTGGATAACCTCACATTTATCCACATTAAACGGCATCTGCCATGCATCTGCCCACTCACCCAACCTGCCCAAGTCACCCAGCATTCTCATAGCATCCACCTCACAGTTCACACTCCCACCCAGCTTTGTGTCATCTGCAAATTTGCTAATGTTACTTTAAATCCCTTTATCTAAATAATTGATGTTCCTACTAGTTCCTACGTTTACTTATTTTATTTCAATAGGAGTCATCAGATACGAAACAAAAATTTGCAGTTACCAAATCCTCACGTGGATGAACAAATTTAGGATATATCAGACTATATCCCTAGTCGGTGGTCTCTGCAGGAACCCAATATATAACATACACTTTATGTTCTTTTGCAACTGAGTGGACACTGAAGTCTACACTGTCAGGCAAGGACTGGCATACTATGCCATAACACTTAAAGTAAATTAATCTCAAATAACATAAAGGATACAAATGCACATACACACACATATATAAACATACACGCACATATACACACACATACATGCACATACACACATATACAAACATACACACACATATATATATTAACATTTCATATATGCATATATCATATTCACATATCATATATATATATGACATAATAGAAGAATATAAAATTATGAGGCATAGATGGGTAGACAGTCAGCCTATTTCCAAGGATGGAAAAATCTAATACTAGAGGGCAGAGCTTTAAGGTGAGAGGGGCAAAGGTTAAAGGACAACTTTTTTTTCCCAAACTGAGGGAGGCAAGTTATTACACAGCATCATGGCCTATAAAGTGATTTTCAGATCACCGCCATGATTAATGTCACACAACAATTTAGTTGATAAATCTTAGCCATGCTGAGGTTTAATATATTATACTAGATTTCCACGTCAGATCCAAAGTTGCTCACTGACAATTGCAATACTGCAAAAAAAATTCCATATTGTTAAAAATATGACATATATTGTACTAAACACTCTATCCATCATGAGAAGTCCTGGGGAAAAAAAGAAAACTGAAAATTCAATTTTAAATGACATAGGGATTTAACATGAAAAAAGGTCTAGAAAACGTTATTCAATTAAGGCCTCAAATCTACCAATTGTTCTCCCTGCTTTTTAAAACATTTAAAAAAATATCAATTAGTACATCTGTCCATTTACGATATTGACTTGCAAATACTAACTCTTGTCTAGTGAGGCTAAGAGAAGGTTTATTATAACTGCAGATAAAAGATTTCTGCAAGACATTGGAAATGATACACAGAATACTGTTCTTCACTGAGTTCAGGGAGGAGAATTGAGCCCTGTACACCTTTGTTGGCAAGTTCCTATCACCATTTTCTGCCTTTTTCGTTTCCTTTCCTTGCAGCTCTTCCTGAGTTTCATGTTCCTGTGTGTTCTGACATTCATTCTCCATTCCTAGACTTGTTTCAAGCATTTTCAGTTTTGCGAATGTTCAAATATTTATTTATGTTGATTTAATCCTGTATATTTGAAATATTCTAAATGCATTGTTAGTCTCAATCTAGATCGTTCTAATCGCAGTAAATGAAGATTACAAAAGAAGCAATATTTGGGTTCCCTAAAATCATATTACAATCAATAAAATATTTCCAGATTCAGAATAATACTTTCACCTATGGTTTTTAATGTTCATGGCAAGTAGCTTTATATTACTGCAAACTTTTGTTTATTATATCAAAAATAGTTACATGATTAATCTACTTAGATATTGATCTTTTGAAACCAATTTATTGGACGTGGAGAGGGGGGACGTGCTGCATGAACAACAGCCTGTCCTCCATATGACATCGCCCAGGCTTGCATCCGACCACAAATCACCCGCAAACTAGGATGCATCCCCCATGGTCAGTCATGACCGAGGGGGGCCTACTATTGGAATTAAATGGCTGGTTGAGGCCCAGCATAAACTAACTCAGTCGGTCAGACAGCATCTCTGGAGAAAAGAAATAGATAACGTTGCAGCTCGAGACCCTTCTTGAGACTTCAGACAATGATACTTATTAAGCTTTATCTAGTGCTAAGGCTCGTGGCTTACGCAGGGGTTACGTGCCTGAAAACCAGTGCGTAAAATTAAACATTTTCCCGACTATGTTGCCAAGCCTAAATTTGAGCGCGTTGCTCCAAATATTCGAGCACCTTAATTAGGTTTCGGTATTAATTGAACGAGCACGTTATTTCAAAGAACGCATAAATCAAACAGGCGTAAAACGCAAGGTGCATGTATTTTCAAAGAGGACAGACTCACCAGTGTAACTCAAATCCATAACCAACAAAGGTTTGCAAGGCCGACATGGCTGGTCCTTCCATATCATATCTACAAGGTTTGCTTTGACAGGCACAAGATTATGACCTGCATTCTTCAGTGCTTTAGACAAAACTTTCCACTGGTCTAAATAAAAATACATAGAGTATGTCAATTCCTAAGGAATAGATGCAGGGGAAAAAATGGCTATCTCATGATCATTTCCATTTCCCATTGGCCAACCCTACAACATGAAAAGATAACCTAAAGTCTTGAGATTTAAATTGCAAATAGTTTTTACCATGTCATCAAGAATCTTTGAAAATATTTTACTCTTAACTAGCAATTTCTGTGCATTAAATGCTTCCCACATATTCTCTCCTAAGACCTTACCGTTTAGAAAAGCATTCAATTCTATTTAAAACTATATTCAAAAAGATTAGTTTAAAAACTCAAACACAAGGGGCTGGAGCAACTCAGCGAGTCTGGCAGCATCTCTGGAGGATATGGATAGGTAAGCTCCAGTTGCTCCAACACTGTTTGGTTTTTCTTGCCAGCATCAGCAGTTTCTTGTGTCTCTTAATTAAAAACACTTTGTTTCTTGTCAGTAAAGAAACCCTTCAATGCGATTCTTTTGAATAGGAAACATAATATATTGACAAGAATGCAAGATACAAGTTGATCACCATTGATCACCCATTCACACTAGTTCTACGTATTCCCACTTTCCCATCCACTCCCTCCACAGAGACCAATTAACTTACTAACCCGAACGTCTTTGGGTTGTAGGAAGAAATTGTAGCAACTGGAGGAAACCCTTGTGGACACAGGGTGAACATGGATATAAGACTATCCTCGGTGTTCTTCCTTCATACCTGCAGAAGTATGTAATTCGAAAAAGCACAGGAACTTATCAGCTCCGCTCTGAGGACTTGTTCTTACTAACTGTACCTAAAGTCCGTACTGAACTAGGGAAAAGGGCATTTAGTTATGCTGCTCCCTTCGCATGGAACCAGCTGCAGAATGAACTGAAACTTAAGGAGCTGGTTTCTATAAACAGATTTAAATCCCTTCTTAATGATGTTGAAGCGGGCTCTTCTGTCTGTACATGCTTTGTTTGATGATGTTATGACTGTGACTCTATTTATATGTTCTCTGTTGTTTTTAAATTATTGTCTGTAACTGTGGAACTGTGCTGCTGCCTGTCTTGGCCAGGACTCTCTTGTAAAAGAGATTTTTAATCTCAATGAGACTTCTCCTGGTTAAATAAAGGTTAAATAAAATAAAAATAAAAATACAAATTCCCCTCTTCTCCCTTCTCCCATTAGGCAAAAGGTAGTGAAGTATGAATACACACACCTCCAGATTCATGTACTGTTTCTTCCCAGTTGTTATCAGGCAGCTGAACCATCCTACCAACAACCAGAGAGCAGTCCTGAGCTACTATCTACATCATCGGAGACTGTCGGCAAAATGCAGGTTCTGCCTGTGTCCACATGGGTTTCCTCCTTTGTATTCCCACAACCCAAAGACGTTTGGGTTTGTAGGTTAATTGGTCTCTGTAAATTGCCCCTATTGTGGATGGGAAAGTGGAAATACGTAGAACCAGTGTGAATGGGTGATCAATGGTGATCAACTTGTACCTTGCACTCTTGACAATATATTGTCAATATATTACATTGTCAGCTTATTTTCCCATTCAGACTTTACTGGACTTTACATGATCGGACTTTACTGGACTTTATCTTACACTAAATGTAATTCACCTTATTCCCTTTAGCATGTATCCGTACACTGTGGATGGATCAATTGTAATCATGTATTGTCTTCCCGCTGACTGGTTAGCATGTAACATTAGCTTTTCACTGTCCCTTTGTACTTTGAGGCAGCTGCTCTACCAGCTGCACCCTGCAACGTGACTTTTATTTTTTAAACATTATGTGAACTTTGTGTACAATGATGGAAAACATAATGCACAGACGTTAGAGCAGATCTTTAAAATATATATTAGTAATTTACAAATTTCACTTACCAAATGCAATAATAAAAGGATCCACACCAACCTTTGACCCTTCAGGTAATACGTTTATCAGCCAATCTTCCTGGGTGGGTGTGCTCTTTAAACCTACAACACAAGAGGTTTATTTTAATTGCATCTGTATAGCACCTTTCCCAGCTTTCCCCCTAGCTCCCAACGCAGTTAATTATTGATTCATCCCATCACTCAGCCACTGAACTTTGCTTTATGTATCCACTCACCCAATTTCATAAGGGTCCAGTTTTTGTCCATTTGCTGGGCAGCTTGAAGAAAGTATCGACCATCCGTCCACATGGCTGCATGCTCCTCTGTTACAATTGCAGTACCTGGAGGTAAACCAAATTGCAAACCATCAACACATTTGTATTATTTATACCTGAAGCACGGACAAGGGTTTCAGAAGTTAATCGTTTAAAGTAAGCGCAATGATAAGCGATGCAACACTTTCCATTGAAAAAAACACAGTAAATTATAAAATCATTCAGCACAGAAATTGGCTCTTTTGCCCAGCTTCCCCATGTCAACCGCGATGCCTATCCCATTTTATTTTGTATTAGGTCCATATCTCTCTATACCCTAGATAGACACAAGTACTGGAGCAACTCGGCAGGTCAGGCAGCATCGATAGCGAAAAGGAACAGGTGGCATTTTGAGTCGGAACCCTCCTTCAGATTCACGTTTCGAGTCGGAAACCTTCTTCAGATCTGAAACGTCACCTGTTCCTTTTCTCCAGAGATGCTGCCTGACCGGTTGAGTTGCTCCAGCACTTTGTGTCTATCTTCAGTATAAACCATCATCTGCAGTTCCTTCCTACATATTTTCTCTATACCCTTCCTTTTTAAGTACCTGTTCAAAACTTAAAGTGCTTGTCACATGTGGTTATCTTTGGAGCTGTACAGTTGATGATATGTGAGTTCATTTGAAGAATGTATTAGTTATTCATATCATATTATGTCAGCATTGAATGCATTCTTTTCATGCATGTGTTCTTTTAAAACAAAATACAACTGACCTGCAGAGCCATCAAAACCAGAAAGAAACTCGCGCCGACAGTCACATGAAGCAATGTATTCACTCTGAAAAGCACAAAGAAAACCACATTAGTTAGACACAGCATTGCTTTAGGCTGATTGGTAAAATCAATGTTTCCGTGCTCAAGGAAGCACAGTTGTTAGTCTCAATAACAAAGGCCAGATACCAGTCAAAGGGTCGCAAAAGGAAAATGCAATAATGAATGTAAGCTGGTATTCAGATGCAAAACAAAAATATTGCATTTTTTCACGGCAAGCTAAAACTATGGATGTATCCAAAATATAAAACACATGGCAATTCTAGAAAGGAATGCTGCAGTTAATCAGCATCTGCACATTTTGTAATTATTTTTCAATTAAATCCAACAGACACAGGCACAGCGGGTGGTGGGTTTATAGAACCAGCTGCCAGAGGAGGTGGTTGAAGAAAGTACAGTAACAACATTTAAAATATATTAGGACAGGTACATGGATAGGAAAGGATTAGAGGGATATGTTCCAAATACAGGCAAGTGGGACTAATGAAGGTGTGACATCTTGGTCAGCATGGAATGAATGTGTAAACGTACGAGGAGCATTTGATGGCTCTGGGTGTGTACTCACTGGAGTTTAGAAGGATGAGGGGGCAATTTCATTGAAACCCAATGAAAAATGAAAGACCTTGGAAATGATTTTTCCAGTAATGGGGAATCTGGAACCATAGGGCACATCATCTGTATAAAAGGATTCAGCTTTAAAATGGAAATGAGGAGGAATTTCTTTACCCAGAGAGTGGTGATTCTGTGGAATTCATTGCCACAGGCAGCTAGGTATTGGGTATTTTCAAAGCGGAGATTGATAGGTTCTTGATAACAAAAGCGTCAAAGGTTACATGGAGAAGGCGGAAGAATGGTGCTGAGAGGGAAAAATAGATCAACCATGATTGAATAGCGAAGTAGACTTGATGGTCTGAATGGCCTAATTCTATTCATATGGCGTATTGTCTTATGGGCCAGTTGTGCTGAAGGGCCTCTTTCTTTCTATGTCATTCTATGAGACTATGAAAGTAAGAAACTTCTAAAGAGAACAATTTTAAAAGATGGAAAAGGATATTTTGTTGGTTTATTATTGTCACATGTACTGAGATACAATAAAAAATTACTTCTAGAGAATACATATTAAAGTATTTAAAAGTGAACAAAATATAAACAGCAATCCTATTCCATATATGATGAATCTGTGGAATTAATTGCCACAGATGGCTGTAAAGGCCAAGTCAATGGATATTTTTAAGGCAGAGCGACAGATTCTTGATTAGTACGGGTGTCATGGGTTATGGGGAGAAAGCAGGAGAATAGCAGAGCTGCCAACTCTCATGCATTCAGCGTGAGATTCACGCATTTCGCCAAATTCTCAAGCTCGTCGTGAGAAATTCTGTGATCAACGTAAATGTCAAAACTCATATCAACTGCATGGGCCGCGGGTGTTGGAGAGCCGGGGCTGAGGGAGGGATGGAAGCAGAAGCAGTGGCGGGTACAGAAGCGGAGCCGGGGATGGCGAGTGTTTGCCGGGCTGGCAAGTGTTTGCCGGGTTGACGAGTATTTGGCGGGCTGGCGAGTCTCTCGCTGCAGCTCCGGCTATGGAGCAGCCTCAGTGCAAGAGTCCCGGGCCGTCGGAGGTGTCGGAAGCGTTGCTCCACTGCCATGAGAGTCTCTGTGCCGAATTCGCCCAGTGACCGGCATGGATCAGACTGCTGCTCGGTGCATCCTAGAGGACAACCAGTGGCTGCTGGAAGTAGGTACCAAGCACTGGGTAGAAACGGTGGAAGATAGTGGCCTTCAAATGGGGGTGGTTGGAGAAAGCATCCTGCTTGCCTGCTAGATTTTCACTTACTGTAACTGCAGGAAAAATGTTCCCGATGTTGGGGGAGTTCAGAACCAGGGCATCACAGTTTAAGAATAATGGGTAGGCCAGTTAGTATGAGATGAGGACAAACTTTCTTTACCCAGAGAGTTGTGAATCTGTGGAATTCTCTGCCACAGAAGGCAGTGGAGGTTAATTCACTGGATGTTTTCAAGAGAGTTAGTCAAGCCAAGTCAAGTCACATTTATATAGCACATTTAAAAAACAACTCTCGTTGGCCAAAGTGCTTTACATTTGTATAAGAATAGTATAACAAACAAACTACATACGCTCAGAGGACGTCAAGAAAGGCTTGGGAGTAGAGATGGGTTTTTAGTCTCAACTGAAAAGGAGTCGATGGAGGGGGCAGTTCTGATGGGAAGAGGGATGCTGTTCCACAGTCTAGGAGCTGCAACCGCAAAGACGCGGTCGCCCCTGAGCTTGTCTAGACCGCGGGATATTCAGCAACTCCAAGTCTGCCGATCTGAGGGACCTGGAGGTGGTGTGGTGGGTGAGCAGACTTTTGATGTAGGTGGGGGCAAGCCCATTGAGGGCTTTGTAGACATGAAGGAGGATATTGAAATTTATTCGGAAACCGCACAGGAAGCCAGTGGAGAGAGGCCAGGATCGGGGTGATGTGGTCCCTTTTTCGGATGCCCGTCAGGAGTCTCGCTGCGGCATTTTGGACCAATTGCAGATGGGACAGGGAAGATTGGCTGATGCCAGTGTAAAGGGAGTTGCAGTAATCTAGGCGGGAGGAGATAAATGTGTGGATGATCTTTTTGAGGTCATCAAATTGGAGGAATTGTTTTATTTTAGCTATCGTCCGAAGCAGAAAGAAGCTAGCTTTAACTACGGCATTGACTTGATTGTCAAATTTCAGTGCCGAGTCAAATATCACGGCAAGGTTTTTGACGTGAGTTTTGAGTAGTGCGGTATGGCTTCCAAGGCTGTCTGCTATCATTTTGATTGAGTCCGAGGGGCCGAGAAGGATGACCTCAGACTTACTCTCATTTAGTTGGAGGAAGTTCTGGGCCATCCAACACTTTTAGCTACATTTAGCTCTTGGGGCTAGCGAAATCAAGGGATATGGGGAAAAAACAGGAAAGAGGTACTGATTTTAGATGAACAGCCATGATCATATTGAATGGCAGTGTTGGCTCAAAGGGCCGAATGGCCTATTCCTGCACCTATTTTCTATGTTTCTATGCTTGAGTATATGGCAATAAAATTTGATCACTTGATTTTGAAGCATTCATGCATAGTGGAGGTATAATGTAGTCATAGAGTGATACAGTGTGAAAACAGGCCCTTCGGCGCAACTTGCCCACACCCGCCAACGTCCCAGCTACACTACCTGCTTTTGGACCATATCCCTCCAAACCTGTCCTATCCATGTATCAGTCTAACTGTTTCTTAAATGTTGAGATAGTCCCTGCCTTAACTGCCTCCTCTGGCAGCTTGTTCCATACACCCACCACCCTTTGTGTGGAAAAAGTTACCCCTTAAAAAGTTACCTCTTAAAAATACTTCAAACAAAAAAACATTGAAATCATACTACTACAATGCACTAAAACATGATTTTAATACATCAAATTTTAAAAGGTCCCTACCGCGGGAGGGGGGAACACCCCCATCCCACACCCTTCCCCCACTCGGTTGCTCCACTCCCTCCTCGGTACCCCCAAGGCCAGTGATCAGTCATTGCTCAGCCTCCCCACTTTCAAAAACGCTCCTTGGACCCTGGTTCAGATAGAGAGCACTGCCAGATGTGAGCGGGGAACTGAGGCCAGTTGTCCGGGATGTCTGGATCCTAATGCTCAGCGCTTCGTGTTTCGGAGTTGGATAATGTTATTGAATTGTAATTAGCCTGATTTGTAATTAGTTGACAAAACCTTAATTTATTCATCCAGAATATCCAGGGGGATGGGATAAGTGTAATATTAAGTACTAGGTGTGCAGTCAAAGCTGGGACAATGGGAGTGTTCAGCACTGGGAACCTAAGCAGGTCAGCAGCTGTGATCAGGGTAGAATAGGGGGCCAGGTGTAAGGCTGGATTGATTCATGGTCAGGAATGAGAGATGGTATGCAGCTGGAGTCAGGGTCAGGAGTACCAGGTGTGCAGTGAGACCCAGGGTGGTCAACATGGGCCAAGTGTTTGATTATAATCTGATTTCCATACATGAATATACTAAGATCATTCATGTGCTGCACCTGTTGATCAGAGCCTGGCTCTACTATGGAATGTAATTAGGAATGTAATTTAGCCTAACCTTATTCATAACTAATCAAATTTAAAGCATAAATATTGCATTCAAATGTAACCGGAAGTGGCGGCGCTGGTGAACGTCTGCGGCTCGCCTGCAGTCCGTTTGTCTTTACTTTTTTGTGTTGTTTTTTTTCGTTTTGTCTATTTACGTTTTTGGTTTTTAGGTTGTGTTTATGTGGTGGGGGGGGGGTTGAAACGGGGCTTGCTGTCTCTCCCTTCGGGGGAATACGACTTTTTTGTCGTATCCCCCTTCTCTGCCTCCGTCTGCGCTGAGGCCTAATGGCGGAGCTGGCGACCTCGAGGCTCCGGAGGCAGCCTGACAGGACTTGCCCTGGGCTCGCTCCCATGAGGGTGGTCCGGCTCGGGGCTGGAACTGCGCTCCCGTGAGGGGCTGTGACGCTCCCGTGAGGGCGGCCTGGCGAGGGGCTGAGACTCTCCCGTGAGGGGCTGTGGCACTCCCGTCGGAGTGGCCCAGCTCGAGGTGGAACGGCACTCCCGTCGGGGCGGCCCAGCTCGAGGTGGAACGGCACTCCCGTCGGAGTGGCCCAGCTCGAGGTGGAACGGCACTCCCGTCGGAGTGGCCCAGCTGGAGGTGGAACGGCACTCCCGTCGGAGTGGCCCAGCTCGAGGTGGAACGGCACTCCCGTCGGAGTGGCCCAGCCCGAGGTGGAACGGCACTCCTGTCGGAGTGGCCCAGCTCGAGGTGGAATGGCGCTCCCGTCGGAGCGGCCCAGCTCGAGGGAGGAACGGCACTCATGTGAGGGCGATCCGGCTTGGGGCTGGAACGGTGCTCCGGTGGCTGGGACGGCGTTCTGGCGGCGGTGACCTGAGTCCTGGGTTCAGCCGCGGGCCAGCGGCTGCGTCCGCTGGACTGGAGGGCGGCAGCTTCGACCACCCCGGGCCGCGGTGTTTGAACCGGCCCGTTTGCGGGGTTCGGTGAGCCGCGGGACTGTTTATGCCATCGCCCGGTGGGGAATCGCCTGAGCGCAGAGGGAGAAGAGGAGGGAAGAGACAGTAACCCTAAGATTTTTGCCTCCACCACAGTGAGGAGGTGCTTGGAGGATACACTGTGGTGGATGTTAATTTGTGTTTATTGTTGTTTATTATTGTATGATTGTATGTATGACTGCAGGCACGAAATTTCGTTCAGACCGTAAGGTCTGAATGACAATAAAGGTATTCAATTCAATTCAAAGTTAAAAGACTCGCTACAGTATGCACCAGATTGCACAATTTCAAGCTGAAAAATGTAAAAGCTCCGTATCAATGGGACACCCCCCTCCCACAACCTTTCCACCCTCCTCGGTCGCTACGCTCCCTAGGGCTTGGTCTCTCGCAATTTGCTCACACCCCAACTCTCACCCAATGTTGGCAGCCCTGGAATAGGGTTTGAGAGGGAAAGATAGATCAGCCATGATTGAATGGCAGGTTAGACTTGGGCCGAATGGGTGAATTCTGCTCCGACAAGTTATATGACGTGTGTATTTTCAATGATGAGGTGACTGGTCAGGGTACCTGATGGTTGTCTCCAGATGGCACAATCAGGGCTTGGATGGGTTCACTCAGGTGCTTCATCACCTGCCTCAGCTGCTTTAACAGCTCTGTTGTCACTTTCGGGGACATTATTCCTCCTGCAGCAATGAGATGATAAAAGGTAAAATTAGAAACCTCCTTCCTAATAACACAAACTTTCAGTGGTAAAAAAACAAACATGATGTTGCGGTAGCACATCTCCTACAGATTGGCTCGAATTTTTCAGAATCCACGATCAAGACAAACCAGTGTCAACAAATCTCATTAATATGTTGTGATCACATATTTTAAAACTGTACAAATCAAAACATTTTTAAACGTGCTCTCTCTTCCATTTGGGATTTATCTTTTCCAACAAGGCGAATAGGAATAAATATCACAAAATAAGAAGTTCCCATTTATTAGCAGAAGCAAGAAATTGCACATGAGGCCACAAAATGCTGGAGTAACTCAGCGGAAGAACATGGATAGGTGACATTTCGGATCTGAAGAAGGGTCCCGACCCTAAACGTCAGACATCCAAGTTCTCCAGAGATTACTTAAAAAAAAATAATGGATTATGAACAAGTTTTGTAAATACAAGAAACTCGGACACATGATAGATTTCAATGTTAAGACCTGAGAATGGCGATCATGTCTTGTTTAACCCAGCCAGATAGTTCCAAAGCTATGATGTCCAAAACCGCATCCAAACAGCTTTTCAGACGGTTACTTCTTCCAACGTGAAGTGGTGCCTTCTAGATATCAAATTTGTTTCTTAATGGCCTGTAATCATGTCTCTAATTTATGATGCCATGATAAAATGCATTCTGGATTAATCGTTTTGAACACAAGACCCGTTACGAAGCAAGGAACTGTGACGAGCCTTCTCAAGGTCGTTATATTTTTCACAAGCTGTAATCTCCACCTGCAGCTTGACTCCCGACTTATTCCACACCTTCTGTGCAGAATACCCCCGATACAAGAAGAGTGCCTCAAGATTCAGGAAGAATTTAACAAAGACCTATGCAAACACCCGCACTCACACACGCTACCTGGGTTATCATAACGGCAAGATCTTTGAAGGATTCCGGATAACAGTTTCAGTCTGGAAGAAACCCTGTTATTAGACCTACTTAAAAAGACAACAGGTCATGAAAAAATAATGAAAAACAAGAAACTCAAGGCGCATACCTTTACCTTTGACATCCATCGTTTGTAGGTACAGTGCAAGTGCCCAGAGATGTCAGAACTACAGTACCAGAAAGAACTGACCTTGCCCTTTACAATCCAATGTTGCTGTGCCTATTTGTTATCTGTCTTTCCCCCCCCCCCCCCCCCCAACGCAATATTAAATGTCATTTAAACCTGTAACATATTAAACCTTAACCATAATAAACTTGCTCAACAGTCATTATTGTGAAATGCTATTTTACTCTCAGGTTAACCGAGTAAATGGTAGAGATTGAAGTGAATGATAATAATTATTATGGTCAGGCTAAGGACTTTGGACACTAATATAAAAAGTACCAAATCTGCAGTGTCAGATTTTTTTAAATTAAAACATGAACAAAGTTATGCAAGGTCAGCACAAAAGGTTTCCAGAGCAGCACAATGGCGCAGAGGTAGTTGCTGCCTCCAGCGCCAGAAACCCAGGTTCCATCCTGACGATGGGTGCTGTCTGTATGGAGTTTGTAAGTTCTCTTTGTGACCACGTGGGTTTTCTCTGGGTGCCCCGGTTTCCTCCCACAACCCAAAGATGCGCAGGTTTGTAGGTTAATTGGCTTCTGTAAATTATCCCAAGTGTGTTGGATAGAACTAGTATACGAGTGATCATTGGTTGGCTCAGACTCTGTGCGCCGAAGAACCTTTCTCCACGCTGTATCTCTAACTTAAACTACATTAAAACTTAAAAGACTTGTGTAACTGTATTCATGTATCTTGTTTTTGCATGTATTTGTTGTATTTTATGACTGTTGGCAAACCAATTTCCCTCCTGGGATAAATAAAGTACTATTGTATCATATCCCATCATTTATTTGTCACATACGTCAGATATGAATCCAATCAGTTAAATTCTTCCTTGTTGCAGCTTTACAGGAACAAGAAATAAACATTAAATGCTATTAGTCATTCTCAGTAAACTAGACCGCAATAGTGCAAAAAACAGATTAAGTAGAGTGACCATAATAGTGCAAAGTCCGCGGTGACTCAGTGCTGAGGTAGCATTGTGATGTCAAAGTGACATCCCCACTTAAATGGACTTTCAGGTCACAATGGCCCATCTTATCCATGCCGACCAAGATGCCCCATCTACACTAGTCCCACGCTTGGCCCATCTCCCTCTAAACCTTTCCTATCCATGTAGCTGTCCATAGATAGACATAAAATGGCTGGAGTAAATAAGCAGGTCAGGCAGCATCTCTGGAGAAAAGGAATAGGCGACGTTTCAGGTTGAAACCCTTCTTCAGAACAGCTGAGTTACTCCCGCATTTTCTATCTATCTTCAGTGAAAACCAGCATCTGCTTTCCCATCCCAAACATGTACCTGTCATTTAAATGTTGTTACAGTACCTGCCTAAACTACTTCCTACGGCAGCTTGTTTTGGCCAAATTAACCCATTGATTGTAATTCTATCTGCCCCTCTATACAGTGTATTTCCCCCAGCAGTAAAACACCATCATTGTGGTTTATACCATCGTCAAATGGTGGTTTATACCATAATGGTATATACAAATTGTGGTTTATACCATCTTTATCGGTTGCATCTGTCAAATCTAAGACACCACAACCTAAACGAGCATAGGTGGCAAGCATTAAATGAAACATAGAAACATAGAAACATAGAAATTAGGTGCAGGAGTAGGCCATTCGGCCCTTCGAGCCTGCAAATGATTCAATATGATCATGGCTGATCATCCAACTCAGTATCCCGTACCTGCCTTCTCTCCATACCCTCTGATCCCCTTAGCCACAAGGGCCACATCTAACTCCCTCTTAAATATAGCCAATGAACTGGCCTCGACTACCCTCTGTGGCAGGGAGTTCCAGAGATTCACCACTCTCTGTGTGAAAAAAGTTCTTCTCATCTCGGTTTTAAAAGATTTCCCCCTTATCCTTAAGCTGTGACCCCTTGTCCTGGACTTCCCCAACATCGGGAGCAATCTTCCTGCATCTAGCCTGTCCAACCCCTTAAGAATTTTGTAAGTTTCTATAAGATCCCCTCTCAATCTCCTAAATTCTAGAGAGTATAAACCAAGTCTATCCAGTCTTTCTTCATAAGACAGTCCTGACATCCCAGGAATCAGTCTGGTGAACCTTCTCTGCACTCCCTCTATGGCAATAATGTCCTTCCTCAGATTTGGAGACCAAAACTGTACGCAATACTCCAGGTGTGGTCTCACCAAGACCCTGTACAACTGCAGTAGAAACTCCCTGCTCCTATACTCAAATCCTTTTGCTATGAAAGCTAACATACCATTCGCTTTCTTCACTGCCTGCTGCACCTGCATGCCCACTTTCAATGACTGGTGTACCATGACACCCAGGTCTCGCTGCATCTCCCCTTTTCCTAGTCAGCCACCATTTAGATAATAGTCTGCTTTCCTGTTTTTTGAAGCCACAGTCCCCATTATTTTTTCAAGGTCATGCATTTTCCGTCTTTGATACTGGATTAAAAATCCCAGAATGTCCATCTTAATAAGGCAGGCATCTTATTTTGTGTGCAATGAGTACAGTATTTTAAATCAACACCACCATTTTTTCAAGGATAGTTATTATCAGGCATGAAATGCTGGCCTTGCCTACATCTCCACTTCATGCTGACTCTAATGAATCTACATTTAGCCTTCGATTATCTAATGGAGGACTGAGGTTCCACGGAAAAATCGAAAACACTGTAATGCAAACGATAACGTAAAACTTTAAAAGGACGGCAAAACTGTTGCATAATACAGTTTCAAGTTTCATAAAATATCCATCGATGAACTTACCGTTTTTTCTTATATTTTCCACAGCATTCATAGAAACAGCTTGTCGTTCAAGAATGAGTTATCTTGTTAAAGATAGACACAGTGCTGGAAATACTCAGCAGGGCAGTCAGCATCTCTGGAGAATATGGATCGGTAATGTTTCAGATCATGATCCTTCTTCAGTCTGACTAAACACTGCATTCACAATCAGTTTTTAGTGTGGTTTTTTAGCAATTGAGTGAACAATAGTTAGATTTTAATTAAAAGTTTCACTTTTGGTTTGTATTCTGGGATGGGTGTGGTATTTTAGACAAAGCTCTGTATTCACAACCTGGTTTCGTGTTTTTATTATTCACTTTCAAGACCAGGTCAACACTCACAAGACAATTGTTGCCCATCCCTAATTGCCCTTCAGAAAGCAATAGAGCAAGCTTTCTGGTGTAGGTGCTCCCAAATCCTATTGGGCACGAAGTGCCAGGACATAGACACAGTTGGCATGTAATGTTTGACATTCAGATATAACCCTGATGCATCATTTTCAAAGGAAATGTTTGAAAAAATAAATTTCAATATAGGCTAAACACAGCAGCATCGGCAACTGATAGATAAAAAGACGCTCACCATCAGACTACTCAATCCAGATTAAGTTTGAGACGCTACCCCTGCGATTTTTGTTTCTGCCCCACTCGAGCTCCATCTGAACATCTCTCAAATCTCTATCGCTCATCCATTTCAAATGAGTCTCGTTCTCTCTCTTCTGGCCTATTTTGTCCCTCATTCCATGTTCGGCGTCACTGTACCTCTTCACCCGATGCACCCCTCCAACAGTCTGTACTAGGGTCTCTCCTCGGTGGGTTTTGAACCCAAGAGCCCATTACATTCCAAGCCCAGTAATTTGTAGACACAAGAGGCTGCAGATGCTGGAATCATGAGCCACACACAAGGGGTGGCACAGTGGCGTGGCGCAGCGCTAGAGTTGTTGCCTTACCCGGGTTCAATCGTGACTATGGGTGTTGCCCGTATGGTGTTTGTACGTTCACCCTGTGACTGCATGGGTTTTCTCCAGGTGCTCCGGTTTCTTCCCACGTTCCAAAGACACAAGGGTTTGTGGATTAATTGTGTAAATTCTGTAAATTGTCCATAGTGTGTAGGATAGAACGATTGTACTGCGTGGACTCGGTGCGCCGAAGGACCTGCTTCCACACTTCAGCGGGTCAGGCAGCATCTGGAAGGAAGGAATGCACAGGCGACTTTTTGGGTTGGAAGCCAAGTCTGGAAAATGGGACCCTAGTCCGAAAAAAAGGTACTCTAGTGCGAAAAAGAGTCCCATCCCAAAACAACATCTGTCCATTCCCCACCTCCACTGCTCTGTCTGATTGATGAGGCTCCTCCCTCTAGCGCTACTGAAAGGTCTCCCTCTTTCCAGAAATGTAGCTTCCCTTCTGGTGCACATGCATTTCCACCAGATCTCGCATAGCTGGTCTCACTCCCCAGAAAGTAGATTGTGTTCTCTGCACCCTCACCTTTCGCCCCACCTTTTGCGTCCAGCACATCATCCCTCACTATTTGCACGAGCTCCAATGGGTTTCCAACAACATTCTCATCTTCACCCCCACCACTCCATCACCACTTCCTGTTTTTTCACAAGGACTACTGCCACCAAGACTCCCTACATAGATAGCACTTTCCCTGCTCCCATGGTATTTGTCCCTGTAATTGCAGGAGTTGCAACACATGATTGCACATCGCCATGCAGAGATCTACGTTGTCCTTCCACTTTCATTAAACAGTTCCCTCTGCCTGTATGGTTCAAAGGTACTTTATTGCCACATGTACCAAGGTAGTAAAATTATTTTTTTGCATATGGTTCAGGAAAAGTATAAAGGGCCTATCCCACTTGCATGCGATTGCCGCGACCAACCGGAAGCGGAGGTCGCCCGAAGTTCGCGCGTGACATCATTTACGCATATAAAGGGGGGTTGCTGGCTGCTATTCCATGATCATCATGGAAAAGATGCAGACTGCTTTGCTGCAACAGCAACAGACTTCTGTTAGCAGCAGCCCTCTTGCTTACAAATCAGCTGGGCAGGAGGCGGGCCGACTGAATTTGGGCGTCGCACGGCGTCGGGCAGTGACGTCTTCACGCAACGCCACGCGCTAGGCATACACCGTCAAGACGCTGCGTGTACGACCGCAATGCGCCTGCGTGCGTACGCGGGCCGACAGGCCGTTGGCGCGCGAAGATTTCGGGCACTGCTGGAATTCCTGAACCCCGCGCGATGTTGGGACCAGCCCCGCACAACTCCATACCCCTCCGCGCTTCTAAGTGGGACCGGCCCCGTGCAGCCATACTGTGCCCGTACGCCTCAAGCGACCACGAGGTCGCGTAATTTGCGAGCCAAGGTCGCGTAAGTGGGACAGGCCCTTTACTATACATGAGCACAATCTTAGATACCGATCATACAATACCGATTCAGCAGAGTGCATTTTCCCTTGCTTTGCCTTTCCTATTCCCCCCGCCCCGTTCCATCTGCTCATTGTTGCTCCCTTACCTGTATCCATCCATCACCTACCAAACCTCTGTCTCAACATTCCCCTTGCCCCCACCGGGCTCCATCTTCCCAGCATTGCTTTCCCCACCTCTCATCGAGTTCGTCAAATTAACGGCCGCCCATCTCTGTTCTCCATCTCACTTCTAATTACTGGCAATTTTCCCTCTATGTTCTCGTTGCTGATGCAGAATCTGTACCCAAAGCGTCAGCTTTCCCTTTGCATCTACAGATGCTGTTTGACCTGCTGAATTCCTCCAGTAGTTTATTTTTTACTCCTGATTCCAGCATCTGCAGAGATTTGTGCCTCCATTCTGAAGCCTTAGGTTCTCCTCAGGATTTTATACCTGAAATAAGGAATTTTAAGAAATAAAATCTTCTTCCACCTCTGCCCCCAATCTCCCAATCAAACCCCACGACATGCTTAACAGACAAACAGTAATTTAGAGTCAATTATCATTGTAATTTTGATTAGAAGTTTCACTTTCCCTTTGTAGGGATGGTTGTGGTATTTTAGACTTCACAATCTGCTTTCTTATTTTTTTTTAAATTCACAAGACAATTGTTGCCCATCCCCAATTGCCCTTTAGAAAGTGATAGCGCGAGCCTTCTGGTGAAGGTGCTCCCAAATCCTATTGGGCAAGAAGTGCCAGGACTTAAGACAAAGTTGACATGTAATATTTGACATTCAAAGATAACCCTGACACATCACTTTCAAAGGAAGTACTTGAAAAATAAATGTCAAATGCGGCAAAATAAAGGCACCTGTAAACACAGCAGAATAGGTGTGAGATAAAAAGATGCTCACTATCAGACTATTTAATCCAGATTAAGTCTGAGGCGCCATCCCTGCAAGTTTTGTTCCTGCCCCACTCGAGCCCCATCTCTCAAAGGGCGCCGCAAGCACCCCCTAACCGCCGCTGAACGGTCCAAGTCCTCCCCGATCGCCCCATCCCCCTCCAGGGGCAATCCTGGACCGAAGGGACACCGGCCCGCCGAAGCAGCAGCTCAGGACCACAGCCAGCGCAGAGAAGAAGCGCCAACTCCAGCTCAACTCTGCCTGTCCCGCCGGATTAACCGACAGCCCTGAACTGACGAGACACCAGCTCGGAGTAGTGGAGTTAGCGCTTCTTCTCTGCGCTGCCAATCCAGGGCTGCCAGTGTACCCAGCGGGACAGGCTGAGCCGAATCGGAGTCAGCGCCTCCTTTCCGCGCCGGCTGCAAGCCCGGGCCCCGACTGCAACGGGCCGGAGCCCCGCCAGTCCAGGGCTGCCGGTCAACCCGGCGGGACAGGCAGAGCCGAGCCTGAGTCTTCCCTCCGCGCCGGCTGCAAGCCTGGGACGCCAACTCAACGGGCCAGCGCCCTGCCAGCCCTGAGCCACCCTGGACATTCCCGGCCACTCCCAGACAGGGACGGGACACCCGGGAAGGGAAGGGGATGGCCCAGCAGCAACACAACAGCGCCTGCAGCACCGGAGACCTGGGCCCGATCACGACCATGGACGAAACGCAGGTCTGCACCCACGTAGCAGCACAGCCGCCGAGAACGTTTATTGCGTGTGACCCATGACCTGGGCATGCGCAGTTGGAATACCGAACTCGCTTATAAGCGATAGAGAATGTATTATCTATCGGTCTCCTTCCTGCTCTTCTAGTCTTTTTTGTTTGGAATCACGGTGCCCTGTGCTTCCTCTCTTCCCCCACTCTCCTAGTCGTCCTCCCCCTCCCTCCTCTCCTTAACCGACCCTTCCCACCCTCCTCCCCTCCCAACCGACGCACCCGTCCTCCGTCAGTCTGTAGACGAGTCCCGCCACGGTAGGATTTGAGCTCCTGAGTCCATTACATTACAAGCCCAGTCATTTGACACAAGAGGCTACAGAAGCCGGAATCTTGAGTTAAACACAAAGAGCTGGAGACTCAGCAAGTCAGGCAGCATCTGTGGTGGGGATGGAGAGGCGACGTTTCAGGGGTCGGGATCCTTCTGCAGCCTCGGGTCCCGAAACGTCGCCTGGCCATTACTCCCCCGCCCCCCATCATCATCCACTTCCTCCCCCTCTCCCCCATTACCATTCCCTCCACAGGCGCTGCCTGACCCGCTGAGTTCCTGCAGCACTTTGTGACCTGATCAATGATCCCACCACCTGCAGCCTCTGGTTGGTAACTCCCTGTGACACTCGCCGCCGCCGCCCTGCCTCACTCACTCACTCACTCACTCTGCTAATGCCGATGCTCGGCTGCGGCCGCGAGCGTCTCACCGGCTGGGCGCCGCCATTTGCAAACACGCGTCACAGCTGCAGGCCGGTGCGGCGCGTGCGCACTGCGTCGAGGCCAGGGGCCGCTATTGCGCGTGCGCACTGTGTCGAGGCCAGGGGCCGCTATTGCGCGTGCGCAATGGGGGGGGATGTTTGAAGCATCTTTGGGTCGAAGGGCTTTGATTGTCACGTGTACCAAGTAAGGTACAGTTTGGTGTTAGTTCGCTAACATTCTGCTTTTCTAATATCAAATAAGATTACAGAAAATATTTGCTAAGGCCCCTTCAGAGTTTGGTTTACTTTAGTTTAGTCTAGTAAGTATTTTTTATTTCTATAGCACTTCTAAATCAAATCATGTTGAAGCCAAAGTGCTTTACAGAGAAAAAAATTAGATTACCATTACATCCATATAAAATAAAAAAGAAGGGAAAAAAAGACACAATACACTATAGGATTCAACACGAACGTCCCCCCAACAGCAGAATCAACACTTTCCACTGTGAGGGGAAGGCACCTAAAAGTCCAGTCCTCCTCCTCCTCCTAGTCCACCCGAGGTTGGGGCCTACTTGAGGCCTCCGCAGGCCCGTCGCCGCAACGGCGGCCCGATGTTATAGGCCCACCTGCCGGGAAGATGGAACACCGGCCTCGGGTGAACACTCCTCAGCGGCTTGGAATGTCTGGAGCGGACGCTTCCTCCCCGGAGACCACGGCACCCGAAGTCCTCAGGCCGAGCTGGTCGGAGCTCCGACTGTGGCGATCTCGGATCCCAGGCTCCGCGGTGTTTTAAATCCAGCGCCGCCCAAGGCTGGACGCCCGCAGCCACAACTCCTCGGATGTTGGAGTCGGCGGCCACAGCACTCTGGAACTTACCGCACGGTGACTCGGTAAGGCATCGCCCGCTCCATGATGGTGTCCCAGCGCTGTGCCGCCGCCGAAACTGGGGTTCTGGCCGGTCCCGACAGGAAACGCCGCTCCAGTCCCGACGGTAGGCCGCGTGGAGAGGCCAGAGATGCGATTCTGAGGAAAAACGCAGAAATAAAGTTTCCCCCTTCCCCTCCCCCCACCCACCACATAAAAGAAAACCTACAACAAACATTTTGATCTAACAGGACTAAAAATAAAAATAAAAAAGGGCGAAAGGACGGACTTAGTGTCACGTGTACCGAGGTACAGTGAAAATATTTTTGCTGCGTGCTATCCAGCCAGCGGAAAGACTATACATGATTACAATTGAGCCGTCCACAGTGTACAGATACAGGATAAAGGGAATAACATTTCGTGCAAGATAAAGTCCGATTGAAGATAGTCCGAAGTCCGATTGAAGATAGTCCAAGGGTCTTCAATGAGGTAGAAGGGAGGTCACGACAGGAAACATTCCCTTCCAACCAACTCACCCATGCTGTCCAAGTTGCCTCCCTGAACTGACCATTTGGCCCAAATCCCACTAAACCTTTCCTATCCATGTATCTGTCCAAATGTTTTGAATGTTGTTATAGCACATGCCTCTTCCACTTCTTCCGATAGCTTGTTCCATTTGGCCCGCTCAGTATTGCATTTATTTTTCTAATGTTTTTAAATATCCTTTACAATATATTAAAGGACACAAACATAGAAACATAGAAACATAGAAATTAGGTGCAGGAGTAGGCCATTCGGCCCTTCGAGCCTGCACCGCCATTCAATATAATCATGGCTGATCATCCAACTCAGTATCCCGTACCTGCCTTCTCTCCATACCCTCTGATCCCCTTAGCCACAAGGGCCACATCTAAGGACCAAAATCCCACATAATGATATTAACAAACAATTGGTAGTCACATAATAATATATTGTACAGAAATGAAAAATTGCAGAAGCTCTTCAATATGCAAAAGGTCACAAAGTGCTGCAATAACTCAGCAGGTCAGGAAACATCGCTGGAGAACATGGATGAGTGACATTTTGGGTCGGGGCCCTTCCACAGACTCACAAAGAAGGATCCCAACCCGAAACATCACTTTTCCATTTTCTCCCGAGATGCTGCCTGACCTGCTGATTTACTCCAGCACTTTGTGACCTTTTGCATATTGAAGAGCTTCTGCAATTTTTCATTTCTGTACAATATATTATTATGTGACTACCAATTGTTTGTTAATATCATTATGTGGGATTTTGGTTAGTCAGTCTCGCCCCACATTAATTTTGGTTGTTACTGGCATTTGTTGTCTTGCGGACCAGATGCTGGTTGAGACACAAAATGCTGGAGTAACTCAGCGGGTAGACAGCATCTCTGGAGAAAATGGTTAGGTGACATTTCGGGTCAGGACCCACTGAGTTACTCCTGTGTGTTCATCAATTTTGTGTCCATCATTAGAAAGAAATAGAACTTTGGTAGTAAGCATTAAAGAAGAAAATGGACTCTAAGTCACTTACTATCATCAGAAGGATATCTATCTTTAAACACTTTGGAGCTTTATGCCTTGCACACATTTTTCTAAACTTCAGTCTTCCTATCTTGTTTTTGCCAAGTTGCTGTTCCTGATGCTGTAAAATTTTATTGGGTCTCTATAAATCCTCAAGCAAGAAATTGCATTTCCTGAACATTTTACTGTTTGCCTCAAGAGGGCAGGATTTGCTTTGAAATCAACAGCCAAGGAAACGTACTGTCTTTTTTTAAGCACAAATTAATCCAATTTAGTGTTACCCAGACGAGCTGCTGCCCTGTGAAAGCGCGACAATCACAAAATCAGACAACACTTTTGCATTAGTATGCCTGACCTGTTTCCCAGGTTTGGACATACGCATAAGGATGAGGAAACAACAAAGTGGAAAGTTGGAGACCGGAAAAGGAGTTGTCACTTTATTGAAATGCATCACAGCATGGTTTAGGAACAGCTCCATCCAAGACCGCAGGAAATTACAGAGAATTGCAGATGCGGCCCACACGATCACACAAACCAACCACACTTCCATTAACTCCTTTTACACCTCACACTGCCTCAGCAAGGCCATCGGCATAATTAAGGACGAGTCACACCCTGGCCACTCTCCCTTCTCCCCTCTCACATCGGGCAAAAGGTATAGAAGTGGTATCTTCCCAGCTGTTATCAGGCAACTGAACCATCCTATCAACGACTAGATCCTGAGTTACCATCTATATTGGAGACCCTCCAAGTATCTTTTATTGACTTTACTGGACTTTATCTTGCACTAAACGTCATTCCCTTTATCATGTACCTGTACAATGTGGATGTCTCAATTGGAATCACGTATTGTCTTTCCGCTGTTGAACAAAAGCTTTTCACTGTACCTCGGTACACATGACAATACACTAAAGGAAACTAAACATTGGGAGGTGGAAATGATGAAAGAAGAGCTGCTCAACAGAACGGGTCCAAAACTTATTTAGGTGGGGGTGGAGGGGTGCAGAGATAAGGCCTCTGTGGGGACGATTCTGAAGAAGATTCCTGACCTGAAACGTCACCTATCCGTGTTCTCTAGTGATGCTGACTGACCTGTTGAGTTTCTCCAGCACTTTGTGTCCTTTTGGATAAGGATGTGACTAGATACCCCCCATATGTTTTTGCTTATAAACAAGAGCAGAGAGCTCCACACCAGAACTGTCAACGTCCAGTAGTACATTGTCTGAAGAAAGGTCCTGACCCAAAAACATCACCCATGCTTTTTCTCCAGAGATGCTGCCTGACTCGCTGAGTTACTTCAGTACTTTGTGTCCATCGTTAGTACATTGTGCTAGTTTGTTTCATTTTCTGGAAATCTATTTTCAGATGTTATTGGCCACAGGATAGCAGGAAAACGAAAATAAACCAGACCAGGAGATCACAACAGTACTGTATTTAAAAGCCCACACTGTCTCCAGTTCATAAGACTAAAACGGCAGTCAATACTGTGGATGTGTCCTCTCCAAGTCTAGACAAATGCAGTAGGAAATCTTTACACTTGGTCTCCCTTCAAGCCAAGGCTTCCCGACGGGCCGCGGCTGTGGGCATAGTCTTAACTACTCTTGCAATAAAGACATTTGCCTTCCTGGCCATTTGTGCACGTACTTTAGTTTAGTTTTTCGTTTTAGAGACGCCGTGGAAACAGGCCCTTCGGCCCACCAAGTCCGTGCCGACCAACAATCACAAGTACGCTTGTTCTATCCTACACTTTAGGGCCAATTTATAGAAGCCAATTAACCTACAAATCTACTTGTAGAAACAAGGAACTGCAGATGTTGGTTTACACAAAAGGACACTTTTTTTTAACACAAACGGTGGTGGGTATATGGAATGAGCTGCCTGAGAAGGTAGTTGAGGCAGGTACTATAGCAAAATTTAAGAAGCATTTAGGCAGGTACATGGATTTAATAGTTTTAAAGGAATTTGGGCCAAATGCAGGCAGGTGGGACTAGTGTAGATGGGGCATGTGGGATGAGAGAGGATCTTACTGAAACATATAAGATTATTAAGGGTTCGGACTAACTAGATGCAGGAAAAATGTTGGAGGAGTCCAGAACCAGGGGCCACAGTTAAAGAATAAGGGGCAGGCCATTTATATAACCATATATCAATATTTAGAACAGAGATGAGAAAATACTTTTTCACACAGAGAGTTGTGAGTCTCTGGAATTCTCTGCCTCAGAGGGCGGTGGAGGCCGGTTCTCTGGATGCTTTCAAGAGAGAGTTGGATGAGCTCTTAAAGATAGCGGAGTCAAGAGATATGGGGAGACGGCAGGAACGGGGTACTGATTGTGGATGATCAGCCATGATCACATTGAATGGCGGTGCTGGCTCGAAGGGCCAAATAGCCTACACCTGCACCTATTGTCTATTGTCTATTGTCTATTGACCAATGATCACCCGTACCCCAGCACTATCCTCACACTGGGGACAATTTAACAACTTACAGAAGCCAATTAACCTACAGACCTGCACGTCTTTGGAGTGTGGGAGGAAACCGGAGCACCCAGAAAAAACCCACGGAGTCATGGGAAAAACGTACAAACTCCATACAGACAGCGCCCGTAGTCAGGACTCTAGCGCTGTAAGGCAGCAGCTCTACCGCTGCACCACTGTGAAACTTCCTGTGCCCAGGAATGCTACCTGACCCATTGAGTTACTCCAGCATTTTGTGTCTATCTGGCAGAGCACCGTCCTGATGTTTGTTTGATTGAAGTCTCCGGCGATGATGAACAGGGCTCCAGGGTTTGTTGTGTCAAGAGGGTTGATGACTGAGAATAATTTATTGGAGTTAGCCAGGGGTGGTATGTAGACCACTGACAAGAAGGTAGAGATGAAATTGCTCTGTAGAAAACAAACATCATTTTATGATCAGGTACACTGTGCAGCAAACAACTTTGGTTTACGTTTGTTAGATACTACTCTAAGAAAATATTCTATCAACTACATGGGTACCAATTATTTCATTAGTCATAATATATTTTTCATTTATGTTAATCTTATTCACCAACAGATGGTTAATACAAGTCAAACACAATACAAGGGCATCTTGACATTATTCTATCTCACCTTTCAGGCAGCCCTCGCACCATCCCTTCCCTGAGCCAATCATAAGCCTCCTATTTACAGTAACATTTCTATGCCACAAGCGGTAGGGGGGCACAGGTGATGTACTGTAACTCCTCACAGAAAGTTCAACAGGTTTCGTTATCTCCTCTACTATTTCATGTTTATATTTACCATCCACCCTTCAAGACATTGCCAGACAATACGTTGACTCTTACTTTGCTGATTTCCACGAACTTCTTCTGCACCTGGTCAAGCGAGAAATGCCAATTGTCACATCCAAAACACCCTTTCGTTACCTTGTTCAATTCCAATCAAAATTAAGTAAGGAAGGATATTAATTTTTCTTCCACAATGTCAATAGAGCAGTGTTGAGCTGAAGTCGTCACATCAGTGCACCACAAATCATCAATTATAAATCAGGCAGCGACGCCTTTTTCCTTGCCTGGGCTTCTGTCAGTCCATATACGAAAACTGGAGAAACCCTCAGGTTATATATCAGGATCAGTCAATTCAAAGCTGAGGCATGTTTCAGTGAAACAAAGAACACAGCAGTCCCAGTTCTCCCTTGGACACAGAAGCCTTGCTCTCAACTATTCAAAGATAGATACAAAATGCTGAGTAACTCAGCGAGTCAGGCAGCATCTGTGGAGGATATGGAGAGGTGAGGTTTTGTGTCGAGACCCTTATTCGGGCTTCAGACTTCTTTAGACTCCTAACCCGAAGCATCACTCATCTGTGTTCTCCAGAGATGCTGACTGACCCACTGAGTCTATTATTGGTGTAAAGGAGCATCTTCAGCTCTTATAGTTTGTTCTCAACTGACATTGACCTATCTGATATTATTTGTTTACCATATCAGGCCTAAAACATCCATTTTTTTCCGTAACTCAGTCATCTGTTGCATGGAATCAGAGTTGTGAAGTTTTGTTTAGACTTTATTTTAGACATTAGAGATACAGCATGGAAACATGCCCATCAGACCACCGAATCTGCGCTGACCTGTGTTCACCCCATACACCAGCACTATCCTACACACTAGGGACAATTTCCAATTCACAGAAGCTGATGCCTTTGGAGTATGGGAGGAAATTGGAGCACCTGGAGAAAACCCACAGGTCACACGGATAATGTACAAACTCCGTACAGACTAGTTATCCCACTACCACACAAGAGGCAATTTACAGAGGCCAATTAATCCTACAAACCCACAAATCTTTAGGATGTGGGAGGAAACCGGACACCCAGAGGAAACCAATGCAGTCACGGAAAGAAGATGCAAACTCCACACAGACAGATACCAAGGTCAGATCGAACCTGGGTCTCTGGCGCTGTGAGACAGCTGCTCTACCGCTACGGAAGTTATAATTTTTTTCCAGGGTAGAAATGTCAAATACCAGAGGACATAACTTTAAAGTGAGAGGAGGAAAGTTTAAAGGGAATGTGGGAAGTTAATTCTTTACACAGATAGTGGTGGAGGCCTGGAATGTACTGTCAGAGATGAAGGTGGAAGCAGATACCATATGGGTTCTAAGAGGTTTTTAAATAAGTACATAAGTATGCAGGGATACGAGGGGTATGGATCATATGCGGGCAGAAGGGACTAGTTTAATTTAGTATCATGTCTTCCTTTTCTTTTCTTTTTTTAACAAAAATAAATTTAATCAATTATTACAAGAATAATATATACAATATGAAACAAACCTACCACCATAGTACATAAACAAGTATTCTTAAAAATCAAATACCTGTACATGCTAAAACAACTATATCACCATCCTTATTAAGGATGCATCCCACACCACATGGTGCCCAGCGGTCCCAGAATCCGCCAGGGCGAGTGTCATGTCTGTGTCATGGCATACGGAGTGTCCGTAGCAGCGACTGCGGAGGTCTCAATAGGCCCGACTATGGGTGGACAAGGGGATGGGGACTGGACTTTGTGCCTTCCCTCACAGTGGCAACCATTGTGGGGGGATGTTTTTATGTTTATTGTTAAATTCCCTTATAATGTTATGTGGTATTCTTATTAATGTGCTGCAATGGCAACTTGAATTTCACTACACCAATTGGTGTATGTGACAATGTGAACCTTTGAACCTTTGATGTCTGTCACAGACATTGTGTGTGAAGGGCCTGTCCTTGTGCTGGACATTTCTGTGTTCTGTGTCAGAATCGTTTTCTGGAACAGTTTGTTAACCAGTTACCCAGCTATTAATAGTAAAGATATCTAACAAGAGCAGAACTGAAGAGGCCTCAGTGGCATTCATAATAAATAACCTGGCCACGCTGAGTGGTAATGAATACTCTCCAATGCAATGTGTGGATAGATTGTCATCCTGTTCGGAATGGAATTGGAGCTGTCCTGAGCTGCAGCTACTGAAGAGTCGGTCTAATGTTTCTTCTTCTGTTGGCATAATGTTTAAATCAACAACATTTTATCGAAATAAAAACAGGCAGTGCACCGCAGTCTGTAGAAGTTCCCCGACACAAATCACCACCGATCCATGTTCTCCGGCGATGCTACCTGACCTGCTGAGTTACTCCAACACTTTGTGCCTTTAAAATTGTAAGAATATTTATTTCATCAGAAGCATGGACATCCTGTATTCAAATCATTTCAAAACATAGATTTCATCACTCAACGTTGCGGCTTTTATTTCGACATTGAACGAACAATTTGTACCATTGTGCAATTATGTTGTTATTCAAGATGGCGCTCCTGAGAGGGCGGCGTCACGGAGCTCTCAGGGTCAACCTGCTTTTTTGTCTGTCTCTTGTTATTTTGTGCCATACTACGGTAACAGCATGATCAGCAAACGGCGTCTATGACCGGGCCACCCTACTACGGCTGAGAGAGTGCAGTCCTTTTGGACATTTAGACCCGGGCACGTTTAACCCCTACCCTGAGCTAATACGCTACGGCGACTCGACGCTAGGCCGACACCCGGACAACGACAGGCCCAGGCGGAGACGCGGCAGACGGGGAGGGGCCGAACGACGACTCCGGCGCTTGGTTAGCAGTGGAAGGTTAGCCCTCCCGGTCATACTGTTTGCTAACGTCCAGTCTCTGGTAAATAAGATGGATGAGCTCCATGCTCGGATCTCCACGCAGAGGGACTTACAGGACTGCTCCATACTGTGCTTCTGTAAAACATGGCTGGGGAAAAGGACACCCGACGAGGCGATAACACCAGACGGCTACACGGCCTTCAGGGAGGACCGGAGCGCAGCGGACAGCGGCAAGACCCGCGGCGGAGGAACGGCCGTCCTCGTCAAACAAACCTGGTGTACCGACTGTAAGCTTATTTCTAAATCTTGCTCTGAGAATGTGGAGTATCTAACTGTGAAGCTACGGCCGTTTTATCTACCCAGAGAACTGCAATGTATTATTGTGAGTGTCGTGTATATTCCCCCTTCCGCCAAAGAAGAGGCTGCACTCAGGGAGCTACACGACATGATCAATGAGCATGAAAACAAATATCCTGATGCTGCTTTTATTATTCTGGGAGACTTTAATCATTGCAACCTCAAGAAAAACATACCAAAACTGTATCAGTTTGTGACTTTCCCAACTAGAGGAAATAAGATACTGGACCACTGCTACAGTAATATCAGAAATGCTTTTATAGCTGAACCAATACCCCACTTCGGCAAGTCTGACCACCTGGCAATTCGGCTCAAGCCCACCTACACCAAGAGGCTTAAGGCACAGCCAGTCACAGTCAGAACTGTTAACACCTGGACGGACAGTGCACAGGCTAGCCTGCAGGGATGTTTAGAGGCTACAGACTGGAACATCTTTAAGGTGGCCACAGATGACATTCATGAATACACAGAGGCTGTGAGTGACTACATCAGCTGGTGCACATCTATATGTGCCCCTCCCAGAACTGTGTGTGTGTTTCCAAACCAGAAACCTTGGTTCAATGGAAACATAAAACAGAAGATCAGGAAAAGGCAGGAAGCTTTTAAGTCAGGAGATCAAAAGGAGTACAAGAAAGCCCGGTACGAGCTACAGAAGTCCATCAGAGCTGCAAAGAGGGCTTATTCCCAAAAACTTGAAAGCTTTTACCTAAGTAACAACACACGCAGTATGTGGCAGGGAATCCAAGCAGTCACAAACTACAAGAAAACAGTACCAACCACAGACCCCCAGGATGTCACCCTCCCAGACAGCCTTAATACCTTCTACACCAGGTTTGACAGACTGAACACAAACACCCCCTCAAAAGCCCCCTGCAACCCCACGGACACTGTCTTTCAGGTGACACCCACACAGGTCCTGAAAGCTCTGAGGCAGGTGAACCCCCACAAGGCTGTGGGAACAGATGGCGTCCCTCCTAAAGTTCTGAAGGCCAGTGCAGAACAACTCACTGGAGTGTATGTAGACATCTTCAATCTGTCTTTAAACCAAGCAGTGGTCCCCCGTATTTTTAAATTTTCCACCATTGTACCAGTTCCAAAAAAAACAAACCCATCCACCCTGAATGACTTCAGGCCAGTGGCACTCACGCCAGTTGCCATGAAGTGTCTAAAAAAACTGGTTCTCACACACATCAATCACATGGCCCCGGGCACGATCGACCCCCTCCAGTTCGCCTACCACCCCAACTGCTCAGTGGACGACGCAGTGGCCATTGCTCTACACCACATCCTGCAACACCTGGACAGCAGAGGAACATACATCAGAACGCTGTTCCTGGATTACAGCTCGGCTTTTAACACCATTCGCCCGGGCAGGCTGACTGAGAAGCTGACAGACCTCGGCATCCCGACTCCCACCTGCAACTGGATCTTGGATTTCCTGACTGAAAGACCACAGGTGGTGAGGATGGGAAGGAGGGTGTCTGCAGAGCTCACCGTCAGCACAGGATCACCACAAGGCTGCTGTCTCAGTCCCAAACTTTTCACCCTGTACACACACGACTGTGTCTCCACCCAGGAAAATACCATCATTATTAAGTATGCGGTTGATACCACCATCCTGGGCCTCATCAAGGGGGGGGACGAGTCGGGCTACAGGAGTCTGGTGAACGACATTCTTGCCTATGGTGAGGTGAACGACCTAAGCCTCAACACAGACAAGACAAGAGAAATAATAATGGACTTCAGAAAAAATCCACCCCCCCTGCAGCCCCTCATCATCAAGGGGACTGTGGTGGAGAGGGCTGACAGTTACAGATACCTGGGATTACAAGTAACATCAGATCTGAACTGGACTTTGAACACTGCTGCCACAGTGAAAAAAGCCCAGCAGAGACTGTACTTCATCAGGCTGCTCAGAAAAGCTGGTCTGCACTGTCGCCCTCTCACCCAGGTCTACAAAGGACTGATAGAGAGCATCCTCACCACAGGCATCACGGTGTGGTATGGAAACACCACACAGACAGAGAGGAAGGCTCTGCAAAGAGTCATAAAGACTGCAGAGAGGATTATCAGAACGGAACTCCCCTCCATGGACACAATCTACACACAGCGCTGTCAAAAAAGAGCAGAGAGAATCATCAGAGACACACTACATCCAGCTCACTCCCTGCTCAAACACAAAAACTGCACATACAACCTCAGGCACAGACGAGCGGACAGCATCGCCACAAACAGAACACGCTTTTTTAAGAGCTTCTTCCCTGCCACAGTGAGACTCTTGGCCAAAACAAAATGAACTGATGTCCTGACCTACCTCATAGCATATCATATTATATCATATTATATTGTCTCCTGGGCCTGTGTAATTTACAATGCAATCGACACTTTTATATAGGGTTTGTGCAATTTACAATGCTCTCACTTTCCCCTTTATATAGGGTTTTAGGCACTTCCTTTTTTATTTCTAGAGAAGTATATGTTTTTATAGATTATGTGTCATTCTGTGTGTCTTTTTAATTTGACTTGACTTGACTCTCTGAACAACCGCACAAGAGTTCCTATGTGTGTAAGCACAAATGGCAAATAAAGTTTTTGACCTTTGACCTTGACCAATATTGACATTATTTTTGTATTGTTACTATAATCTTACTCCCTTCCAAAAATATGTTTTCACGGAGGAGGCTGCAGTTTAATATGTAAGTTGTAATCAAGTTCATGGGCTTAATGATTCAACCATATGTTGCACTAACTGAATTACTTCAATTATTGGAGAAACATACGAAATTGTTTTAGTTACTTTAGTTTAGTTTAGTTTAGTTTAGTTTAGAGATACATGTTCATAAGTTATAGAAGAATAAGGGCATTCGGCCCATCGAGTCTACTACACCATTCAATCATGGCTGATCTATCTTTCCCTCTCAACCCCATTCTTCTGCCTTCTCCCCATGACTCCAGACACGCATACAGAGTGGAAACAGGCTCTTTGTCCCACCGAGTCACCACCGACCAACGATCATCCCATATACTAATTCTTTCCTACACACTAGGGACAATTTACGGAAGCCAATTGACCTACAAACCGGCACATCTTTGGAATGTGGGAGGAAACCGGAGCACCCGGAGAAAACCCACGTGGTCACAGGGAGAAAGTACAAAATTCACACAGACATCACCCATAGTCAGACAATAGACAATAGGTGCAGGAGTAGGCCATTCGGCCCTTCGAGCCAGCACCTCCATTCAATGTGATCATGGCTGATCATCCCCAATCAGTACCCCGTTCCTGCCTTCTCCCCATATCCCCTGACTCTGCTATCTTTAAGAGCCCTATCTAGCTCTCTCTTGAAAGTATCCAGAGAACCGGCCTCCTCAGCCCTCTGAGGCAGAGAATTCCACAGGAGCTGGATCCACAGGATCGAACCCAGGTCTCAGGCGCTGTGCCACTGTTCCGCCTTTGGTGTAGGGGTCGGCATTGGATCCTGAAGCCTGTTCCATTATTCAACAAGTTCCAATCCTGCCTGATCGCAGCTGATGATGCCGTTTTCTGCTCATTTCCACCGTTGATCACTCCACACCCTGATCACTATCAGTGACCAGTCTGCATCAGCCTCAGAGACCAGAGACAATCATAACAAGAGCCAGGCCATGTTTTCTGGCACATGGCCCGACTAATCCTTGTTGACGCCGCCATCGGGGCTGGTTTGGAGCAGCCAGGGCACACATACATACATCCGTTTGGAACGGATAGCCAAGGTAAAGCTCAAGTTTGGAATGTGTGGATGACCTACCCGCTCAATGATTTCAATTTAACGCATTTAACGCAATGAAAGACACAATGTGCTGGAGTAACTCAGCGGGTCAGGCAGCATGGACAAGGGGACATTTCAGGTTGGGATGTCTCTTGAGACTCAAGTAGGGTCCCAACCCGAAACATCACCTATCCATGTTCTCCAGGGATGGTGCCTGACACATTAAGTTCTTCCAGCACCTCGTGTCTTTCCTTGGTAAACCAGGAGTTAACTTAATGAAGGGTATTCTCAGTATTGAAACAGAACTTCATTTCCAGCAGGGACTCTGAGATGGCCACTCTCAAAGAAGGGTGATTTCAGCAGATGCGTTTGGAGTCAGGAAATGTTGCCAACTGGCCCGCTTCAGACTGCAGGAGTACGTGCTGAGGGACTGACTGAAGTTTGGTGCAGCCAATGCCAAGGCTCTGTGGGGGAGGACCACAGTCTAGGGTCCTTCCGCTGTTGGACATTGGGGGGCAGGGATTGGTGGGGACACTCTTCAAACAAGGGAAGGAATATCACCCCAGGGGTCCACATGGGCGGCAAGGATGTTTTGCTTAACTGTAGGTGTGAACACTACTGAGTATGAAACTAATGAAAGTATAGATACCGAGAACACCGATAGAGATAGAGAGAATGTCTGAAGATTTACTGTAAAGTTTATTTTGTGAAAATAAATTGGGATTATTAGTGAGGGTGAGGTCTGGTAGGTTTACCCTTGTGTTGGTTCCCACACCAACTGCTGCAGAACCAGCCTGGAAACGTGCTCTTTAGGTTCCAAACAATTCAATTGGTAATGGAGATACCATTCCACTCATGTAGATTGGCAACGGCAATCCCACTGATAATGGCGGCACAGTCGCGCAGTGGAAGAGTTGTTGCCTTGCAGCGCCAGAGATCTGGGTTCGATCCTGACCTCGGGTGCTGCCTTTATGGAGTTTGTACATTCTCCCTGTGACCGCGTAGTTCTCCGGGTGCTTCGGTTTCCTCCCACACTACAGGTTTTTAGGTTAGTTAGATTCAGTAAAAAAATTGCAAGTTGTCTCCAGCATGTAGGATGGTGCTAGTGTACGGGGTGATCGCTGGTCAGCATGGACTCGGTGGGCTGAAGGGCCTGTTTCCGCACTGTTTCTCTAAAGTCTAAGGCCTGAAGTATATTTTTGTGATGGCACAAAGTGCTGGAGTATCTCAACGGGTCAGGCAGCATCTCTGAAGAGAAAGGATAGTTGACGTTTCAGGTTGGGACCCTTCTTCAAACTGAAAGTAGGGGGCGGGGAGATGGTGGGGGGTGGTGGGGATGGGGAGGGAAGTAGTGAGAAAAGCCCAGGACTAATCAGGGCTGTCTACAAATGACCTCAGGCAGGGAGGCGCCGAGTAAGTCCATTGTTGGCTAGGGAAGGTGTACAATGTGGTGAACTGTGGAACTGTTTAAATGACTAGGATGGAGGAAAGGAGCAAAGGAGGAGCAGGGAGGGGAGGGGAGTGTAGGTAGAAGTTACTTATATTCTGCAGTTCTGAAGTCCTTGCTGCCCTCGATGCTTTTACCAGCTATATTTCAATCCTAAACAAGCACTGATAAATTGGTCAACTGTCCAACACTAGAGGGCATAGCTATAAGGTGAATGGGTGAAAGTTAAATAGCAATATGCATGGCAAGGTTTTTACATAGAGAGGAGAGGGGGCCAGAAACACAGTGCCTGGGGTGGTGGTGGAGGAAGATACGATAGTGGTGCTTAAGAGGCTTTTGGCTAGACACATCTCATGTAGAGGCAGATGAGATTAGTTTAACTATGTAGAAACAAAGAACTGCAGATGCTGGTAATACACAAAAGGACACAAAGTGCTGGAGTAACTCAGCTGGTCAGGAAGCATCTCCGGGGAACATGGATACGTGAGGTTTTGGGGCAACACTAGTCTGAAGAAGGATCTTGACCCCAAACATCACCTATCCATGTTCACTAAAGATGCTGCCTGACCCACTGAGTTACTCCAGCACTTTGTGTCCTTCATTTTAACTATGCATCATGTTCGGTGCAAACATTGTGGGCCGAAGGGCTGTACAGTTCTCCGTTCTGTGTCTATGTCCACAAGGATGTACAGGAACAGCTTGACTTGAGTCATGACCACAGCTTCTTGGCATGTTGTCTAGTCTCCTGTTCAGTTCTTGTAACATGGGAACCTAAAGTGGGCTTTTTTTCCTGGTCTGATGCCATGGGACTTCCATGCTGAAGGTTTCCTATGTTATTTCCACAAAATTGTACCTTATTCCAGCATCTGGGAAGTTGGACAAAAGATGTGCACACTAGAGACAATTTGCAATTTACAATTTTTACCGTAGCCAATTAACATACAAATCTGTATGTCTTTGGACAGTGGGAGGAAAGTAGAACTTCCAGGGAAAACACTACTCCATCCACGTACTGAAATTCGGAACTGTAATATGTATTGTAATTGTAATTTTTAATATTTTTTAAATACTTTTTAATATAACTTTAAAATTCTGCCTAAGAATACTACCTATTCATCCTTCACCATTTTGTCTTTATAGATATGTATATAGCGCCGCAGAATTGTGCACCTATCTCCCCCCCCCCCCCCCTTGTTTTGTTTTCTGTTTCTTGTTTTTTGTACTAAATTATATGTATGCACTGAGTACGAGATGCTTTTAATCTCATTGTACATGTATAGTGACAATAAATGGCATATCTATATATATCTAAAACCCACCCGGTCAAGAGGTGAAAGTACAAACTCCATACCGACAGCACCCATCGTCAGGATCGAACCCGGGTCTCTGGTGTTATGAGGAAGCAATTCTACCACTGCCCAATAGTGCCTCCCTAGTTAATCATTTAAATTCACAAGCGTCAATTATGGGATCTGTGCTTACATATTGTGGTTCAATGGTTCTTTCTTATCGTGTATACAGAGGCACACAGTTCAGTAAAATATTGCCATAGCTAAGCACAGTCCCCGATAGTACAAAGAACTTAGAAATAGTCCACTGAGACCACATGCAAGAGTTGCCTGGTTTTGGCGCGATTTATAATGTCCACTCCAGTCCGTGCACTCGGTCTCCTGGTTCGGTGCATGACCCAGGCGAGCCCCAGGCTGCTACAGGGCCTCCATCCGTCACCCTCGGCCGGATCATCCAGTAAACCATTGTCACTCTCCTCAGCCAACCTCGATAGTGCAGAAGGTAAGACCCCTGGTTCACTCTCTTACCAGCCCGTGCTCTTGCGTCTACTATCACGGACTCCCTTTATCCTCCTCCCTGCCTCCCCACTCCTCAGGAGGCAAGCAGGGGCCTGGCTCAGCGGTTCCCTCAACAGGTCGCGGCTTGCTGCCGCCGGCCTTCCGGCTGCGAGGCCTGGATCATTTTTACAGGCCTCTAGATTGAAATATTATTCCACCATACCTTTTGAATAACTTTCATCTCTCTTCAATAGAACTTGGAGAAGAAAACCTGTGGCAAGAACACCAGAAGCAGAACAGATCTTGATCTAAAACGGCAAGTAGTGTTGCCTGCACGTTGACTCTGAGCAGGGTGGGTTAATGTGGTAAATGTTTGGCACAGTAAATTGACTGCCTGCCCTTTCACTTCTTGGACCTCGGTTCAAATCCAGCTCACGTTGATGTAAGAATCCTCTCTCTGTTCACTGCAAAACCTTATATGAAATGGCCGCAGCTCTGTGCCTCGTGTAAACCCACAGCACCAAACTATTCCCAATTAGGATGAAATTAGCAGCCTTATTGACGCACAGAATTATGTGCGGTGGGAAGTGGTGCCTTGCCATCTGGCAAGTGTTTGTGACAGTCTAGAGGCTTTACTTTCACCTAATTTGTCCTGACATAACATTCACAAACATGGTTTGCAACAGCAGCAGAAGACTAAGACTCCCTTCAAACGGAGTGTGTTTACCAAAGTGACAGTATGATTCAAGCTATGCAAAAGCCCATTTACAAAACCCTTGGGCACACAAATGTGCATCTATCAACCGTCGACGCACCTCCCCAAACTTGAGCAATAAATCTTTGGCCAAACATTTTGGACAAGTAACTGTACCCGCTTAATAATTTCAGGGTTTTCACTGTCAGTGAGAATTGATAACATTTTCATTTAAACTTAATAATTAGCATGCACCAAATTGGGGCTTCACAGTTTAAACCGATGATGGTCCTATAATAAGATATTTCAATTGAAACGTTAAGTTTAGTTTAGAGATACAGCTTGGAAACAGGCGCTGCGGCCCAGAACAGCAGGTCCAGCACTGATCCCTGCAGCATACTGCTGGTCACAGGCCTACAATAAGAAAAATAACCTTCTTCTCCCACCCTTTGTCTCCTGCCACTAAGCCAATTCTATTACCAACTTGCTAGCTCACTCTGGATCCCATGTGATCTCTCTATCCAGAAAAGCCTACCATGCAAGATCTTGTGAAAGGTAATAGACACAAAAAACTGGAGTAACTCAGCGGAACAGGCAGCATCTCTGGAGAGAAGGAATGGGTGACGTTTCGGGTCGAGACCCTTCTTCAGGCTTCTTCTGATTTCTTCTGATTCTACCTTCGATTTAAACCAGCATTTGTAGTTCTTTCCTACACACAAAATGCTGGAGTAACCCAACAGGTCAGGCAGCATCTCTGTGGAAAAGGAATAGGCCCAGAGATGCTGCCAGACCCGCTGAGTTACTCCAACATTTTGTGTCTATCTTCGGTGTAAACCAGCATCTGCAGTTCATTCCTCTACATTCCTCTTGCTCACCTCTTCAAAAACTGAATAAACTTTGTGAGAAATTGTATGTCCTGAGTATAAATTTAGGTTATAATTTGGTATTCCATAATTCAGGATCTTGCAGCAATTCAATGTATCTTTGTTTCTAATCTGTATATTTACAATAATGAAGGAAAGTTTACTCAGGGAGCAATGGGGTAAGAATTTCCAGACTCCTACGTTGGTTTGAAAAAAAGGTGCATTTAATTTAAATTCTCTCTGAATGACAACTACCAATTCCATAAATACACAGTTCAAACTGGTTGGTGGAAAGTTTATTTTCAATTTCAGTTATTTACAATAGTTTCATGTTTAGTGGGCCCACATTCTGTTTGTGAATTTAACCACAGCAAACGTTTGCAATGTTTGAATGGAAAGGCAGACGACCAGAACCTCTGTTAAAGGAGCTTTTCTGTGGTGTATTCGCGCATGGAACGGACTTTAAATAAGACTCGGACACGGGAGTAAACTAACAAGCTTCTTTTATTCTGAACGCCACCATGAGTCTCTCTTGCGCATGCGTCAATTGCGCAACACCTTAAATATATTAATCATATTGCATACACAACGTTTTCTTACCCAGTTCATCAGTTAATCTAAAAATGTGAATCCCAACAGCATGTTATCCCACCACCAGGAATGTCCTCTGATCACCTTGAATGTGAAAATGTGGAAATAGTACTACAAGTACTGCAGAAGATTCTCTTTATTGCTTCAGTAGCCTAAAGGGCCCGTTCCACTATGGCGACCTTATTGGCGAGTTCCGGAGAGTCTGCGATCGCCACAAACTTGCAGCATGGTCGACACGTGGTCGTAGGTGGTCTCTGGTTAGTCTCCTTCATGATCAAGAGGAGTTCCCGCATAGTGGTTACCACTCGCGGCCTCAGTTTGGTAGCGGAAAAACTTTCAACATGTTGAAAAACCTTCTGCAAGCAAAAGTTGGTCAGCATGGAGAATACTTTTGAACTCGTAGTGCAGTGGTAGTGGAGTCGCCATGTCGTTGTTGGTAGTCGAGGTAGCCGTAGGTAATCTCCTTTGCTGACCGGGCATTTTAATTGGCTCATTGGCGAAAGAAAACATAAGCACGGGTTTTCAGAACCAAGGAAAACTGACTAAACCTTTCCTTTCAAAACATCTTTTAAATTTGCACCTGCCTCGACCTCTTCCTCCGGCAGCTCATTCAATATATCCAGCATGCTCTGTGTGAAAAAACTGTCTCTCGGGACCCCTTTAAATGTTTCCCCTCTCCTTAATCCTGTGCACTCTAGCTTTAGACCCCTACCCTGGATAAACAGACTGTGACCATCCACCTTATCATGCCCCCCATTGTCTTATAAACCTCCATTAGATCCACCCCTCAGCCTCCTTTGCTCCAGAGAAAACAATCCCAGCCTCTGCACAGGAAGAAGGCACAGATGGAAGATATTTTTAACACATGTTGAATAAATGTTCCCAACTGTAGCAATCGTTTATTTTCAACTGCCTTTGAACATGTTGATTAATACGGATGCACTCAGAATCGATTTGCGGCCAAAGGTAAGGGTATTAAAACATGTTTTAATATTCGACCTTGTCCTCAAAATCCATTTATTGACTAACAGAGGGAACTTATTGGGGAAACTGGGGGAAAAGAGTTGTAAAGATTCACACTTTATCTCTATCATATAGGGACAGGCTGTCTTAAGAAGTGTTTTGGAAAGCAGTTCTCTATAAGCAGAAGCAAAACACATAGAAACATGTACCTCTATTGCCAAAACTTTATTTTGTGACTTGATGTTAACTCAAAAATATACACAGCTGTTCTGGCTCTTTATCCCCTTTAAAGACATATTGATGGATATGCAAATTAAAACAGAGAGAACCCAAAAATTTATATAACAGTTTCTTCAAGTGTGCGACATATCTCTATTCTCACATCAACTTCTGCCCAAGCAGTCGCTGCTGTGCTTTTAAACACGACGGACAATTAACAAATGCATGTGTTAAATTCTGCATATTCACAATTATCAGTCACAATATCGGCAAAATTAGCTGAATCTGAACAAGAAAACATGCTGCTACCAAAAAAATGGAAAATGTATTTACAATTGGATATTCCAAATTCTGAAATTTGAAGACCTCTTGCACGAATAATGATCCCACTGCTTGCTTTGCTGATTCCAGTTACCACACAACAATGATAGAAAGTCTTAATTCAACCCACAGGTCTGCGTCAGTCTTTGAAATCTGCAATTGCTTGCATACGTGTCTACACCCAACGCATTGATATTGGGCCCCAGAAATCCAAATTATGATTAACATCAAAATAAGCTCAGTAAAATAAAATAGGTTCTCTTTCCAACGTAAGCATAGATGAAAATAGATTATGTATAGGAGTTGGCTTAATTTTAGAGGGGTTGGTATCCAAAAAATGAAAGACACTGTTTAATTCCAGTTCAACACCAATCCTATGAGACTAATTAGGTTGGTTTACTCATGTAAACATAACAAAGCACAATCAATACACAGACTCACATCTTAGCGTAAGTAATGCGTTCATGAGCATTGTAGATACAGTATGTCTCTTTGAATGTCAGTGTTACATTATTAAGTTTGCCACAAGGAAGATGATATTGAAAGGATGATGGCAGAATAAAGATTGGTTACAATAAAAGCCTAACTATCAATCTTCTTGACATGAAAATCATTAATTGTTTGTGACATTTTCATTGCCTTTTAAAATATTTATTCATGGAATGTTTGTGTCATTGGCCAGGTTAGAATTTATTACCCAAATGAATGGGGGGGGGGGGAGGGGGGATAGTGAAGATAGACACAAAATGCTGGAGTAACTCAACGGGTTAGGCAGCATCCCTGGAGAGAAGTAAGAGGAGACATTTCGGGTCGAGACCCTTCTTCAGATTGAGAGTCAGGTGAGAAGGAAACTAGAGGCATGGGGAGGATAGTGAGCTGCCTGCTGCAGTTCTTTTCATGAATATATTTATAACCAGTAACAATGAAGGAATGGTGCTCTGTTTCAAGTATCATGTGTAACTTGGAGGGGTTACTGTGATAGTTTTTCTCTCATATACTCACTGACTTTGTTTCTTGAGATGTTGCAAGTGGAGATGGTACCGGGGAAGGGGTCTTGGTGACAAGTTGCAGTATGTATGGTAGACAGTGTTAATGATGAAGGAAGTGGTGGTGGTAATTGCCAGTCAATAGAGATGCATGAGGTGGATGATGCTGTGCTTCCTGAGCATTGCTGAACCTGATGTTCCAGGCAGACACACTCTACCATGTTCTCACTCGTACTTTAGGTTGGCAGATAAGCTTTAGTGAGTCAGGATAGTCACTCCAAAAGACCCAGCCTCTGGCCTGGCAAGAAAGGAGCAACAAATTTGATGACAGTTAAAAATTAAGCACAAGCTGATTGAAATATGGCCTGGCATAAATTCAGATTTAGTCACTCACAGGATGTACTTCCCAATTTCACCAGCTATTTAAATGCCATTTGACATCCACATCATCCAATACATAGATTATCACAATACAGGTTATATCCCATTGTCTCTCTAGAAAGCCACATACCAATACACAGATAAACTAATTCAAACGGGCTCTTTAGGCCTAATCAACTTTGAATGTCTTGCCATGAAAACTGTAATTTTCTAATCTACATTTAAAAAAAAATTCAAGACTGTACACACAATCTGATGACCCAAGTAATTAGTTTTGGATGACACAACATCAATTTTAAAATGTAACGTGCGTTCATGTTTATGCAGCAAATTAACTTAAAAGAAAAACATTGACAATAATGATAAATCTGCAATGAACTCAAAGGTAATTTGGTAAATATATACATAAGTCTGTCGAAATAACTTGCACTTATCAGATGATATATCAAATTATACAATGGTTCCTGGTTGCTTCAGCTTGATTTAATTCTTACATGAATTCCCCCAGGATGTCATTTATTACTGTTATGAATAAATATTGTATGAACAGGACAGTATTATAAGCAGTGGTTTCCTGACAAATAAACAGATTTCCTGCATTCAAATTACAGGATTCACAAATGTAAAATCAGTCTGAAGCAGGGTCCCGACCCGAAGGTCACCGATGCGTGTTCTCCAGGGATGCTGCCTGACTCGTGGAATTACTCCAGCACTTTGTGTCTTTTTTATTCCAAAATTGCAAATTTTTGTTTCAGGTCTAAATGGCAATATTTGCTGACAGTATTCCTGGGGATCAACTGTTAAATAATGGTAGATATTTTGATTATGTTGGTCTTCAAAGAGAGAGATCGAAAGGGCTGTGAAAAATACAAGTGGAAAGGGAAGGTGCGTTTACAAACAACAGAAATAAAAGGATAATCAAAGTGGAATAAAGATGAAAGAGGTCACGAGTAATTGCAAGTGATTTTCCGAAACCTTCTCAAAAATATGTGGAGGGGGAGGGAGGGGGCGAGTTAGGGTGGGGGGTGTAATAGAAGGGCACATGGACAAATAAGTTTGGCAGCACGGTGGCGCAGCGGTATAGTTGCTGCCTTACAGTGCTTGCAGCACAGGAGACCCGGGTTCGATCCCGTAGGTCTGTATGGAGTTTGTACCTTCTCCCTGTGAACGCGTGGGTTTTTTCCGAGATCTTTGGTTTCCTCCCACACTCCAACGACATACAGGTTTGTCAGTTAATTGGCTTGGTATGAGTGTAAATTGTCCCTAGTGCGTGTAGGATAATGTTAATGGACGGAGATCACTGGTCAGAGCGAACTCGGTGGGCCGAAGGGCTTCTTTCCACGCTGTATCTCTAAACTAAACTAATAATTATTCAAACAGGACCAAATAGAATTGACCCAGAACACTAAAGGAGATCACGAAGCAGCGAGCTCAGATGATAAATTGTATTTTTTTTTAAATTTTGGAAATAGAAATTCTTAAATGACCCAGATGTTGCACGTTACAATCCCGAAGAAAGCAAAAAAAGTCAGTAAATTAAACGATAGTTAATATTACCTCCGAATGTGTAATTTGAGGTCCCAATTCCAAGAAACTGAGTAGTTCAAGAGGCATTTTCCCACACATGCTATCCCTGTAAGGGGTCGATTAGAGGGTTCTTTGGGATATTAGGGATAGGGCTAGCTGCTGCAGATTGGTGGTGGGACTAGGAAGAAGTCAGTAGTGGTGGGCAATGATGGTAGTTGTATCGGGCAGTTAAGAGGCCAGATGTAGGAGGGAACTGCAGATGCTGGTTTAGACTGAAAATAGACACAAAGTGCTGGAGTAACCAACGGGACAGACAGCATCTCTGGAGAAAAGGAACGGGTGACGCTTCTTCAGAGGGTCTTCTTCAGAGGTTAGTCTGTGTTGGGGCTAATCAAGTCAGGGGTGAGATCATGGGGCAGTATTGGGAGAGGGTCACTAGTTTCAGGTGGGGAGCACCAAGGGTGAGTCAGGTATGTAGATTAAGAGTACGGACCCAAGTCAGATTTCCAGTGCTTTGCCCTGAAGCTGTTGAAGAGGAGATGGTGACAATAAAGAAATGGACAAATGTATCAAATGGTGATGAAAGAACAATAGAAAAACCCAGGGAAAGTTAATGAAGGAGGCTCTTTGTAAAGGGGTTTCATGTAAGCAATCTAATTTAAGACTGTATTCATAACTCTATAAATTGGGTGCACACTATCTTTTTAATATTCCCTACATTTAATATTCTCTAGTATCTATTGCAACATAAATCAATCACATGCAACTATATTCATAAGTCATAGGAGCAGAATTAGCACATTCAACCCATCCGGTCTACTTCGCCATTCAATCATGGCTGATCTATCTCCATTCTCTCAACCCCATTCTCCTGCCTTCTCCCCATAATCTTTGAAATCCTTACTAATCAAGAATCTGTCACTCCCCACTTTAAAAATACCCAAAATGAGTTAGCCTCCACAGCCGTCTGTGGCATTTTGCACAGTTCAAAGTGAACTTTATTGTCTTGATGGTCTATTATTTCTATCAGTACGGGTTAAGATGTAAATATACCAAATTTGCATGATGTAAGGTGAGGTCAATTTTCCAGATATGTATATAATGTACAATTTGAATATAGTCTTGAATTTTATTCAAGAATGTGTTTTACATGTTGTTTTGCAGAATATTTACCAAAATAATTCCTTTGAGTTCATTATTTTTGACACCTTTGACCACTGATGCCTTAAGATTATGCTCTTGAATATTAGTGTACATATCCTTATAATGGTGACATGGGATAGAAATTTCACCTTGGTCACATGGGCTAAACTAGAGAAACAACTACACTTTGTGCTTCACTATAATAGTTTGGTTTCACTTCAATCAATGGAATAGAAGTGGAGTCCAACTCTCCTTTGCAATTCTGTTGTGTTAAGCATATGTGAGCCAGGACAAAATTTTCCCCATTGATACTTATTTATTGTTTCAATGGAGCCATCGTCCAACTTCTTTTAAATAGCAGGACGTGCAGTATTCACATGCTGTCATTTGAAAGATCCTAATTTTAAGGCAATACACAATGATTCATAGAAAAATAAAGTGCAAATCTAAGAACGGACCATGTGGTGCCAGCTAAAGATGTCGATGAAAGTAAACCCCTGGATTTGTTTAAATGCGTTACTCAATTTTGTTTTAGACCAGTTGGAGGTTCTGAAGCAAATGGCTCTCACAATTTCCATTGCAACTATTCAAATACAGAGTAGAGGGCAAGCTGCAACATCAGAGTCAGTATCCAGAATACAAACTGTTTGGCATTCAGGAATAGGCCGGGATTTGTCCCACTCGAATCTGTGAAAAAGCACAAAGAGGTTACAAATTGTTCCTTCCATATATCGACAGTATTAACAAAAGGTGGCCTGATGTAAACATATGTGTCGGATAGGAACACACATCCTATTCAAACACACTGAATTATTTTAGTTCTCTAGCTGTGGTCTCATCAATGCATTGCATCAACAAGATTATTCCTACTTTTAAATTCGACCCTCCTTTCAATAAAGGCGAATATGCCATTTTAGTGCCATTTTAGTGCCATTTAGCTACAGGTTTGGGTACAATACACTTAGTCACTTCATGTAAGGCTAATATAAATGATAAATAGCTGAGGCTGCACCACTGATGCCTGTGGCATCCCAGTGGTTTTTGCTTACTAACATAAAAACAAACAATTCTCTCTCTTCCATCAGCTAACCATTGCTTTAGCAATGTTCTGGCAAAATTATCCTCAAAGTCATGAGTCCTTTTCTTGTGCAATAAATTGATAATTGGCAACTAATTAAATTGACTTTCAAATCACATTTAGTACCATATCCGCTGGTTCCCCTTTATCCATCCTGTCAATCACATCCTCAGAACTAAAACTTAATTTGCCTTTTCTAAAACCTGCACTGTTGTTGCTTCATTCTGAAGTGCTACGGTATTTTGTCACATTTGTTTCCATTTTCTCTGCTGTTAATAATCATTCTAAATGTTTCACTCCAATGCCTCCTCATTTTTTACACATTGGTGTGCTTTTAGACTTCCGCAGATGCAATTGTTTGCTCAACATCTCTGTAATTTCCTTTCTTCCCCATTATTACTGCGCCTTTAAAGCACCAGACCTTCTCACTTTTTGCACAATTTGAAGCTCTCGTAATCCATTTTCATCTGTATAATTAAATGTGTCATCTTGACCACTTCCTGTTTGCACTGTGCTTTGATTTTAGAAAAAAACGCTACCACATATGGCTGTGATTTTTTGGCCATCTTACTCAGTCCTCCTCCGCTGTGCAGGCCCCGAAGATTTTCCCATCGATGAAAAATAAAAGACTTATTGGTGTTTAAAAAATCTTGAGATTCTCTCTCCTGTCAATCGCCGCCATGAAGGGCACGCCCCTTCCGGTTGGAGGGGGGGGGGGGGGGGCTATAAAACCCAGAAGTGTGGGCGTGGCTCAGTCTGTCTGCAAGACTGCGAGGGAGAGGTCACGACTCTCTGTCTGAGCTGGGATACTACAGAACACTGTGAATATTCAATGTACTTGAATAAATGATTTGAGCCTGCCCTGTGCGTGAAAGCGCAATGGCAATGGAAATGAAGTGAAAATGCAATCAGCTGTTTGGCTTGAGCCTGCCCTGTGCTGGAAACTGTAATGTATTTTCATTTCAGGGCAGGCTCAAGCCAAACAGCTGATTGCATTTTCACTCCATTTCCATTGCCATTGCACTTTCAAGCACAGGGCAGGCTCAAGCCAAACAGCTGATTGCATTTTCACTTCATTTCCATTGCACTTTCACGCACAGGGCAGGCTCAAGCCAAACAGCTGATTGCATTTTCACTTCATTTCCATTGCCATTGCAGCTTCAAGCACAGGGCAGGTCAAACAACTCATTTCATTTTCATTAAGAGCTAACATTGCATACTCACTGTGTTCTGTAGTTTCCCAGCTCAGACAGAGAGTCGTGACCTCTCCCTTGCCATCTTGCAGACAGACTGAGCCACGCCCACACTTCTGGGTTTTATAGTCCCTCCCCCTCCCACCAGAAGGGGCGTGGCCTTCATGGTGGTGATTGACAGGAGAGAGAATCTCAAGATTTTTTAAACACTAATAAGTCTTTTATTTTTCATTGATGGGAAAAATCCTCAGGGCCTGCGCAGCGGAGGAGGACACTGAGTAAGATGGCCAAAAAGTCACAGCCATATGTGGTAGCGTTTTTTCTAAAATCAAAGCACAGTGCAAACAGGAAATGGTCAAGATGACACTTTTAATTAGATAGATATCTTTGTTTTCTCTCTTTTAATCAGCTATTTAGTCATCCTTTTCTGAATTTGAAATGTTTCCAATCCTCAGACCTTCCATAATTCTTGGTATAATTATGCTATTCCTTCAATCTCATACCACTTCTCTGCTTAGTCGAATTTCCTATAGACTCTCATGACTGTTGTTTCAGACATGAATTAGTTTAGTTTAGTTTAGTTTAGTATAGAGATACAGTGTGGAAACAGGCCCTACTGCCCACAGAGTCTTCACTGATCAGGGATTACCTGAAAACTAATTCTATCCTACACACTAGGGTCAATTTACAGAAGCCAATTAACCTAGAAACCTGCATGTTTTTAGAATGTGGGTGGAAACTGCAGCATCCGGAAAAACCCATACGGTCTATGTTATTTTATGTTCAAACCATCATTTACCCTAGCCTCTTTAGCATGCTGAAAATGTTCAGTCTTTTAGATTGACAGCATTGACCAATATTCCAAAGAACCCATCCCTCCAGCTGTTATCAGGCAACTGAAGCATTCTACCAACATCTAGAGAGCAGTCCTGAGCTACTATCTACCTCATTGAAGACACTCAGACTATCTTTAATTGCACTTTACTGGACTTCATCTTGCACTAAATGTTATTCACGTTATTCCCTTTATCATGCATCTGTATACTGTGGATGGCTCGATTATAATCATGTATTATCTTTACGCTGACTGGTTAGAACGCAACACAAGCTTTTCACTATAACTTGGTACATGTGACAATAAACTAAACTAAACAGTGTCAAAGCCATGTAAAGGTTTTTTCTCCCTACAAGATGGAGGTCTTTGGCATGAAAAACATCAACGCTGGGAAACATAATCTTTCTCAAACACTGCCTTCTGAGTCAGTGCCTCCCACACTTTGACATCATAAGTTACCATATAAAAAATGTTATTGAAATGCACAAAGCTGGAAATGAGTGTTATTCCAGTGAATCATTTCAATTCCGTATTCTAGTTATTCTCATCTCATTGGAACATAACTGTTGACTGGGCGTGAAATATTTGCTCAATTGATGACACTTGTTATTCACACACAGCTGAAACATTATTTTATGGCAAAACAGACACAACTGAATGACAGAGCAAAGTTGAGGATGGAAATAGCTTACATCTGCTTCCATTTCTTATGTTCTTATGTGAAAAACCCCATTATATCTCAACGTCACCATGACTGTGCAAATTATACTCTGATGCTTTTTAACCCCATTGTCTGCTGCAAATAAATCACCCAAAACACTTTGGTACATTAATAGCTAATAATGCAACATACCTGCTGTGCATGATTTGGAGGCCTTGAATTTACCCATTTTATCATTTTTCTCTAAATTGTCCATTTTGGTTGTATCAACATTTCCTGAAAGGAGGAAAACATTGAGCTGTAAATTTGTTCATAGAAATTCAAATACAGTAGAAACAAGGAACTGCAGGTGCTGGTTTACAAAAAACAACGCAAAGTGCTGGAGTAATTCACGGATCAGGCAACATCTTCAGATTTTTCTTCAGAATCAGTCTAAAGAAGGGCCCCAACCTAAAACATCACTGCTTCATGTTCTCCAGAGATGCCGCCTGTCACTTTGTGTCTTTTTACATTTAAAATCAAGTGTTGTGCTGTGTAGGAAGGAAGACAGACACAAAATGCTGGAGTAACTCAGCGGGTCAGGCAGCATCTCTGGAGAGAAGGAATGGGTGATGTTTTGGGTCAAGACTGATCTTCAGACTTGTGCTGTTGTATTTGCAATTCGGCAATTCTGCAGACATTTCTGGGTGACACTCAGAATGTTTGACCCCACATTTTTTGTTGAGTGTTTTGTCCTGTCTTGCAAATTTTCTTTTAGCAAGTAACTCACATAAATGATGTCAACAATAGCATAACATCTAAAATTAGTATGCAGTGAGATTTATAAACTCACTGGCCCGAACTAAACTGAAACTAAAACATGGTATTTCAAGTTCACACACAAACTACGTTCTCAGATGAACCGAAATACAAGTACCCTGGACTGCCTTGCCAACACTTAGCCCAGGACACTGTGCAGCGACTTCCCCCGATTTTATGGTTACAGCAAATTTATAGAGTTTTTTAGACTTTATACTTGAGATACAATGTGGAAACAGGCTCTTCAGCCCAATGAGTCCACGCTGACCAGTGATCACCTCCATACACTAACACTATCCCATACACTAGGAACAATTTACAATTTTTACCAAACCCAATTAACCTACAAATTCATTAACCCTCAAACTAAAACATTAAAACAAATACATGAAATACGCTACAACTGAACAGATTTAAAAAATAATGAAATAATAAGACTGGTCATATTTTTAAACAGGAATTTCTGCCAAGATCCAGTCAACATGAAATCATAGATCTTAAAGGGCAAGGAACTATGCAAGAAAATGATAAAATAAGAGACCTTCAAGCCTATCTCACTGTTCATTGTAATTGTGGCTGGTCTGTGCTGGCCTCTTTTGTGCCAGTTCTCCGTAACCTTGAATTCCTCAAAGTTTCATATATTTATCAATCTACGCCTTAAATGTATCTAACGATCTGGCCTCCACCACTCTCAGGGGCAGAGAATACCAGAGATTCACAAGTTTCACTTTCCTATGAGAGAACACACTTTCATACACCTCATTGTTAAATAATCAGACACTTATTTTGTAACCGTGTACTCTTGTTCGTGACTGGCCCACAAGTGGAAACTTCTCAATATCTACACTGTGAAGCTCTCTGATATCTTGTATGTTTAAAATCTCCAGCATATAAAAAAAAAGAGGATTCCCGAATAATAATGTAATCAATTTTAACATTTTACTTTTCTAACTGTGAGCAAAAAAGTACAGTAATGCTATTCAGAAAGAGCTATTTTTGATTATCAAACGTTGACTATCAGATTTGCCCTGATAGTTATTTTCCTCATTAGCCACATAAGACAAATGCAACAGGGAGTCTTCTTGTGTTCGTTGTTTTGGAAAGATATCAAAAACATTCAAAAGAACACATTAACAGTCTCACAAGAGAAAGTTATTAAAATAAATCTATGTGCTATGTTTACACCAATGCTGATGAATTGCAACATCAGTATCATCTGGTCATATTTTGATTTAACGTCCCTTAACATTATCTAACCTTATAAATAGAAAGCAAAATACTGCAATTCTAATTATGGGTCAGGAGAACATGGATAGGTGATGTTTCGGGTCGGGACCCTTCTTCTTTCCTGTCAATCTTGTTTCAAGTGTTGACATCACTGTCATTGTCTGTCCTGAAAAGGACGCAAGCTTCCGGAGCCATCACTTGTTACAATAGATGATTGATGGTGGTAGCAGAATTAGCTCAGGATACTTCCAGTTTGCAGCCCTGCGGCGTGGACCCTTCTGCTATGGGGCCGGGACCCTTCTTACGTCACATATTCATATTCTCCAAAGTTTATGTTAGAAATACAGCATGGAAATCAGAGATATGGGCCAAATATGGACAGCTGGGACTAGTGTAGATAGGACACCTTGGTCAGTGCGGGCAAGCTGAACCAAAGGGCCTGTTTCCGCGCTGCATGCCTCTATGACTCTCTATGGCTCTATGAAATGGATAGGTGACATTTCGGGTCGGGACCCTTCTTCAGACTGATCCAGACTTCAGTCTGAAGAAGGTCACTGACCTGAAAAGTCACCTATCCATGTTCTCCACGGATGCTGCCTGATCCGTTGAGTTACTCCAGCATTTTGTGTCTTTCCCTGACCACACATTACATTGGGCATGCTGAGCAGGTAAATTTCTTTCAGGCAATCTTAGCAAGAAAGCCAAATCGCGAAATCTACTTAAGTGTTTTTATACTTTTCATACCAAGGCAGCACAAGCCAGAATACACTTCCAGCGTGGACAAGGAAATTGATGTCACTAACATAATTTAATCTGCTCCACCTACCAACCCACCCCTTCATACTCCTTTGCTGCCATTATCAGCCATTTCTAGGATCCCAAACAGGTCGCTTCGTAATCCATTCCACCAATAAACCTGGTTTTATAATCCACCAGGAATAGTTTTTTTTTTCTATTTTCCACACCTGTTCACCTGTAGCTACAATCTGACCCATCTCTAGTGAATATGTTCTTTTTTTACAAAAGGATAAGGTCACTAATTATCCTCACATGTATTTTACTAATTCAGTTCTCAAGTGGCACAGCTTGATCTATAAGGGGCCCCAAAGATGAGAAATGTATCATTTGGGAACAAGTAATTTTAATATCTTATGTAAAGATGTTTACCAAAAGGATTTTAGGACAGGATTTCCTCTGGAAATTATTTTTTTTCTCATTAGCAACATCGTATACATGCAACAGGGAGCGTTCACATGTTCACTGTTTTGGAAAATGTTACAAACAACATACACAAGGATATATTTACTGATCCACCAGAGAGAGACTGTAAGAGAGCTTCTTACTATTTTTCTCACACTGTATGCACAAAGCAACCACAAGAACAAATTCCGTTCAGATCACTATGTGCCATTTTACAAAATTTAAAATGCCTTCATGACACATCTGCAGCAGATGATTATTTAAAAAAAATCAAATTTAGAAAGTTATTTCCATTTCAGCTTCCTCACACGACCCATTCACACACCAAATTCTCCTGCTGAGAGGTAGAGCAAAGAGTTGTTCCCAGGCTTCAGCTGGGGTCCGTCTGGGGTCCGTCGTGGTTGATTTTGCCATGGAACCAGAGGATTCTAACATGTGTATGAAGGAACTGCAGATGCTGGTTTAAACCAAAGATAGACACAAAATGCTGGAGTAACACAGCGGGACAGGCAGCACCTCTGGAGAGAAGGAATGGGTGACGTTTTGGGTCAAGACCCTCCTTCAGACTGACTAACTCATTATATCTTCCCAATGGCAGCCTTGAACTTCATCAAGCCAACACATCCTACCACTCAGTGGCAAGGTATTGGCTCCCCAAGTGAATAACAATATCAGGCTGAGCTTCCATTCATACGTTTACCTCACGTGTATGAGCAGGTTAAACACATCACAGGGATAAGAAAATTATTCTGAACAGCTAAATGTGGATTATTTAAGATGCTTATTAACAACAATTTTCTAATTATTTCATTTTCGGTATGCCGAGGATGTTATCATAAAAAGCTTTATCACCTTTTTTGCTTTGGATGGCACAGTGGTGCAATTAGAGTCATATATTCATACAGCACAGAAACAGACTCTTCGGCCCAACTTATCCATGGCGACGAAGGTGCCCCATCAAAGCTAGTCCCATCTGCCCATGCTCGGTCCAGATCTCCCTAAACCCTTGCTATCCAAATTAATGAAAAGTTAGTAGAGCCACGACCATATAGTGACAGATACTGGGTTCAATCCTGACCTCAGGTTCTGTTTGTGTCATTTTTGTATGTTCTTTCTGTGACCACATGGGTTTCCTCTGGCTACTCCATTTTGGTCCCACATCCCAAAGACACATGGATTGGTAGGTTCAATGTCCACTATAAATTGCCAGTGGTATGTATGCGAGCAGTAAAATCTGGAGGGAGTTAATAGGAATGCGGGTAGAATAAAATAAATGGAATTAACGTAGGATTAGTATAAATGAGTGGTCAGTGATCAATGTGAACTTAGTGCTGCAAAGTGCCATGCGGTCTCTCTACCACTAAAGGCAGTAGTATTAGGATCAACCATTAGGAAATGAAGTAAAGTTCAATAGATAGATGTAAAGAAATTCTGCTTCATGTAAAGGTTGATCGACATGTGGAATAAATATCCAAGCAGGACAGTGAAAGCAAACGCTGTCCAGTGTCTTCTTGCTTTAGAACATAGAGCTGGAACTGACCGTTCAGTCCCCAATGTCTGTGCTACACATCATGCCAAGACCAACTCTTATCTGCCTGCACATAATCCACATCACTCTTTCCCTTCACATCCTTGTGCCTATCCAAAAATGCAGTTATTATATCAGCCTCCACCACCACCCCCGGCAGTGTGTTCCAAGCTCCCACCACCACTCTGTGTAAATAATTTGCCCTGTACATGTCCCTTAAACTTTCCCCTTCTCACCTTAAAGCTACGCTATCACCTTAAAAGCTTTGTTAATCTTTGAAAATCTGCCGTTTTCCATAGGGAAGGTATAGTTTTATTCATGCTCAATTAGTTCTTGCCAGCAAATGGTTCAGATTCCCATTAGAAAGAACAATCAATGTGTGCTTCTACCAATCATCATTAAAACTGCACTTCCTTTATGTACAGAAACCATAGGTTAGCCATTTTAGTTAAGCATTTCTAAGCATTTCTTAGGTCATAAGGTCATAAGTGATAGGAGCAGAATTAGGGCATTCGGCCCATCTAATCTACGCCGCCATTTAATCATGGCTGATCTATCTCTCCCTCCCAACCCCATTCTCCTGCCTTCCCCCCATAACCCCTGACACCATTTGATTCCATTTACGAGCACAAATGGAAGCCAGACTATTGTGATACCTGTTATTTTTGTTGTGCCCAACTATTGTAATTTCAAAATAGAAAGTATTTTAAAACTTGCCTGCCACGTAGAAAGTGATTTGCTGGCATCCTGTTACAGTGGCTGCAGATGGGCCCCCTGGGAAAATTGTTACTCTCCAGGGCAAAATTCCAAGAGCCTCAGCAACAGTACTGCGGAATTCATATCTAGAAAGAGAAAAGCATTTCAATTTAATCTGTTCAAAGTCCAGTTTGTGGCATTGGTAAATTTTGACGATTAAATGCCAAACCATCAGGAGCTTTAAGCGGTGGGGATGTAGCTGCTAGGAACCAATGTGAGATTGTCCCAAAACTTGTTTCATTTAAGAGCTTTATTACTGATAGAAAGGCGACATTCAGTCCATGCTCAAACTCGGCTGGGTTTGCTTTTTCTAAGGTGGTTAAGCTGGATCCCATATTAAATTGTTGTAGGTGGTTTCCACTGGTCAGTGGTTGAGGCTCAAAATTAAAACCATCACAGAAAGAATTAATGGGAATTTTGGAAAATATTTCTTCCAAAAAAAACCTTTTCATTTCCTCAGTATCCACAGTGTGGAGTGCACAAAGAAAATCATGTAAATGAGGGTCCTGGCCAGGCCAAGGACCTTGCAGGGAAGAAGGGGCTGGAGGTGGGATCAACAGTTAACAAATTAGTTGGTGCTGCCGAGGAGATAGGGGGCCAGAAGGCTACAGACCTAATGTGGGTAAATGAGGTCAGGGTCAATAGATGGCATGGGCATAATGGGCCAAAGGGCCTGTTTCTGTGCTGTATAACGCAATGAGAGCGAGGACCAACTGAATGATCGTGAGACACAGAAAGGCAAGGGTAGAGGTTTATCAGATGATTGGTGGTTGGGAGTCACGAGGGATAGTCCTAAGCTTTTGGGAGTGAGCACTGTTGGTAGCAGGATGGGATCCTAAAATAGGCAATTCAATCAACTCAAATAAATAATTTTATTTGCCAGATATTTATAAATAATCTACCAGAGGTACATCCAGTGGCCTTAGCATCCACTCAACAAAGTCTACCTGAAGACACATGGAAGCAGGCTTCCCTCACTATGTGAATGCTTGTTTCTGCAGGAACGTATCTTTACAGACTCATCTGTGGATTATGTGGCACACACACAGAGCAACAGAGAATGAACATTGCAGACCACAACATGCAAGTCCCACCACTGTTGTTTATAATTTATTAAATGAGTTAATTGTTTGAGAAGAAGAATTGAAGGCTCTGGGGAGTGGGCAGAGGAGTTTGACATTTATATTGTCAAGCAACTAACACCTGTTTTGTGCAAGAGGGAAGGAGGAAGGGTCTCAACCTGAAACAGGAGGAAAACAGCAGTCTGCTTGGGAAATATCATTCTCCAAAGTTACATCCCTTGGAATTTCCTGTTGAAATGGAGAATATCTTTGGCACAAAATTATATTTACAGTAATCCCTCATCAGCTTGAGCCACTGTCAGGAAACTGTACTGGTAACATGTGTACAATGCTCTTTTCAGAAACATTTTTTTTGTGTTATTCAAAAGCTTATCATAATGTGTAGGTTTCAAATAATGAGCCTGTTTCCTTGACAATGTCAGATTTTATGGTGCCTTGTGAATGAATAGAAAATGTACATAGCACTAAGTTGTGCTGAGTTCCCTCTGTAATTAAAATAACAAGTTTTAATGTCATTTACAAAGGAAGTCATCAATTGGTACAAAATTACTGCAAGTAGATTATTTTCATCCTGTAAGTGAGTTTTGTTAAAATATTGATGCAACAATGACATGTCTGAAGTTGGGAGATTTGATAGTCAACACTCGAGCCAGGCAGATCTGTGCGATTCCAGTTGATTGTAACTGAACAAGTCCCATAATCAATAATAAAACCAGAGAAGAATTCAATAGAAGCTAAGGCTTGGTCTCTTTCTATTAGCTGCAGATAAGCGTAAAAGTTAACAGACTAATTGTTACTAGCCAAGTTTTTGGGAAGCTTATTAATACTCTGTGCTGGTGGTTTCAGCAGTCATAGCTGGATATAAAATCCAACCACAGAACTTGGTAGTTTCTGAATATCCCCTTTTACATTCTGACCAGGTCTGGATCCTATATCTAAACCTTCCACAGTCCCCACCCTCCCATTATTCTGGCCTGCAGTGGTTCCAAGCTCTCATAAGATCGGAGTAGAATTCGGCCATTCGGCCCATCACGTCTACACCGCCATTCAACCATGGCTGATCTATCTCTCCCCCCTAACCCCATTCTCCTGCCTTCTCCCCATAACCTCTGACATCTGTACTAATCAAGAAATTCTCTCTCGACAGCGCCAACTTAAAATTCTAGTCCTCGTGTGTAGTCCTAATGATTTTATCCCTCCCCATCTCCAGAACCTGCTTCAGCCTTATGAGCACCATTTCATCACCACAATTACCTCTAACCCACAGCATCTCAGTTATTCCTCTTTCTCTTCCTTTAGCAGGTGCGCCTTCCATTGATGCGCATGAGATTCAGTTGTCAAAATTCTTTCCCAAAACTATCCTGTCTCTCCCTTTCCTATTTTAAGACCCTTTAGCCCTTTAATTGACTAAACATTAGGTTACACTTGATATTATCTCGTTCTCACTGATTCCAGAGGGTGTTTCTCCAAGTTGCTTCATTAATGCAATAATTAATTTTATTCATTTAACAGGTACCATCACAACATTTAAGAAACATTTAGACAGGTACATGGATAGGATAGGTTTAAAAGGGATATGGGCCAAATGCAGGCAGTTGTGACTAGTGTATATGGAACATATTGGTCAGTGTGGGCAAGTTGGGCTGAAGGGCCTATTTCCACGCTGTATGACTCTATGACTCCATGACACATTGATGTTTTCACAACTGTTGAAGGAATATTTAATTTTGTGTACATGGAACATTTTAATTAAAAGCAAGTATAAAACCACAATGGGTAAAAAGTGGTGGGAGTGACTGTGGCAAAAGCACCAACCAGCTCAACATTAATCATTCCACTGCCTGACGTTAATTGTGATTTATTCCAGGAACCAAACCAAGCAGGCAGCTTGGCATTACCTCTTTCATATTACCATTTGTATATTTTTATGATTAAAAAACAAGAACAGAAATTGGGGGAGTGTGGCGGGTATATTTATATCGCTTTCTAACTGTTGAAACCAGAAGTACAATCAAAAACAAATAATTATTTAGATTAACGGTACCGCAGCATTTTAAAGGTCTCTTAATAGCAGCTGTTTCCTCATTTTTAAATAATTGTTTTCATTCATACTGAGATTGTTTAAGGGACATGTGATAGTTGTATCCCTTTATTTTATATTGACAGTCCAGTGGTAAACAATGTTACAACAGTCTGAAGAAGGGTTTCGGCCCGAAACGTTACCTATTTCCTTCGCTCCATAGATGCTGCTGCACCCGCTGAGTTTCTCCAGCATTTTTGTGTACCTTACAACATGGGGACAGGTTCTTTGCCGACAATGTCTATGCCAAGCATGACCCCAATATGGCATCCTGTACATCGGCGAAACCAAGCATTAACTCTGCCACTATTTCGACATACACTTGCGCTTATTCCGCCAAGTCCTACTGGATCTCCTGGTTGCTAAGCATTTTTACTCATCTTCCCATTCACATGCTGACTGTGCTGGGCCTCCTCCACTGCCAAATGTGAAGCCACACGCACCATATATTCCACATGGATAGATTTCAACCTAACATCATGAACATTGAATTCTCCAATTTTAGATGAATACAAACTCTCTCTCCTATGCCCCACCTGGACTCACATTTATTTCTCCCGCCCCGCTCCCCTTCTGCTCACATTCCTTCCTCTGGCTTCACATTTCACAACTCTTTAAAAACTTTTGTCTCAAACCTTCTGTCTTTTCATCTCTAGCCTTTTTCCTACCATCTGCTATATCTACAAACTAAACTAAGACATGAACAACCTTAAAGGCTGAAACAGTGTTACCATTGCTTTGACTTTTATGCTGTTCTGATGACATAATTAAACATGCAAATATTAAATTATTTTCCTCTACCCACAGTTGCTGATTGACCCGCTGAGCATTGTACCTGATTGTATTTGAATTCCCTAAAGGCCTTTGATAAGATACTCTGCAGAAGATTCACAGTGAAAGTTCATAGAACAAGTTAGGGCTTTATTCTTTGGAGCGCAGAAGGTTAAGGGGGGACTTGATAGAGGTTTTTAAAATGATGAGAGGGATAGACAGAGTTGACGTGGAAAAGCTTTTCCCACTGAGAGTAGGGAAGATTCAAACAAGGGGACATGACTTGAGAATTAAGGGACTGAAGTTTAGGGGTAACATGAGGGGGAACTTCTTTACTCAGAGAGTGGTAGCTGTGTGGAATGAGCTTCCAGTGAAGGTGGTGGAGGCAGGTTCGTTTTTATCATTTAAAAATAAATTGGATAGTTATATGGATGGGAAAGGAATGGAGGGTTATGGTCTGAGCGCAGGTATATGGGACTAGGGGAGATTATGTGTTCGGCACGGACTAGAGGGGTCGAGATGGCCTGTTTCCGTGCTGTAATTGTTATATGGTTATATGGTTATTGACCAGATATATTTATCTCTTCACAAATGTCATCTGACCTGCTGACCATTTCCACATTTTTAAATTGTTTTTCTATATAAGGTTCAAATAAATCAGCAAACAACAAAATGAGAAGTGGCATTTGTGATGTTGCACAATGATTTGTGGTAGGACCACTATCGTCATTAGAACTGATTTACGAGGGAAAGCACAGACAGTCATCTACCATTCTCAGAATGGGCACGTCATTGGTGAATGAATTAAAGGTAAGGGATAGGATATTTTGAAAGAATAAAAAGCATTTTTTTTTTAGAGAAAGCTTCCAAAGAGGATAGCAGAATGACAAGATACAAGAAAACTGAGAATCACCAAAAAGGGGTAGACACAAAAAGCTGGAGTAACTGGAGAGAAGGAATGGGTGACGTTTTGGGTCAAGACACAATAGGGAAAGTTAGTGGCACAATAGTCAAGTCAAGTCAAGTCAATTTTATTTCTATAGCACATTTAAAAACAACTCTCGTTGACCAAAGTGCTTTACATTAGTGCAGGTACTAACTTGCTACAAACAGTGGTACATAGATCAACAATACATACATAAATACATACAGCGCTCCCTCAGAGGACCTCAAGAAAGGCTTGAGAGTAGAAATAAGTTTTAAGTCTAGACTTAAAAGAGTTGATGAAGGGGGCAGTTCTGATGGGAAGAGGGGTGCTGTTCCATATAGGTGGCCACCATATCATCAAAAGCAGCGAGTTTCATTATAGACATTGACAATGGCTTGGCTTCATAAAGGGAAGACAAACTGGGACTGAACGCTCTATTGACATAGTGGAACATGATCAGATGGCCTCTCCATGGTAAATGAACTGAGACCTATATTTTTTCTTAATGTCTTCTCTGATTATTATTATTATTATTATTATTATTATTATTATATAAAAAAACATTCTTCCTACAATTTTAAATAGAGCTTGAATGCTGTGTTATAATGATGATATATGATATGAGATCAAAGAAGCATAAAGATATTTGAGGGAAAGAAACAAGTAGGGCCTTATGAAGACTAAATGTGCTGTAAAATGCATTAGGCAAGAGACTGCAGTTGCAATTCCCCTATCATATAAACATGAACTAAAATGTAAACCCTGCCGGAAGATTTCTGGATGACCAGCGTGATACTTTTATTTTAAGAAAGATTAATAAACAAGTTCAGTGAATCTATTTACTTAAAATCAACAAAAGATAATTGAATCCTTGTACCAAGACACTTGAAAACTTTAGTCTTTAGAGATACAGCACAAAAATAGGTCCTTTGGCCCACTGAGTCCATGCCGACCAGTGATCCCCCATACACTATATTACACACGAGAAATAATTTACAATTTACAGAAGCCAATTCATCTACAAACCTGCACATCTTTGAAGCAGGGAGGAAACCAGACCACCCGGAGAAAACCCATGTGGTCATAGAGAGAATGTACAAACTCGGTAAAGATGCCCCCAAACTGAAAATATGATGCTCAATAAGAATTTTAAATGGTAAGGTTACGTTTAATCATCTCTCCTAAAGCAGTAACAAAAATGCAAAGCATCACACATACACTAATATATTTGAATTCCCTAAAGGCCTTTGATAAGATACTCTGCAGAAGATTCACAGTGAAAGTTCATTGACCAGATATATTTATCTCTCCACAAATGTCATCTGACCTGCTGACCATTTCCACATTTTTAAATTGTTTTTCTATATAAGGTTCAAATAAATCAGCAAACAACAAAATGAGAAGTGGCATTTGTGATGTTGCACAATGATTTGTGGTAGGACCACTATCGTCATTAGAACTGATTTACGAGGGAAAGCACAGACAGTCATCTACCATTCTCAGAATGGGCACATCATTGGTGAATGAATTAAAGGTAAGGGATAGGATATTTTGAAAGAATAAAAAGCATTTTTTTTTTAGAGAAAGCTTCCAAAGAGGATAGCAGAATGACAAGATACAAGAAAACTGAGAATCATCAAAGATTATGAGATTTACTAGTTCAGGGCAAAAGCAGTTGAAGCAGTACTGAATCTATTAATGCATCAGAAAAAATGATTTTTGTAGGATACCCTAACAAGAATTCAAATAAGGCAGTAAATTTTCATTGTATGTTATACAAAAACCATTTCATCGCTGGCCTTCAGCTGAAACATTTATTCACACCCAGTATTTACATCAATATGTAGATACTATGTAATTCCACATATGTCTATTATAATCTTCATCCACTTCAGTTCTTACCTGCTGAATGGGTTTACATTTGGAAAAGTTAATGACTTCATTGAAGAAACAGCGACAATGTCAGCACAGTCCTTCAAGCTTTTACTGTGATCGTTATTGTGAATTACCACTGATCTGCCCACAACTGGAAATGAAGGAAGAAGGCAATTTGACGAATATCTCAAGAACAATTACTGTCATAAATGCAAATCCCAAATTAAAATAAATGCTAGAAATACTGAACAAGTCAGGCAGCATGAAGCTAACGAGCTTTCTCACTTCTCAGACACTATTTTCACTTTTTAAGATTGTATTTGTAAGGGCGAACATACGCTTTAGCTGGCTTAGGAATCTCCAGGTGGAATTTAAGTTCTTGCACTTCCTTTTGTGCTGTATAAATAATAATTTAACTGGTAGGTGCATAGTGTATGTCCTAAAATATACAAAAAATAATCAAAAAGATGCAAAGGCAGTTTGGTGTTTGTTTTAGATAGGGGGGAGATATAGAGTGGCATTTCCTAAGGCTATTGTATATTGATATATAATATACATTTAGAGTCGAGCTAAAGAACACAATTTTAAACCTTGCAGAAAACTCTGTAGTGACTTGTGAGGTGATACACTTCAGGAAGGGAGTGAGGAGAGGCAATACAAGCTAAGTGGTGCCATTTTGGATTGGGCACCAGAAATATGATGGCGTTTTGCAGCAAATTGTTGAAATATTAAGAAAGTGAACTTTCACCCATTGGAAACAATATCCAGAGGAACTGATTTATGATGCTGGGCAAAATAAACAGAAATGACATGGGTGGTGCAGTGCCCAGTGTTGGAGTTGCTGCTTTAAAGTGCCAGAGACCTGGGTTTGATTCTGACTATGGGTGATATCTGTCTGGAGTTTGCACATTCTCATTGTGACCTCATAGGTTTGCTCCAGCTGCTCCGGTTTCGTCCCGTATTCCAAAGACGTGTAGGTTTGTAGGTTAATTGGCTTCTGTAAATTGCCCCTAGTGTGTAGAATGCGAAAGTGGGATAACAGAACTGGTGTGCGGGTGATCGTTGGTCGCCACGGATTCGGTGGGCCGAAAGGCCTGTTTCCACACTGCATACCTAGACTAAACTAAACTAAACTAAACTACAGAAGGAGAAATCTGTTGTTATGCATGACTGGTAAGGTTGTGGATCACAAGCTTTGATTGGGTAACATATATTGATTTGACAAATCAGAATTGCTTAAATAGTCAAAAGAAAAACACACAGCAGTAGGCAAAGAATAGGAGATTGAGAGCAACTGGAATGACAAAAGAAACTGCAGATGCTGGAACGTAAGCAATAAACAGAGTGCTGGAGTCACTCAGTGGGTCAGGTAGCATCTGGGAAAGGAATGGACAAGCAACATTATGGGTTAGGATCCTTCTTCAGACAATGAATGGATTCGTTCTTCATTAGAATACATTGTTCTATCAACTTCCAGTTAGATTTTTAATTGCTTTCTATGTGTCCAGTACCTTCTAATACATACCTAAATCTCTGTTTCTCCAAATGTCTTAGCTTATAAACATTCAGAAAACACTCAGTCATATTAAGGTGAGTTTTAAGGTAAATTTAAGGTGAGGGGGGAAGATTTAATAGGAGCCCGAGAGGTTAATATTTTCACACAAAAGGTGGTGGATGTATGGAACGAGCTGCCGGAGGAGGTAGTTGAGGCAGGTACTATCGAAACGTTCAAGAAACATTTAGACAGGTACATGGATTGGATAGGTTTAGAGGGATATGGGCCAAACGCAGGCAGGTGAGACTAGCGTAGATGGGCGGTGTGGGCAAGTTGGGCCTATTTCCACGTTATAAGACCATGACTATGATTCTTTTTCAAGTGTCAGATGTATGATATGTCACGCATCACCAAACTGATCTCCACTTGGTGAGGTACTGCCTATTCACTTGGTCTTACAATATATCTCTGCAATGTTCTCCATGGATGCTGCCTGATCTGCTGCAAATTTCCAACATTTTCTCATATATCGCTTTGTCTGCCCCAGACTCTTTGGGTACTTTATGCAAAACCAATGTACCACTGAAACATTGTATTCTTCAATCCAAATTACAAATATGCACTGCAAAAAGCATGCATAACAAAAAAAAAACTATGTTTACGTGTTTACAAGCAACATACGAAATCTATGCACTTCACATCACCTTAGAATCTGAAGGTCTGGGAAACACACATCCACACAAACCTACCAGTAAAATCTCCAGTTAAAGGCAGACTGACATCTGTCTTCAAATATCTCTTCCCAAGACTTATTGGACCTTGTTTGGAATTTAAATCTCCCACCTCACAGTGCAAGGGATAACTTAATGAGCAGCTGGTCTTATAGCCATCCTGTAAATATAAGTGAAACAATGATTTAGATTCCAATGATGTGTGTTAGTCAGGATCTGCCTGCACTTTACCAACTACAAGTTGCTGTGGTAGAATAGCAGCAAAGTTGCTGGATTGGTATCCAGAAGTCTGAGCAAGAGGCCTGCTTGACGAAGTTTAAATCCCACTATAGTTAGATGAGGAATATAAATTAAAAGAAAAATTAAAACAATTGGAATAAAAATAAGAGCATTATAATAGTCACAGTCATAGTCATAGTCATCCAATAATATTTGAGTACAGGCCCCAGTTGTCATCAATTTCCTTTGTTCCTTTGTTTATCTGCTGCAAAGTTTTACCAAAAAAAACACATAAAAATCTCCTCCTACCATTTTCCATTGAAAAACAGGAAAGTCCTACTCTCACGTTCAGTATGTTTGTTTCCAAAGCCATGGTAAAACCATAACTCAAAAACATAAATTGTCTGTTTCCATGTATAAATTAGTTTTTGATGATCATTTGTTGACTTTCCAAAGTTCACAGAGTTGATGCAGTGCACTTCTCTGGGCGATATAGGTAACAGATGGTATTTGTTGCGTACTTAATAATGTGCGTCATTTCCTTCTAGTCTGTTATCTATTGAAAGCATCTGATCCAAGTACTGAACAGTGGATGTGGAACTTTGTAACAGGAAACTCTGATTAATTGAACAGATCCACATCAAATTATAATCTGTTACAATACGCTGATACCATTGTTATACAGGTGACCCACCATTTTAAGGAGAGGGGGCACGGTGGCGCAGCGGTAAAGTTGCTGCCTTATAGCGCCAGAGCCTCGGGTTCGATCCTGACTATGGTTGTTGTCTGTATAGAGTTTGTACATTCCCCTTGTGACCATGTGAGTTTTCTCCGGGTGCTCCAGTTTCCTCACAGACTCCAAAGATGTACAGGCTTGCAGATTAATTGGCTTCTATAAATTGTAAATTTCCCTAGTGTGTAGGATAGTACTAGTGTTGCTGATGTGGGCCAAAGGGCCTCTTTCCCTGCTGTATCTCTAAAACTAAAACTAAAAGGTGCATTCATAGGAAACGGTGCATACCATGGTCCTCCGTCAGTGCATGTGTCATGAAACGGAAGTTGAGAAATAGTCGTGTTTACTTATTTTCTTCCTTTACGTTAATTTTATAAGAATAAATTTTATCCTATGTCCCAGATTTCTTTTGATATTGAATTGTTAATTCTCTGCTGTAACTGCTGCAACGGGCGAGTTACCTGTATTAGGCTCAAATTTCTAACTCCACACATCTACACTAATGTCAGGACTTAACTATGTTTCTCCACAGAATTCCCAGATTCGAGTACTAGCATGAGGCCAAGTCTGTGCTAAGCTTGGCTACCAATTCTTCTGGATGTACCATGCATTGAAACTCAGTAGGTGTTCCAAATCTCAGTCTGGGAAGCCTCTGCTGATCCTGTGTCATTAAATCTGACTCAAGTCAGCGGTCCCATTAAAATATGATGGCAGAGAAGTCAACTGCTGGGTCAAAGCCAAACAGAAAATTAATTATGTCAAAACTGATTTTTAATAGCTTGCAGATAATGCCATATGCCTCAATTCCCTGCAAATCCATATACCTATCCAAAAATGTCTTAAATGCCGCTATCATATCCCCCTCACCCACCACCGCCGGCAGCGTGTTCCAGGCACTCACCACACTTGGTGTAAAAAAAACTCTGCGCATCACACTTAAACTTTGCCGCTTTCACCTGAAAGCTACTGTATGTCTTGTAGTATTTTAATTTTCCATTCTGGGAAAAATGTTCTGATTGTCTACCCTATCTATGCCTCAAATATATTTATGACATCATTATATATATAAAACATTTAAATACATTATGTTGAAATTTATCACACACCAATGCTGATTCAGTAAACGAATGTCAAAGTTTCCACACAAAGGACCATTCTTAATCATTAATATTTGATATTGATATCATAAAATACCAATAGACAACCACAAACATTTAACAGTGGTATAAGTTTCAGTGATGCCTGGTTTTCTTACTGCAGTCAGTGCCAAAAGATTAAAATCAGATAGGATTTACCTTGGTGTCAATGTTGTAAGGATTATAGTGTCCTCCTAATCCACTGCAGTTTTCGGGAGATTGTAGCGGATTAGTATGAACGTGCCACATTAGATGATCCATCTGTGGAGTATACAAATCTTATTGCATAATATGGAAACTTTACAATGACATCATAAAAGTTCTGCACCTACTTGCTTGCACATCTCTACTTCACAAAACTCTGATCAACTCTGATCAAGAAGGTCAACTCTGATCAAGAAGACTCACCAGCATCTCTTCTTCCTGAGGAGACTGAAGAAGGTCCATCTGTCTCCTCAGATCCTGGTGAACTTCTACCGCTGCACCATCGAGAGCATCCTTACCAACTGCATCACAGTATGGTATGGCAACTGCTCTGTCTCCGACCGGAAGGCATTGCAGAGGGTGGTGAAAATTGCCCAACGCATCACCGGTTCCTCGCTCCCCTCCATTGAGTCTGTCCAAAGCAAGCGTTGTCTGCGGAGGGCGCTCAGCATCGCCAAGGACTGCTCTCACCCCAACCATGGACTGTTTACCCTCCTACCATCCGGGAGGCGCTACAGGTCTCTCCGTTGCCGAACCAGCAGGTCCAGGAACAGCTTCTTCCCGGCGGCTGTCACTCTACTCAACAACGTACCTCGGTGACTGCCAATCACCCCCCCACCCCCCGGACACTTATTATCACTTATTATTATTTATTAAAATCATTTGCTATGTCGCTCTTCCAGGGAGATGCTAAATGCATTTCGTTGTCTCTGTACTGTACACTGACAATGACAATTAAAATTGAATCTGAATCTGAATCTGAAAAAGTAAACTGGAACTTGGTGACATTGTTGGTGGTTGAGGCAGATACAATAGTGGGATCGAAGAGGCTTTTATATAGACATGCAGATATGTAGGGAATGAAGGGATATAGATTATGCACAAGTAGAGGTAGTCTTGGCATCATTGTCAGCACATACATTGTTTGCCAAAGGGCCTGTTCTTGTGCTGTACTTCTATGTTCTGTGGAAGTGAAGACCTGTTTACAGCTGGGGCCTGCATTGAAGTGCAGTGGGTCATTATAAAGAAGAATGGAGCCTATGCCATTGAATTGGCTGACAAATGTGCACAACAGGAAGGTATCTTTAATGTGCACCACAGAGAGGTATCAAGGATGATAGGTTTGTGTAAATGGAACATCAGATTCAATGGAAATAAGAATATAGGAGTGCGAATATGCCACCCTGCTTCTCAATCCTGCCTCTCTATTTAAAATTATCATAGCTGATCTGCTCCTGACTTCAGTTCATGTGTCAGTTCCCCATGACCGTCAATTCCCTGATCTTTCAAACAATTATCAACTCACTCTTGAAAACCCTCCGAGAATTCCAGACAGGTTGGACTTTTTAATGAAAATAATTTAACAAAGAATATGTGCAACACGTCAAGTGTAAGGGGCTAAGCCCTGGTACTTTGGAATTTTATAGGTGGATGAAAGTGGGTGCGAATCTTTTATATCACTTTTATATCAGCACCAGTTTTGTAACATGCATCTACTAAACCCATTATTGTTTTCAATGAATGTTTAATTGCAGCAGTCATCTCGAAACTGATTTCAAATGGATTTAGCTTAAGCTGAAAAGTAATGCACTGAGTAATGTTTCCACTTACATCACCTGCATTTGGGTCAGTTGGTTTAAGGTCTATAGTCATAGTTGTGTCACTTGAACTCCCATCTGGGAAGACCTGTTGCCACTGAAAATTAAAAGGAGAGGGTGTTACACATCAACAATTCTACAGGAAAATGAAAATGACCATGTTTTTCATGTATAGACTTTCTGGAGTTTACGAGGAGCAGGGAAATTACGTCATTGCTCACGGTTCATTGGAAAGAGTTTTAGAACATGACCTCCCAATGGTAAAACATCACTACTTAGATTTAGGGAGAGATTTAGTTTAGTTTAGGGATAGAGCGCAGAACAGGCTCTTCGGCCCACCAAGTCCGCACCGACCAGCGATCCCCGTACACTATCCTACCCACACTAGGGACAATTTTACATTTATACCAAGCCAATTAACCTACAAAGCTGTACGTCTTTGGAGTGTGGGAAGAAACCCAAGATCTTGGTGAAAATCCACACAGGAGAATGTACAAAACTCCGTACAGACAGGATCGAACCTGGGTCTCTGGCGCTGTATGGCAGCAACTCTACCGCTGCGCCACTGGGCCCCCCCCCCCCCCCCCCAAATTTAGTGTAGTTTAGAGATACAACATTAGAAACAGGCCCTGCAACCCATTGAGTCTGTGCTGACTATCAACCACCCATTTACACCGATCCAACATTAATCTATTTTTTAAATTCTCATCATATTTTCAACAGATTCTCCCACTCACCAACAAACGCAGAGCAATTTACAGCGGTCGATTAACCTACCAACCACATGATTTTGGAATATGTGAGGAAACTAGGGGGCTCATGGAAAACCCAGAGAGAGAACGTGCAATCTCCACATAGACAGCATCCAAGGTCAGGATTGAATACAGTTCCCTGGTGCTATGAGGCATTAGAGCTGCCAACTGCATCATTGTACAGAGTTAACACAACTCACCCTTTCCTGCTTATTCAGTTTTTCTCTGGAGCAGGACAACCACTACAATGGCATATTTTGCTGAATGATGCACAAACTCAAAACTTCCCAGGGATAACCCTAAAGTGATCAGAGTGAGTAAGGATTGACCCTGGGCTTTGAGCTAATGGCAACCCTTCATCATGAGGGACATATATACATTCATACTGAACCGTGGAGACATCAGAGAGTGCAAAAGGTGGAATCATGAGCATCAAACCATCTGCTGTAGGAACTCAGTGGGTCAAGTAGCATCTATGTGGATGGAAAGAAATGGTCGACAATTTGGGTGAAGATAATACTAGACAATAGACAATAGGTGCAGGAGTAGGCCATTCGGCCCTTCGAGCCAGCACCGCCATCAATATGCTCATGGCTGTTCATCCTCAATCAGTACCCTGTTCCTGCCTTCTCCCCATATCCCCTGACTCCGCTATTTTTAAGAGCCCTATCTAGCTCTCTCTTGAAAGCATCCAGAGAACCTGCCTCCACCGCCCTCTGAGGCAGAGAAATCCACACACTCACCACACTCTGTGAGAAAAAGTGTTTCTCGTCTCCGTTCTAAATGGCTTACTCCTTATTCTTAAACTGTGGCCCCTGGTTCTGGACTCCCCCAACATCGGGAACATGTTTCCTGCCTCTAGCGTGTCCAAACCCTTAACAATCTTATATGTTTCAATGAGAATCCCTCTCATCCTTCTAAACTCCATAGTGTACAAGCCCAGCTGCTCCATTCTCTCAGCATATGACAGTCCCGCCATCACGGGAATTAACCTTGTAAACCTACGCTGCACTCCCTCAATAGCAAGAATGTCCTTCAGAAAGATCTGGCATCAGGTTCTAAAGCAGGGTTTCAGCCTGAAACGTCGACTGTTCTTTTCCACCCACGGATGTTTCCTGACTCACAAGTTCCTCCAGCAAATTGTTTGTTGCTTCATACTGAACCTTAATTCCATTAGGTAAAATCACACGAAAGTAATACTGCCAACAAAATAATAATATTCACAGCACAAGACCAATTGTGCTGAACACTGGGAAAATTCCTGTAAGCTCCTTTTTGCAAGTTGTTCCAGTATAACACACTGTGATAAAACACGTGAACCTTGCTTTGTGCCAGGTGCGGACATTTATGAGAACCACATAACGTTATACATTAACCAGAGACTGAACTGCACCAAAATGAAGCGTCAGTGTTTTCACAGCCTCATGCAACACATTTATTTGAAAACAGAAGGCAATGAGAGAATATTCTTCAACTGACCGCAGCAACATTGAATTGAATTGAATATTTATTACATGTCATTTGAACCTCAGTGAGGCTCAAACGAAACTTAGTTTCCACAGCCATACAAACAGAGACAATTCCTACAAGACATACAAACAATTCAATTTACACAAACATCCATCACAGTGAATCTCCTCCTCACTGTGATGGAAGGCGAAGTCTTTTCTCTCCCCTGCACCATTTTTCACCCGATGTTGAAGCCCCAGGCGGGCGATGTTAAGTCCCACGGCCATTGTAGGCCGCGCTGGGCGATCTACGGCCCCGCTCCAGGTCTAAAAGTCACAAAGTTGGAGCCCCCGGCGGGCGTGGAATGTCCCGCGGCCATTAAAGCCGCGCCGGGCGATGTACGGCCCCATTCCGGGTCATTCCAACACCGCGACACGGGCTGGAGAAGTCGCGTTGCGGGAGCTCCAAAAAGCGGTCTCCACCCGGACTCGCGAGCTCCCGATATCACAGTCCACAGCCAACTCTTCAAGAATTTCCAGAGGATCGGCATACTTGCTGTACACTGTTGAAGCACAAGCTTCACTCCAGTATGGTAACAGTCATACAGTGCAGTCAAAATGGTGTGATGTGTCCATTTGGTGTGTGGGAGCGATGACTGTTTTCTTTGGGGGAAGGAGGAGGACAGGAATTTGGTTTGAAAACTCATTTAAATTTAGTATATTCTAGTTAGGCCTGTTCCATAGTGCAAACTAAATCTCAGTCAAATTCTAAAGGCAGCAACAAATTGCGAGACTTGCTTTTCAGACTTCAGACTACAAACAAAATATGCCAGAGATTTGACACTGAGAGTAACCATTGAAGGGGACAAATATAGCCGCTATTGGTTCAGTACTGATGTGGGGGGGCCTGGTCAGAGAATTTTTTTTTTTTTTAGATTAAACTGAAGAATTTTAATGGATCAGAATACTTAAACGTGTAAGAAGGAACTGCAGATGCTGGTTTAAACTGAAGATAAACACAAAAAGCTGGAGATGGAATGGGTGACATTTTGGGTCTGAAGAAGGGTCTCAACGCGAAATGTCACCCACTCCTTCTCTCCAGAGATGCTGCCTGTCTCGCTGAGTTACTCCAGCTTCTTGTGTCTATCTTCAGAATACTTAAATGAACGTGAAGCACTTTTGGATCAGTTGTAAGAGCTGATTAAAAAGGTAAGCACTTTAATTACTTGCATTCTTTCTGGAATCTGATCCGAACTTCAAATGCAGGCAGGTAGGTCGTATTTGGAAGAAGCTGCACATTTTAATCATTTATGATTTGTATTCAAGGCAACATAATTGACAATGGGTCATACAAGGCAAGAGCAAGCTATTCAGCCTCCTGCACCTGTGCCCACTTGCTTGAAGAGTTAACCATTCAGTGCATTTAAAAATTATTTCATTACAGCTTCAAATTTCCTTCAAATATTTATGCTTTTCTCTTTAAAATCTATAATGGATTTAAATTGCCCCACTGCTTCTAACAGTCAAAAATTTCAGTCATGGGGCATTGCGTTTAGTTTTAATTTTAGAGATACAGCGCAGAAACAGGCCCTTCGGCCCACCGAGTCTGCACCAGCCATCGAGCCCATTTACACCAATCCTACCCATCCCGTTTGATTCTCTGAAGAAAGATCCCAACCCTATCCATGTCCTCCAGAGATGCTACCTGGCCCATTGCATTATTCCAGCATCTAAACCAGCATCTGCAGCTGCAATTGGGTCCTTAACTTTTTAACGCAACGGCAGCAGACAGTCAGGGTGGGCAGCCGTACATCAAGAACCATCGCAGTGAGCACTGGCTCACCCCAAGACTGTGTCCTGAATCCCCTGCTGTTCAGTCTGCTTACCCATGACTGCACTGCCAGACTCAGCAACAATTACATCAATAAGTTCGCTGACGACACAACAGTGGTGGGTCTCATCAGTGACAATAATGAGTCGGCATACAGGATGGAGGTGGAGCTGCATACTGAGTGGTGCAGATCTCACAACCTCACCCTCAATGTGGATAAGATGAAGGAGATGGCAATTGATTTCAGGAGGGCTGGCAAACACCATCATACACCGCTGCACATTGATGGTGCTGCTGTGGAGAGGGTCAGCAGCGTGAAGTTCCTGGGAGTTCACCTAGCGGACGACCTGACCTCAACGACCAACACCACAGCAGTCATCCAAAGAGCACAGCAGCGGCTCCACCCCCTCTGGAGACTCAGAAAAGCAGGTCTCCCCACTGTTCACCTAACGACCTTATACAGGGGTACCATTGAGAGCATACTGACCTACGGCATCACTTCCTGGTTTGGGAGCTGCAAGGCTTACCAACAAAGACAGCTAAACAGGATAGTGAAGACAGCCAGTAGGATCATTGGTGCCCACTCCCTTTCCTGTTGGAGATCTACCAGAAGCACTGCATCCTCAGAGCCATCGCCATCATTAAGGACCCTTACCACCCATCCCACCACATCTTCTCCATTCTGCCATCTGGGAGGAGGTACAGGAGTATCAACTGCAGAACCAGCAGGATGCTAAACAGCTTCTTCCCACAAGCAATAAAAATGGTTAACGGACTGTGTCCCCTCCCCATACACATACACCCCCACATCTAACCTCGCTCAAACCTTGACAGCTAGACACCTGTCAAGGTAAAGTCACTGTTCGGTTTGAATATCTGTTTTTAGTTCAATGTTAGGTCTATTTTAGATAAGATAATTTTTAAGTTGTATGTATTTATTTCTGTTTTTATTAATTGCACTGACAAAAACTGATGAGAAACAATTTTTCGTTTCTTCTGTGTATGCAAGTACTCGGTGAAAAGACAATAAAGTTAATACTGAATACTGAATGCTTGTCTCGCCATTTTCCCCTTCTGCTCTGGCCAAAAGAAAAGGTGATTTAACACTCAACATTCAATGAAGTGTTCACTCCAATATGCAGTCATAGGAATTATATCTGCAGACACCTGTAATCACAGACCACCTGGGGTTCATTTAGCCCCTTAACTAAGCCGGTAATCCCATGAAATGTAATATCTACAAATTATTCTGCTATTCAGTGGTACAATAGAAAATGGATTTATCTAAACATCCCCAAATAGGACCCATGTGGCTTAGACTCCAATAGACATTATAACACATTATTAAGTTTCAAGAGATTTATAAGCTCAATTTGTCCCTTGCACTGACCCCTTGTTCAGCTTTTCACATCGCATTAAAAGAGGTTATTTAATCACCAAAGATTAGGTGCTTAATATTGAGGAATGTATGCCTTGCACGCAAGAAACTCTATCTCCCCAACCTGGAAATAACCTATCAACAAAGACATTGACACTGCTGTTCATACAGCAGACAATGTGGGTTTGTCAAGTGGAAATTTAAAGAAAATGTCCTCTTGGTAGATGTTGCTTCTAAGCTGTTTTATCATTTACTTGCAAGGAAGGCAGAAAACACAACTTTAATCTATGACTGTGATATGTGAACTAGAAAAGGACTGAAGAAGGGTGTCAAAGTCAAAGTCAATTTTACTTGTCACATACACCTGAAGGTGCAGTGAAATGAATTTGCCAGCAGCGGTACAATTAAAAAGAACACAATAAGATTTAACACAAACATCCACCACAGCATTCTTCACTGTGGTGGAAGGCACAAAGTTCAGTCAGTCCTCCTCTTTGTTCACCTGTGGTCAGAGCTATGAACCCTCCGTAGTCGCCGCTATGGACAGCCCGATGTATAGGCCCTCTCGTCAGGATGATTGAAACTCCGACATCAGGACGGTCAAACACACTCCGCGGCTTGGAGGTCCCGAATCGGCGCTTTCTTACCGGAGAATGCGGCTTCAGGATGTTGTAGGCAGCAGGCCAGCAATCAGCTCTTCTCCGGGGATCCCCGGTGAGGGATCCCAGGCTCCGGATGGTAAGTCTACGCTAGAAGCACCGCAGACCACGACTTCAGGATGTAACAGCCAGCGATCGGCGCACTCCATTCTGGCAACTCCCGGCAAGGGTTCGCCCGCTTCGCACTGGAAAAGTCCACGCTGAGCCCGCAGCTGCAACTCCGGGCCCGACTACGGGAAAGGCCGCTCCAATCCATGGTGTTAGGCCGCGAGGGAGGCGACTTGGAAAAAGTCGCCTCTCCATCGAGGAGGCGACCAAAAGCGGTTCCCCTCTTACCCCCCTTAGGGCATGTTTCCGCGCAGTATCTCTAAACTCTAAAGGTTTAGTTATTACTACAGTGCCAACAAACAAAATAAGTGACCTTTCATTACTAACTAACATTAAATTAAATTGTTTCTTTCAATAACCTTCTAGATAATTCTGTGATATCACAGTTACTCAGTATTCTACATGTACCTGTATTTATCTTTACCTGAATAGCATCTCATACTATACATTGGTGTTTTGTGAGGAGGAGATTCTTGCAGACCAGCTCGGCAAAACTATGGGGTATTATTGGAACATATGTGATCAACCAAGCAGATATCCTTGCAGGAAAACTACAGGAAACATAAAGTGTGAAAACAGGAAAGGCTTGCAGCAATGTGTTAAGGAAAACTCTTAGAAGGACTGAATCTATCAAAGCAGAGTGAATTATTCTGGAGACAGGTGATCACACCAAAGGAAGTACGTACTTGGGAGTAACACGAGATTCTCCAAAACACTGGCCCTTATGATACGAGGTTGGTATAAATGAAATGTTTGTGTTCATACTTAGTGTCTTCGTCATCTCCTGCTACGTCTGATGTGCTGTTCTCAAAGTCAATAGTGCATATGTGGTTGTAATTTAATTAAGGACAGGAAAATCCATCGTAAATCATAATAGAACGTGTATGTGCTATAAATGATTATCAAAACCTTTATCGCTGAATTACTGATGAGAATTTTGTGAAGCATTCACTCCCATTAACCCCTCATCACCCTATCCTTCACCTCGCATTATTAGTAACATGCTGCTATCCATACTTCAAATATTTTCTTATGATACTTTTTCTTATCACATTTGTCTCATTCTTAAAGTCTAACCAGCTTTAAAAGCCTCTCCAGAGCTTTTCACCCAATGCCTTTAGTCCTTACAACTATTTGAGATTTTGCCCATGGCCAATGAAGAATTCATGTTGTGATGATGCCATGAGTTTTAGATTCACCTTGCGAGCATCAGCTTCCAGAAATTCCTGTGCTATATGGAAGGTTGCTTTTGTTGATTCTTGCTCAAAAACAATTCATTAGAGAAAACTCTCTCTGAATTATTATAATAGAAAGTTCTCCAAGATTGAAGTGTGAACATAGCCCGTTTTCAAAAAAACTTTACAAAGTAGCTAAGAAGGGAGGACAGAGCCTTGATGTGCATCTCATCTGAAAGATAGTACAGGGTACTTCCAATACGGCGCCTTCTTGGGTCAGCACTGGAGAAACCTTCTGATTCAGAATCATGGCCTACACTTCAACATACCAACATTGTCTAGACCTAATATCACTACAGAATATGTATTTCGATTAAAAGGAATGGATTTTTTTTCCTTGAAAGATTCAAACTGCAGTAAACTTTCACCCTTAAAAATGTCTAATCTTTACTTAGAATGAAGGTATTCATCTAATGTGTCCACCAACTTCACCATAATTGAAAATAAAAATCTTCTTATATTTCTGTACATCTTGAAATGGAACCATTAACCTTGGCAACTGAATTACAATAGCAAAGGGAGGATTTTGAGCGTACACAACATTCACAATAACTTAAATATGATAAACATGCAAAAAACAGAAGTTATGTATTTTAGTCACATTGAAGGTAGATTTCGACTGAGAATAAAACTGATTCTTTTATTGGTGTTTTAATGATCAACAAGCTAATTTTCTTTTACATTACCAACAGAGGATTGCTTGGCTAAAAAGATTGATTTCTCTGTTAAAAATGCAGAAACACTCAAACAGGTTTAATGAAGAAGCAGTGTACTGAATCAATTTTATTACCTTACACTGCTCTGGGATAAAAGAAAAATTAATAATGAAAATTAGCAACAATGGGCAGAATGGATTATTGTGATCCTAATCAGTATTTCCTCATTGAAAATGCAATCAATGCTGTTGCCTTTTAAAAATTGTTAAAGCTAGGCCAATTTAAAGTCTATCGATGAGGTACAGGTAAACTGAAAGCAAAGAAGTATTGCAGATGTCAGAAACTGACATAAAACAGAAAAGATTGTAATACCGTTGGCTAAGCAACATTGCATTAATATTTCATTTTGATAACTTTTCATCATATCGAGAAAAACAAATAAAATGGCTTGTCTTTGAATGTATATCACACCACTTAAATGCTAGCATCAAATTACATCATAGGATTTGTACAGATGTCGCTTGTTCTTATAGAAAATATTCCATGTGATTGCACACACATTAGAGCAGTTTTCAAGGACCACCTTCGCAGGCATTATTTAGCATTGAGCACTAAGCACTGCCGTTGGCAGCATCAGCCAACCACCTGAATGGAAAAAGGAAAATATCGTCTCAAATCACCTCAAAATGGAGCTTGAATGCATGAAAAATGGTTTTCAGCCTGGAACTGTTTTTGAAACAAGGACATCTAGGTCAGATTTCAAGAAAAATTCACTCCCAAACCTATACTCAAAAAACAAACAAAAATTCACCTTGTGAAAACTAGTACACATTAGAACAGTATTGTTGCCCAATAAATGAGTTGGGCTTTCATATTTACCAGGCATGCGGTTAACCTATCCGACTACAAAGCAACCCTACTACATAGATTAGTGCCTTACTATTTTAATTTGACTCACTTTTGTTCTCATCTCAAGATTAATATTTCTGTCATCTTTATGGGAATGACAATTGGTCTCCTCTGTTTAATGAGGAACTGCAGATGCCGGAAAATCGAAGATAGATAAAAATGCTGGAGAAACTCAGTAGGTGAGGCAGCATCTATGGAGCGAAGGAAATAGGCAACGTTTCAGGTAGAGACCCTTCTTCCGTGCATCTGCTGCTCTAGGTGTCAGCTGCTCTACATCGGTGAGACCAAGCGTAGGCTTGGCGATCGCTTCGCCCAATACCGCCGCTCGGTTCGCAATAACCAACCTGATTCCCAGTGGCTCAGCACTTCAACTCCCCCTCCCATTCCGAATCTGACCTTTCTGTCCTGGGCCTCCTCCATGGCCAGATTGAGGCTCACCGTAAATTGGAGGAGCAGCACCTCATATTTCGCTTGGGCTGTTTATAAAGCCAGCGGTATAAACATTGACTTCTCCAATTTCAGGTAGTCCCTGCTTTCTCCTCCCCTTCTCAGTTCTCCATCAGCCCTCTGTCTCCGCCTGTTCCTTCTTCCCGCCCCCCCCCCCCCACCCTCACATCAGTCTGAAGAAGGGTCTCGACCCGAAACGTAGCCTATTTCCTTCGCTCCATAGATGCTGCCTCACCCGCTGAGTTTCTCCAGCATTTTTGTCTACCATAGATCTCCTCTGTATGATTTTGTTTTATGTACTAGATTAATATTTGTATTGCAAGGGCAGAATTGGTTATAACACAACTCTGATCAGGAACTAGAGAACAACTTAAAAGTGAATTTAGAAACTGACTTGCAGATAAGCAAGCTAAAAGGTAGTCCAGCCAAAAAAACTGTTTCCATGTAACCTTCCTGCAGTAATCATATACCACATTCTCTTAGGAACACGGTCGGTCAGTTTCACTGCAGAGGACACTGTAATTGACAAGCAATTGCTTCTATTCATAGTTTCAAGGTTTCACAGTCAAGGTCTGTTTATTGTCACGTGTACCAATTAAGGTAATGTGAAACTCGATTACCATACAGCCATACTAAAAAAAAGCAACAAGACACACAACTACATCAAAGTTAACATAAACATCCATTACAGCGGATTCCCCACATTCCTCACTGTGATGGAAGGCAATAAAGTCTAATCTTCTTCCCTCTTTATTCTCTCGCATTTGGGGAAGTTGAACCATCCTCAGCCGGCGATCGAAGCTCCCGCGTCGGGGCGATCGAAGCTCCCGCGTCGGGTGATCGAAGCTCCCGCGTCGGGGCGATCGAAGCTCCCGCGTCGGGCGATCGAAGCTCCCGCGTCGGGCGATCGAAGCTCCCGCGTCGGGGCGATCGAAGATCCCGCGTCGGGGCGATCGAAGCTCCGGTCGAGCTTGGAACTCCCGAAGTCGTCCCTTGCCAAGGGACCACCAGCTCCACAATGTTAAAGTCCGCATACTCCCATGGTTAGAGCTTCCGAGGTCGATCCAGACAGGGACTGCCAGCTCCCCGATGTTGTCCTGCAGGCTCCCGCGGTTGGCGCTTCCTGAAGTCGATCCTCAGCAGAGGCCGTCAGCTTCACAATGATAGGCCTCGGTGCGGAGGGAGATACGTTACGGAAAAAGTTGCATCTCCGTCGAGGTAAGAGATTAAGTTTCCGCCAACCCCCCTCCACCCCCCTACATAAAACAAGCTAAAGAGCACTAAAACATACATTTAACACATACTTAAAAACAAAGAAGGAAAAGGACGAGAGACCGTTGGCGAGGCAGCCATTGCGAGCGTTACCCGGTCTTAGTTGTGCAGTAGTGCTCTACTAAACAATGCAACATACAGCCTTTAATATTTTGAGCTTGCTGTAATATAAATAAACTTAAAACTATTTTTAAAAATGCCTTTCTTTTTGAATATCTGCGGAGCAAAAAACATTATTATTGTGAGTTTGAAGCTCTATCCCCTAACCTCTGTTTTACCCATTGACATAATTGTTTCTATAAGGTAAGATTTCTTGAGAATGCAGCTATCACATTACAGCAGAACTACCTATACTGGCATTCATTAGCCCCACTGTTGGTTCATGTTACTTGTGGTTTGTCTGATACAGAAAGCACAACCAATTAATCTCCTGTTTTGCTTTTAAGCAGATTGAAGAGCAGTCCACCAATACATTCTCTTTGATTCTTTGTTTCCCCACTCTCCACCTGCTCATTTTCTGTTTTAGTGAACGTGTTTTTGTTCACCTTGCTGCTTTCTGTTCCAAGGGGTCAATAGAATACACAACAAAATAGTTTCAAGACAGCCCATCAGAGGCAAGTTGAAAATCTACTAACATGTACATTGACATCCATGAACACCCCCTCACTGATTCATTAATAGATTGAAAGATGCTGCATGGAAAAATGGCCTTCGGCCTACCAAGTGCAGGTTGAGTATCAATCACATTAGTTCTATGTTATCCCTCTTTCACATTCACTCCCCACAATGGGGGCACTTTACAGAGGCCATTTGACCATCAAACCCACATGCGTTTGGGATGTGGGAGGGATCTGGAGTACCCGGGGGGGAAACCTATGCGGTCACGGGGAGAACGCAACGGTCAGGATTGAACCCGACTCTGTGGAGCTGTGAGACAGCGACTCTACCAGCTGTGTCACAGTGCCACCCAAATCTCAGCTGGCTCAGGATGGTTATTTATGCTTCAATTAAGTGGACCTAAAAAACAGAAAATGCGGGAAATGTTAAGCAGGTAAACGGGCATCAAAATTGTCTTTAAAAAAAACACTTACTTTATGGACCGGATAAAAACTATTTTACATCTATATTAAAATGGAGTTACACAGAAGCTCTATTTTGTTATAGATTTCCAGAGATGTCGTTTTTTTCTTCAACCAGTAACTGGACAACTTGTTCAAGTTCTCTGATCATAAAACATGCTTTTATGATTTCTAGTGGCATATTCTTAAACTTTTAAGATTTGTTCACATTCAATTAAAAAAGACATGTGATGAATGGTTTTATAGGCAAAATAAAAATAGTCACTAAATAATGTATGTAATGCAACCAAATGTCAGCACAATTACGTTTCTTTCCCTTTCTGTCCCCTTAGCAACCAGTTCATCACAGATGAACTGCTATAAGGCAGATTGTGATTTAATTTTTTAATTGGCTTGTTCCACTAAAAGTAAATTTCAGTGCGCGAAGCTGAATTCACAGTCAGTAATTTTAGAAAAGGTAGATGAAACATTCAGTTTGACGTTGTGAAATTACTAGTACTTTTCCAAAGAACAAACGGTTGCAGCATGACTCACTAAAATAATAATGGCATCCTTCCAAGAAAAGCTGTTTGGGTCCCAGACTAACAACGTGGACATTGAAGATTTTAATTCCTGCTGAATTTGACCACTGATTTGGTAGTGGAAGGAATGAGTGTTTAGGGAGTAGATGGAGTGCCATTAAAACAAGCTAGCTGCTTTATCCTAGATTGTTCCATGGTTTCTGAAAATTGTTGGTGGTGTATTCATCCAGGACATCGCATTCGTCATATGTTTGAAGCTGATGGACCGAGAAGATGAATCTCTCGCCAAAGACCTACTCAGCCTCTCAACTGCACTTTGAGCCTCGCAACATGACTGGCAGGTCCAACAAAGTATCTGGTCAATGAAGAATGTTATGGTGTAGAAACAGGGAACTGCTGATGCTGGTTTACCAAGGAAATACACTAGGGGCAATTTACAGAGGCCAATTAATTTACAAACCCACACGTCTTTGGGATTGAGAGGAAACCGGAGCACCCGGAGTAAACCCCGGGTTTACTCAATTGTTCATGAGCAACGTTACAAATTCTTGGTTCTTGTTTCTTGGTCCTCCAAAATATTCCAAATGGAATTTAAACTAGAGGTGGTGAAGGGAGGGCTTAAGCCAGAAAGGGTTATTGGGAAGAAAGAGCTACTTTAAATTTAGTTGCATCTGGTTGGGTAACTATAGTTGGGTGGAGATTATTCCATGCTTTAATTGTGCGGGGGAAGAACGAATTGCTGTATACATCTGTCTTTGTAGCTGGGATCACAAATTGGATCGAATGCCCTCGTCTGCTCCTAATTGGTTTGGGTTTGGTGTAGGTCTTGTAGTCTATGTCGAGCTGACCATTTAACATTTTGTAAAAACAGGTCAAACGGTGAGCTTCATGTCTGTCTTGGAGAGGGTTCCACCCCAGAGAATTCAGAAGTTTGGTGACACTCACTTCTCTCTCATAGGTGTTAGTAACAAATCGAGCTGCCTGTCTTTGGACACGTTCGATGGAAGAAATGTTTTTATTTGTGTATTGGTCCCATGCTGCAACTGCGTAGTCCAAATGAGGTCTAACGAGGGTGAAGTATAGCTTCTCCTTGACAGAAGTTGAACAATGATGAAAGTTGCGCCTCAGAAAGTTTAGGACACCTGTTGCTTTCACTGTTGCAGGATGAGTCTGACCATTCCAACGCAGATCATTCTGCAATTTGATGCCAAGATACTTGGTTTGTTTGGATTCTTCAAGGGTGGCACCAAGTATATTGTAAGATGTTTCGCCTGGATTCCTCTTTCTGGTGACACGCATAGTTTCACATTTGGAAGGGTTGAACTGCATGCCCCATTGTTGTGATAAAGAATAACAAAACAAACAGTGCCCTCAACATGAAGAAAGCAATTCATAATCACAAGTACTCTGACATGGTCATTCCTACCAAGATTATCATGAGTAGCTGCCACAGATTTGAAATAATCAAGCCCATTTTCCTTCTTGTTGATTCTCTCACCACCTGCCGCTGTCAGAACTGGCAGTTCATGTCTTCAGGCCTTTACCAGCTGCCCTTTTTATTCAAGTTAATCCTTTTATACAGATTTGTAAATATTTGGAATTCTCTGATTTATAGGACTATGAATATCTGTCATTGAGCATATTGAAGAGTGGGATTGATGGGCGATGGAGGAAGGTGGCATTGCTGGGCGTGGAAACCGGCCAGATCAAGTGGAGCCAGTATTAGTTCAGGAACATCCAGGAAATAGAGACCATAACTTCTTAAGGTTTAGAAAAGAACGTAGACCATTCCAAGTCTAACAAAATCAAATTCAATGGGATAAGAACTGATCAAACCCAGGGAAAATATGAACCAAAGTATAGCAGGCCAAATTGAAAGTAATGTTTCCACATGAATGCAAATGATTCCAAACCTACAGCAAAGTATTTGACCCAAAACGTTACACGTCCATTCCCCACACAGATGCTGCCCGACCCACTAAGTTACTCCAACGATTTGTGTTTTGCTCACGATTCCAGCATTGAGACTCTAATTGGCTCATTTACTCACTGAAGTGCTTTCACACGCCACCCAAGCTACTAAATTAATACAATACATAAGAAATAGAAGCAAGAATTGGAATTATGGCTCTTATTTCACAATTTATTAAGATCACGGCTAATCATGTATTTCAAGTCTACTGCATACCTAAGTCCCCTTAGTATCCTAAATTATATTACAGTCACAAAAAGTTAAGACATGAACGGTCAATAATGGCAATTCAAGTCATTCCAATCCAACACCCTCCCTTCATTGCCCAGCAAATTATTTCAGATGGTTAGTAGGTTTCTTTTTAGAACATAGAGCATAGAAATGTACAGCACACGAAAATGCCCTTAGGCCCATAATGTCTGTGCTGAACATGATGCCAAAATAAACTATTCTTATCTGCCTGCACATGATCCATATCCCTTAGTTTCCTCAGTTATGCTCTCTGTATCCCACAGTAGATTTTTGTTTTAATCTCTGAGCAGTCCTCTCCCTCTCACATCACAATCACCTGTCTATAGAGTAATTCTCAATTCCTTTTTGTTTGCTGTCAATTGTTCCCGTTACTTTCTCTATGTCCCCTCTCATTTCCTTTTTTTACTTCCCCTCTGAACATTCTGTGTGATCAGTTATATTAACAACCTTGCACCTGTTTCATTGCTTATTTTCCCCTTTCTAGTTCACTTTTTTTTGGTTATCAAAAGAACTCTGGTTAATCTTGCTATTCCTCCTCTTCATGGGAATGTGTGAGACTTTAGCCAAAGCATCTTCAACTTTTGATCTCCCATTAGTTCCATTAGAGTTTTGTATATCATGTTTTGATTGAAACTGTCCCATCACCAATTACTAATCAAGAAGCTATCTACTGTTGCTTTAAAAAATATTCAAAGATCCTACCTTTACCACCCTTGAGAAAGAACTCCAAAGTTTCATGTCTCTCCATGAAAACAAATTGGTCATCTGCCTGTAAAGGGGAACTTCTCCCATTCTAAACTCCTGTGGATACAAGCCTAAACTGTCCAACCTTTCTTCATAAGACACCTGTCCTGATCTTGGATGCTGCCTGTGTGAAGTTTGCAAGTTCTTACATTGATCCTGTGTGGGTTTTCTCTGGGTGTTCGGGTTTCCCATCACATCCCGAAGATGTGTAGGATGGTAGGTTAATTAGCTGCCGTAAATAGTGCCATTGTGTGTAGGTGAGTGGTAGAATCTGGGGGATATTGATAATAATATGGAGAGAATAAAGTTGGATTAAATGGGTGGTTGATGGTCAGCGTGAACGATGGGTCAAAGGGCCTGTTTCAGTGCTTTATCTCTATCTACCTTCTCTAAACAGCTTTTGATGCATTAACATCCAGACTTAGAAAGGAGACCCATGCAGGACACGGCATCTCACCTATCCCACCAGCCACTCATTAAGACTCAAAGATGTGGTCCATTAGGACCCAGACACTCATCAGCCCATTGCTGCAACAAATTGCTCAGTATCACTTCCTTGGTGCTTGTAATTTTCCTGATATCCTGCCTCACTTCCAATTCGCAATTTACAAGTGTCCCAGACATGCTACTTATGGTCTCAATAGTGGACATCAATACTTAATTCACTTGCCTTCACCTTGTTTTCAATTATTAACTCCCCAGAGTCATTTTCTATAGGACCAACAACTCTTTACTTATATAAATCTCTAAAAACACTTATTTTTTACTTTATTTTGTCCTAACTCCAGAGAGAGCTGGCAGTCATTATATCTTGTGCTAATTGTCTCAACAAAGCAGCTTTTTATGGAAACCTTTTCCACAGCAAGTGAGAAGATAGGGCATCTGCACCAGAAGCTATTCATCACATTAATCCCATACTGGCTTTTAGTCGAGTCACTGGATCAGTCCTATTTCCCGACTCTTTCTTCACAACTCTGCTAGTTATTTTCCCTCTAAGATATGTACAATTCACTATCCAAAGCTTCAAATGAAACCATTTCCAATGCCTTTGTGCGCTGTGAGTTCCTGATCATTAGCACTCTTTACATAAAAGAATGAGATTCTCCTTCTCTCCCATCTCTATCGCTTGTCCACCATTGATTACCTGAAATTACTCAAAAATGCATTATATTAACATCTTCCAGTCCTTAGACAATTTCCTGTCTCTGGGGAGGATTGAAAGATTATGATAAGTCCTTTGATTATCTGCATCCCTGCTTCCCTCAGCAGCCCACCACGTCTCCCATCGGGAGCAGGTTACTCCTGCACTTCAAAACGTAGCCAGTAAGCCAAGTACCTCCCCATCATCAGGTTTCACCCCATTTATCTCCCTTGAACTGAGACTTTGAAGACATCCTCTATTGTTGGAAGGCCAGCACAGAGTATTCATTTTCTATACTAACCTTGCCGTCAGACATTACACCTTTTTTTGGTCCTTCATTAGGCCCCCCTCTTCATACTAACATGACTAAATGTTACTCCCTTCTCAAATTCTCTCTCTGCAAGTCTCATTTTACTTTTCACTTCCCCTCACGGTCCAGCTCTTACTTGCATTATTCAGCTCATACTCAATTACACTTCACCACCAAACCATGTCTGTGTGCTGTATCCTCAGCCATCCTCAGAGACACAAATTTACATTCATAATTAAACTTTCATTTTAGTTTACCTTCTACAAATTACTCTGCATAACGATATAGTTTACTCTATTTTTTTATTTTTTTTAGATGTTTTTATTAAGGACGGTGCATATTTATAAACATTTGCATGCAATACGCAAGATTATAGCTATAGGCTAATTTCCATCTGTAGTCCCTCTGGTAAACCAGGTTAACACATCACAACACATTCAATCCATAAGAAAAGAATCAAAACAAAACAAAAGACAAACAAAAAACATAACAAAACAGACAATAAAGTTAAAATAACAATAAAAGACTGCCAGATGATTATATTACGGTTGATTATGAATGCAGGTTTGATTTTCCAGTAACCATTTTTTGATATTCAGATTTAGTTTAACAGAGATACGGAAACAGGCCCTTCGGCCCACCGTGTCCGCACCGACCACAATCACCCATACACCTGTAGTTCTAATCTACACACTAGGGACAATTTACAGATGCCAATTAACCTACAAACTTGCACATCTTTGGAAAGTAGAAGTAACAGGAACAAAGAGTAGGATGCAGAGCAGGAGAAAGTGAATGACACAGATTGAAGTTGACTGATAAAGTGTGAAGATGGCTTGTTAGTGGTAGCCAACCAATCTGAATGGAGTGCAGATGGAGAGAGAAGCGCCGAACCACCAGCATTGTGAGATAGTGAATGCAGCAAATGCAGCAAAAATGAAACAGAGGATGATGCAGGGAAAGCTCAACAGATCAGACATCATCTGTGGTAAGAGAAACATTTTAAGTGCAAGACCCTTGATTAAGGCTGACCCTCCACCCAATCAGTGTGACAAGGCCTTCCCCCCCCCCCCCCCCCCCCCCCAAAATGTTATCTTTCAGATAATATGTGAAACCTTAGCATCATCTACCGTCTCAGATGGACATTAAAGGTTCCATTACATGGTTTAAGAAAAGGGCAAGCAAGTGTACTGTGCCCAAATAGCTTGCTGCAGTTCTGCGATGAAACTCCAAAGTGCTAGAAGGCTTCTTGAAGTTATAAAACATGGTATAGAAATACAATTTATTTCTGGAGGTACAAGAAACTGCAAATGCTGGAATCATGAGTGAGAAACAAAGTGCTGGAGGAACTCAGGAAGATCGATAGCATCTTTGAAGGCAATGGACAGACGTCAATTCGGGCCTTCTTCAAACTCGAAACATCATCTGTCCATTCCCTCCACAGATGCTACTTAACCTGCTGAGTTCCTCCAGCAGTTTATTTTTAGCACAATTTATTTCTATCTACTTTCCACCCACACAATCACCATCCCTGTAAACCTTGTGCTCTGATTTTGCTAACAAGTTAGCTAATGATGGAGGACTTAACATCTCCTCCTTTTAATTTGTTCCTCATCTCCTTGAAGTGTGATTATTATTGCACTCTCAAGATAATGAATACACTTTCAGCGACCATCATTAAACATTGCCTTGGCAACTGCCTCTATTTGTGATGCTGTTTGTAATCCATGAACTCAATTTGACAAGTGCACATGGCAAAAATAAGATGAGATCCAGATCTGTTGATGTTTGCTGGCTGTTGTGCATTGAAAAATAACAGCAAAAGATACACAATCTGATAATGAGAGCTGCAAGATTCAGAATTATCCTCAAATTGAAATAGATCAGGTGTCATATTATAAAGATAATATATAAATTATAAAGAAGCTGTTCACCCTGTTAGTTTACAGCCTTCCACATAAAAAGTGACCATTAATTGAAAGCAGGAAGATTAGGATGCGGCACATACTAATTGGATCTGAAATGTATTTAGTGTGCAGAGTTGTACTCATCCACCTCTCTGGGAGGTACTTAGAAAATGGTTTACATTCTATTCTTTCTTCTTCATGCACCCCCAGCAGACATCATAATCCCAATATTTCTGGCACCTAGTTCCATCCAATGGTGCAGCTGCTACAGCTGCTGCCTTCACAACGCCAGACCCAGGTTCGATCCTGACCTCGGGTACATTCTCCCTGTGATTGTGTGGGTTTCCTCTGGGTGCTCCGGTTTCCTACTACATCCCACAGACGTGCATGTTTGTAGGCTAATTGGCTCTGTCAATTGCTCCTAGTGTGTAGGAACTGGATGAGAAAGTGGAATAGCATAGATCCAGTATAAATGGATGATCAAGGTTTGGTGTGCCCAGAGAGCATCATGTTTCCATGCTGTATCTTAAATGTAATTAAACTTAACTAAACACAGCATAGATGTTGTCCTGGTGTGAAAACCCCCGGGAACAGGATCATTCCCACATTCAGGCCAGACAAGCACAGCAGTATTTTTTGTTCCATCTACCATTCAAACGTAGAGCAGTGCTGTTTCAAAAGCTTATAAGTTATAGGAACAGAAATCGGCCATTCTTCCCATCAAGTCTACTCCGCCATTCAATCATAGCTGATCTATCTTTCCCTCTCAACCCTATTCTCCAGCCTTCTCCCCATAACTCATGACAGTCTAACTAATCAGGAATCTGTCAGTCTCCTTAAAAATATCCATTGACGTCCTCCACAGCCTTCTGTGGCAATTAATTCCTCAGATTCACCATCACTGTTTGAGGATATTCCCAAATGCACAAAAGATTATAAATTCATTACCAGTCTTCATTTCCCAAAGGAAGGAATCTAATGAGAGAGTGATTTAATCTATTTTGGGATCTGCCAGTAAGCTCAACTATACCTACCTGCACCTGTAGCTTTTCACTCATCATCTGGTCAACATGGCATAAAAACAGGCCCAACTTGCCCACACTGACCACCATGTCCCATCTACACTAGTCCCACCTGCCTGCATTTGGCCCATATCGCCCTTAATACCTGTCCTACCCATGTAACTGTCCAATTGTTTCTTAAATGTAAAGAAATGTCATGCTCTGATCTGCAAAGTTGATGCCAAACACCAATTCTCAATGATGCATGTCCATTATCTACATGAGTCAAAGCTGGTGAGCATGAAGACACTGCCTCGCCTTGGAAGAGCCGCATGACTGTTCATTCCTGCTTCCCTATCATTTATTTCAGTGATTACAGTACCAGTCAATTCATGAAGTAACGTCAAAGCAAGCAGAGAACCACAAATTAAATAGAACAGTGGTAAATTTAAGCATGAAGCACTCAAATCAATTAAATCAGCGGTAAATTGAACAAAGCAGCATTGTTGAGAACAATAGCCTGTAATTAATACGTTGGTGGACATAACAAGAAAGAGCTCGATATTGATTAATTCTAACTTCATAAAATAACAAATACATTTAAGAGAAGGTTGGTGTACAGACTTTGTCTTGGAAATGTTGCCATTTTGATTTATAGACAATGTCAGGGAGATACATAATGTCAGGTCACACTGGCAGATACATAATGTCAGGCGATACGAGATGAAGAAATGGACCACTTGAATCAGCAGTCCCTCCCTCCTAATCAAATACACTCTTAACATTCAGATATGTGCTGACTCATTCCAGCCTTTCTTTGTTCTTGCTCTCACCAACAAAATTCAACTGTCTTTCCGAAGCCCAGAAGCAGTATATCCTTCCTTATTTAGGAGTTAAGCAACCTACTGAAAACTGATTGTAATTATTCTGTCAAAACATTGACTTACCAATGGCGAAAAAATGCAAAGCCTTCACTTTTCATTTAGAAATTCAGCTCTCGAATGTTAGTAACATTGCAGTTAAAGTTGCAGTAACATTTAAAATTACACCTTGTCAAAAGAAAACCACAACAAAGCACTGATTCTAATAATGTTTAAAAAAGAACTGCAGATGCTGGAAAAATCGAAGGTAGACAAAAGTACTGGAGAAACTCAGCGGGTGAGGCGGCATGGGATGGGGAGTTGAAGTGCTCAGCCACCGGGAGATCAGGTTGGTTATTGCGAACTGAGTGAAGCAGTCTTTCCAGGTGAGGCAGAAGTTCACCTGCACCTCCACCAACCTCATCTACTGCATCCGCTGTTCCAGGTGTCAACTTCTCTACATCGGTGAGACCAAGCGCAGGTTTGGCGATCGCTTCGCCCAACACTTCCGCTCAGTTCGCAATAACCAACCTAATCTCCCGGTGGCTCAGCACTTCAACTCCCCCTCCCATTCCGAATCCGACCTTTCTGTCCTGGGGGAAGCTGAAAGAGAACCTCATTACAAGGCCGCACACAAACAATAAATGTTTCGCCAAACTTCATTGCTGAGCGCCCTGATTGAATGCAACTGCTTTCGACGCTGCTTCTAATATTTTTGTTAGCAAACCAAAAGATTTCCAGATAAACAACTTAAGTAATTTTCACACATTTACACAAACTAGGTCAAAGAGAATCATGAAAAAAACGCACAGATAGAAAAGAGATGTTTTAAATATCAAAATAGCAGAAAGAAATGCTAACATGTATACCATGCATAATCAAGTGATGTTCCAAATAATTTACAGCCAAATAAATAAATTTGACACGCAATTAATTTTTGTTTCATAATGTTGGAAATATCTGCCAATCATCGACATGAAGATAACCCAATTATCTGTTTTTGTACAAAGTTGATTATTTGTTAAATGTTGGGTGTCAAATTGGAATGAGCCAGTCAATGTTTTTGCAGTTCATTACTGGTAAAAGAAAAATAAGTAAGCAGAAATCAAAAGAAAGCTTAAGAGCACATTTATGTAATGCCTTGCATTATCTGTAGTCATTCAAATGGCAGACCCGTGAAAACAATAGAAAAGGTTGGTGATTACACTCAGCTTTTGCAAAGTTTTTGGGAGGTAAATGAGGGAATCCATTGGAAATTCACCCCCTAAATCTGGGAAATGTAGCAAATGTTTGAACAACATTTTCAGGCTACATTGCAGTCCAAGGTGCAGACATCCTTGAGAGGTCTCCAAACAAAATACTCGGAACCCTGGTTAAAAAAAAAAGTGATTCATCTTGAATGTGACCTAATATAAGATGACAAAGATTTGCAAGAGATTGACAATGTGACTGGGATCATTCCAACTGCTAAAGAACGATTACTAAAAATGAGGAAATTGGAACAAATTGGAACAAAGCCTGTTTCTCAATTTGCCACAGGGTTATGAAACAGGCATTGCCAATTGAAATACTATAGCAAAGAAATAAGAGACTTTTAGTAATAAGAAGCCAATTTCACAATGGCAGTCCCTTGTCTGGAAACAAAATTGAAAATCGACTATCATGGAATATAGTGAAAGAGGTTTGTTTGATGTGAGCCCCTTTCTAATGGTTCTAACACTTCACACTCTTCCCAATCACATTGACATATAAATAAATGATTAATAATGATTAAGAAGGAACTGCAGATGCTGGAAAATCGAAGGTGGACAAAAACTTCAGACCAAGTCTGAAGAAGGGTTTCGACCCGAAACGTTGCCCATTTCCTTCGCTCCATAGATGCTGCCTCACCCGCTGAGTTTCTCCAGCATTTTTGTCTACCTTATATAAATAAATGATGTGGGATTGTGGTCGTTGCAAAGGTTTTGCTTATTTTGTTAATAATGTTAGAGTCATAGTCATAAGGTAATGCAGCACGGAAACAGGCCCACCGTGCCCATGCTAACCAAATTGCCCCACCTACACCAGTCCCACTTGCCTGCGTTTGGTCCATATCCCTCTAAACCTTTCCTATCCACATGCCTACCCAAAAGTCTTTTAAATGTTGTTGTTACCTGCCTCAACTTCTTCCACTGGAAGCTCATTCCATATACCTGCCACCCTACGCACAAGTTAAGAGTCATGCTAGCTGCCTTTCTGTGGCAGTGACTCCTGCAAACCCCTTAGATGGTGGGGAGGTCAGAACCCGTGAGGGAATGGATAGTGTTCACCACTTTTTGCGGTTTTCTTCACTCAAGGGCATTCAAGTTGCCGTACTAGGCCGAGATGCAACCAGTCAAATGCTCTCTACCGTACACCTGTAGAAGTTGAAGAGAATCCTCTCTGATATACTGAATCTCCTCAATCTTCTCAGGAAGTAGATGCGTTGATGGGCTTTCTTTATAATTGCATCAGTGTGCTGGGAAAAAAATGCCCCTCAGGTTCCCTTTAAATCTTTCCCCTGTCATCTCACACCTTATATCTATATCCTCTTTTTCTTAATTCCCCCTGCCTTGGGTAAAAAACTTTGAGCTTCCACCTTATATATTCTCCTCATGATTTTATACAGCTCACATATAGGTACAAAAGTAACAAATGGAATTCAGCAAGGAAAATCAGGAATTATTTCAACTGGGGAGAGAGAACAAGGTAAGATATTAAGCAATAGTGAGGAACCAAGGGATTTTGATGTGCATGTCCTCAATTCCATAAAGATGGCATGACAGTTAATTAGGGTTATTAAAAAAGCATCTGGGAAACTTGCCATAATCATCTTAGGCACAGATTACAAGAGTATGAATGTCACGCGAGAACCATGTAAAATGCTATCTAGGTCACATCTGGAGTACAGTGTATAATAACAGCCTTCACACTATAGGATTTAATTGGACTAGGAAGGGGAAGTGCCCAGGGGGAGTTTACAAGGATGTTGCGGAGAATGGAAAAGTTTAGCTGCAACAATAGTGACCGAGATATTATTTAATTGAGGCATGTAAAAATTATTGGAAGGCTAGATATGATTTCACTGGGGAAAAAAATCAAGAAATAGGGGCACAGATTTAAGTTAATTAGGAAAAGGGTTAAGAGAACGATTTATTTTTTAATTTAAAGGGTATTGGTTTTGTACTGAAAGGGTGGTAGAAGAAAATTTAAGTAGCAGGTCATAAGACCATACGATCATAAGTGATAGGAGTAGAATTACGCCATTCCGCCCATCAAGTCTACTCCGGCATTCAATCATGGCTGATCTATCTCTCCTTCCTAACCCCATTCTCCTGCCTTCTCCCCATAACCTCTGACACCCGTACTAATCAAGAATCTATCTATCTCTGTCTTAAAAATATCCAGACTTGGCCTCCACAGCCTTCTGTGGCAAAGTATTCCACAGATTCACCATCCTCTGACTAAATAATTTTTTCCTCCTCCTTCCAAAAAGAACGTCCTTTAATTCTGAGGCTATGACCTCTAGTCCAAGCCTCCACTACCTTCTGTGGCAAAGAATTCCACATATTCAGCACCACATTCACCATTCATCACCACCCAGGTATAACACGACAAAATATTAGTTGGAGAGCACAGAGCTGGAATGTGGGCTAAATCTAGGATCTCCTCACTAGGAGGTCTTACTTGTACCCGATGGGCCAAATGGCATCCTTTCTGTGCCATGAATTTCAATAATTCTGAAATATCTGGTTATGAGTGAGAAATCCAATTTAGTCTACAGTATTTTTTATTTACAAAATTAGCAATATTATTCCAATCAAGTTAATTCCTGCTGGCAAAATATTCATATGAATTTTGTGGAATTAAAGAGGAAGTTGTGGATTTCACTGCATTTATCAAAAAAAGTTACCGGAATAAAATAAAACCCTGACGCAACATGGCAGGAAAATCATACAAAAAAGGGTTCCGTGAGGTCTAACTCCACTAAAAATAAAATAAATAACAGAATAAGAACTTCTGTTATAATCTGAGGTTGGAACATAACGATAAAGGAAACTCCAAAAAAAATTTGTGAAAGACAAATCTATTTTCAATATTCAATTTGTTACTTTTTCTATCATTTATTTGTTTGAAGCATGCTTCCCTTTCAGCGTTTCCCTTCCGAAGTGTACAGATCTGGCCATGTTTCATACAATGTCTATCACTTTGCCAGAAGAAGGAAGAAATTTGCTCTAAAATCTACTTGAACTTTTTTTAAATTTCTGTCAAAAGGAGGAGCAGAAGGAGAAAAAAATGGATGGCACCAGTAAATGGGCAGAGGATTGCAACTAGTAATTAATGTACACCCTTCCAAATCAGCAAAAGGCTTTGTGACTGGCCAGCAGCAATTGAGTTGTCTTGTATTTAAAGCAAGGTTGTATCTCTTGATGGAGAAGATGAGTGGCACAGTGGCGCATGGGTAGAGTTGCTGCCTTACAGCGCCAAAAACCCGGGTTCAATTCTGACTGCGGGTACTGTCTGTACGGAGTTTGTACGTTCTCCGTGACTGCATGGGTTTTGTCCGGATGCTCCAGATTCCTCCCACACTCCTAAGACATACAGGTTTGTAGGTTAATTGGCTTTGGTAAGTTGTAAAATTGTCCCTAGCATGAATAGGTTAATGTACGGGGTGACCGTTGGTCAGCATGGACTCGGTGGGCCAAAGGGCCTGTTTGAATTCTGAAGTCTGAAGTGCATAGTGGGAATATCTTTGATAGCGTGAGATCAAGGTCGTCAAGGTGATTCTAATTAGTGGGTTAATGAAGGAAATGAGAGAGAGAAAAATAAACAACAAAGGAACCTATGGAAGCTGTAAAATGCTGTTTGAGTTTTAAAGATACAGCATGTCCGGGCTGAACAGCAATCACACCGTACATTTGTTTTATCCTACACACCAGGGCCAATTCAGGGAAGCCAATTAACCTACAAACCTATACGTCTTTGGAATGTGGGAAGAAACTGGAGCACTCGGAGAAAACCCATGTGGTCACAGCGAAAATGTACAGATCCCGTACAGACAGCACCCGTAGTCAGAATCGATCCCGGATTTCTGGTGCTGTAAGGGGGCAATTCTATTGCTGTGCCACTGTGCCTCCCTGTCACCAAGCCGTTCAACCCTATTGCTGAAACCAAAAGTAAATGCTATAAATACCCAATCAGCCAAGTAGCATCTGTGGAGAAACCGTAATTAAAATATTGGAAATACCCAGCAGATCAAACAGCATCTGCAGAGAGAGAAAGATGGGCAACCTTTCAGCATATCTGAACAGTTATGCTACAAACAGAAAATGTGAGTTATCTGAATTTGTTGTATTTGATGCAGTCCCAAAGGATAGGAGATGAAGCACAGTTCCTCCATATTCAATACTTTTTTTATGTTACTTTGGAATATTGAAGTACAAAAAATCTAAACCTCTACATTGGAAATACTTAAGTTACCCAAAGCAGCAAAATAATCTAAAAATATTTGACTTCTCTTGATTTGTTCTCCAATTATAAATGTTGCATTGTCTCTTAAGTATTTTTCTGATTGCCAGGGGAGTCTCGATTGCACAATAATTGAAACAAAGATTTTAAAGTCCACATTGTTCCTGACCTTAATTATTCAATGTTACTTCAACAGGACAGAGAATGATGTTGTCTTTAAAAGAGAAAAACGTAACTTAAGAACAAATATAGCCTTACCAGCGTAATGTTTCCAGTCACCACACCATTGAAGGAAACGTTGGCTTGAATAAACTCTCCTTCTGCAGCCTTCACAGATAACAGATTTGCACATCGCAAACTTTTGTCCCCCATATCATCGGTATCATGGCAACCAAAAGAAAAGAATATATATAAATTAAAAACATGTCAAAATTTGTACATTAATTCACCTCGTAATTCTACACTTCTAGGTTTATTCAAAAGAGAGTTACGTCTCATGCCTGCCACAGAATAAGTTTCTAGATATAGCAAGATCTATTCTGCAGTTATATTCTATAGAACACGACTTACCCTTAAAACCTTCAATATGTTCCCTAATAATCACTCAATAAATCAAGATTAAAACTGCGTATAAAATGTAATTCAACATGAATGCAGTGGCACTATATGTTTACATTTCACAATTTTAACCATTAGTGCAAAAGCAAAATCACTTTGCATCTCTCTATCTATATTACTAAAAGTAAGATCTTGACCGCTTTTGACTCACTGCGGTGTGATTTCCGAGAGAACGCCGCCACTTACGGCCGTCATTTTTGGCCACCTCGCTCAGAGCCTCCCTCTGCCGGATTGGACTGGAGGATTTTTCCCATCGATTAAAAATCAGAGAGATATTAATGGGTTTTTTTTATCGCCATTCTCTCTGCTGCCCCCGCTGGCGGCAGGGGGGAGGGACTAATAAACCCGGAAGAGTGGTGGCTCACTCAGAGGGTGACGTCAAGATGGCGCTGAGTGCAGGCGTCGTTGAATAATTCAGGAAAGTGTGTTTGTTGAATGTTATTTAAAGCCTTTTTTGCTTCAGCACCAGCACCTCTACAGGAGGCTTTAAACATTCATTTTACACACTGTATATTCAACACGTTCTGAAGTTACTTAGCATTTTAGTATTGGGTCCCAATGGGTCCCACTTAGTCTAGTATACTTATAAAACTCTGATCTTGAATGTGGATGTGTTTGTGTGTGTATTTGTGTGTTTGTCTGTGATTCACAACGTGCTAATGGTGATATTTTTACATATTCCGACAGAGATTTACCGCATGATCTGAAAAATGGCCTAATCTGAAAATTTGGTTCATTATTTACCGAGTTTTTTATTAAAATTGTTCACAAATCTGAGATTTTTTTAAAGCAAACGAGCTGATGACGTCACAATGGCTCTGCTCCTCGCGGCCAGCTGTGCAGTTTTCAAAGCGCAGCCTGCTGGGCACTGTTTTTGCATGAGCTGTCCGCCCTGCCCTGTCCCATCCGCAGCCCAGCCGCCCAGAAATTGTCAAGATAAATCTTGTTCATTTTGTGAGGGCAGGACCAAGAAATGGGGGGCACGTTACAAAGATATTCATTTCTCAGATCACTTTATTTTTGGTAAGACCAGTATTTATTGCCCATCCCTTATTGCCATAGAGAAGTGTTGGAAAGCTATATTTTTGAACATCTTTGAGAAAATACTCCCACAATACTGATAAGTAGGAAATTTCATGATTTAACCCTAGTGACGTCTGAGGAATAGTAACATATCTTCACAACATAACACAACATACAGAGCCCAAGAATGTGTACAAAGAAACCTGCCCTTCGTGTAGCAGCAGAGGATGTCAGGAGAGCACTCCGCAGTGTCAACCCCAGGAAGGCTGCTGGTCCAGATGGCATGCCAGGGAGAGTACTGCGGGACTGTGCAGACCAGTTAGCAGAGGTTTTTAGTGACATCTTTAACCTCTCTCTGTCAACATGCACTGTCCCTAAATGCTTCAAGACTGCTACCATCGTGCCTGTTCCCAAAAAAACATCTATCACCAGCTTGAACGACTACCGACCTGTTGCTCTCACTTCAACTGTGATGAAGTGCTTTGAGAGGCTGGTCCTGGCCCACATTAAATCCTCACTCCCACCCACCCTGGATCAGCATCAGTTTGCATATAGAGCTAATAAATCAACAGAGGACGCCATCAACATAGCTCTACACTCTGCACTGTCACAGCTGGAGCGCCCTGGCTCATATGTGAGGATGTTGTTTGTAGATTTTAGTTCTGCATTCAATTCCATCATCCCCAGCAGAATGGTGGACAAACTGTCTGACCTGGGTGTTAATGCCAACACGTGCAGATGGATCAAGGACTTCTTAACAGATCGTCCACAGACTGTCAGGATGCGGTCCAATCACTTCCCAGTCCTGACGCTCAGCACAGGAGCGCCACAAGGTTGTGTGCGGAGTCCTATTTTGTACACAATATACACCATGACTGCACACAATACACAGCACAAACAGGATCATCAAGTTTGCAGATGACAAGACTGTGGTGGGGCTGATAAATAACGACGAGTCTGCCTACAGAGATGAAGTCCAAAAACTGACTGTCTGGTGCACTAAACATAACCTGGTACTCAACCCGACCAAAACAAAAGAACTGGTTATTGACTTCAGGAGGAGGAGAGAGGAACCTGTTCTTCTCTACATCAAAGAAGACATGGCGGAGAGAGTCACTGACTTTAAGTTCCTGGGAATATACATCTCCCAGGACAATGAACACCGTCACTCTCGTGAAGAAGTCACAGCAGCGACTGTATTTCCTGAGGTCTCTGCGGAGAGCAAACGTTTCACAGTCGCTGCTGCTGTCCTTCTACCAGTGCGCCGTGGAAAGCATCCTCTCCTATGGCATCCTGGTGTGGTTTGCTAGCTGCACTGTGGCTGAGAGGAGGGCGCTGCAAAGAGTTATTAAAACTGCACAGAACATCACAAACGCTCAACTGCCCTCCCTGGATGACATATACAGGGCCCGATGCTTGCGCCGGGCCACAAACATCAAGCAGGACACATCCCACCCTGCCAACCACCTTTTCACTCTGCTACCCTCTGGGAGGCGATACAGGTCTCTGAAGGCTCGCACCGGTAGACTAAAATATAGTTTCTACCCATGTGCGATAAAAGAACTTAACTCTAACAGAGAACACTGGGGGAAGCACAATATAATTCGGGGTGCAAGATAATGCGCAATATTCTTTTAAAATATTTTTAATACCTATTTATTATTTTCTTTACTGATCTTGTGTATATGTGAGTCAATGGCTGTTGTGTTTTGTTCTTTTTAAATATTTTATCCTGTGTCTTCTATGTACACACCGAAGGAGATGCAATGGAATTTTGTTGTACAGTTGTTGTGCAATGACAATAAATGTATTCTATTCTATTCTAATGAGGTTAATTTCAGGGGAAACTGGAGTCACACATCAAATCATGAGCTAAACAGTTTCAATTCACAGGAATAAGAATCAATAACACAAATATCTGAGTATATTTTACATAATTAAATTAAAGTCATGCATGCCTTTAAGAGAATTCTAGTTCTGATTCCAGGAATTTGTGGCAATATAAGATTTGATCATTTTCTAACTCTAGTTTATTAGACGGTGACTATTATCCTTTTCAATTTTTATCGTAACCTATGATTTCTCTTCAATATTTAATGTTGGTAATCAATGAAATTCATGAAATCAAGTCACGAAATAGTGCACAACATGGCTGCTGCTAATGTTGATGCACACAGATTTATGATTTTAGGGTTTCCAAGCATGCAAAATAATTAAATGGCAATTCTGAGACAAAATAAGCATTTGGGCTTGAAGAAATACAATAAATTTTCTCGAGCTTTACTCAACTATCTGCATCACCCTGGTTGAAAAAAAATGTTTGGCGGCAGATTTACCACCAGTGTGCATACATGCTGGGGTTGCTGCTACTCAGCCAAGACCATTGCTTCAGGAAGCAGTGATCTAACCCACCACTGACATAAATTGTAAAACGGGGAAGGTGGAAAAAGTGATGACAAATAGGAATGGCAGCTCTACCACTTTCTGTGATGAGTATCATCATGCACAATGGGGGCTTCAGTTCTTTGGTTCAAACTGTTAGTGGAATCATTTAGTATGTTTCTCCATACTGAATAAGATGCAGCCATGAGTTGGACCAGAATTTGTTTTAACCCGCTTCACAACAACCATTCTAGAAGGGGTATGAAGTAAATTCTGGCACTCCCATAATCCAAGCATTCATATATAAAACAACGCAGTGGTGCAGCGGTAGAGTTGCTGCCTTACAGCACCAGAGATCCAGGTTCAATCCTGACTACAAATGCTGTCTGGATGGAGTTTTTACGTTCTCCCCGTGACCTGCGTGGGTTTTCTCCAGGATCTCCAGTTCCCTCACACACTCCAAAGATGTATAGGTTTGTAGGCTAATTGGCTTGATATAAGTGTAAATTACCCCTAGTGTGTGTAGGATAGTGCTTGCATATGGGGATCGCTGGTCGGTGCGGACTCAGTGGGCCGAAGGGCCTGTTTCTGCGCTGTATATCTAAACTAAACTAAACTAAAGCAGCCCAACAGCAACATTAATCATGGGTCAATTCATGCTTGGTGCTCTTTTTCTCATTGTGATAAACTTCACAGGGAAACAAAGTTGTGCATGGTTTAATGGTTTAGGTTTATTCATGTCATGTGTACCAAAGTACAGTGAAAAGCTTTGCCTTGCATGCTATCCAAACAGATCATATATACCATACGTAGATACAATCAAGTCAAACTCAAGTACAATATATAGAGCAAAGTGAAAGACACAGAGTGCAGAATATAGTTCTCAGCATTGTAGCGCATTGCAGCACATCAGCTCGATAGTCACATATGTTCGCAATGGGATAGATGTGAATCAAATAGGACCCTAGCTTATGGAAGGACCTTTCAAAAGCCAATAACAGAGGGGAAGAAGCTGTTCCTGAGTCTGGTGATCTGCGCTTTACTGCTTCTATACCATCTGCCAAACAGGAGCAGGGAGATGAAGGAATGACCGGGTGGGACAAGTCTTTGATAATGTTGGCTGCTTTTCTGAAATGGCGTGAAGTGTAGACGGAGTCAATGGTGGGAAGTCTGGTCTGTGTTTTAAACTGGGCTACATTTACACTCTCTGCTGAGCAATAGTGAGAGTACCCACAGAAGCACTATCATTTTTCTGAGCTAATTGTAAACTCTGAGGAATGGAACATATCTGGAGTCAGATAGTAAGGAGAACACAGATTTATTCATGTCATGTGTACCAAAGTACAGTGAAAATATAATAAATGGTTTGACCCAGAAGATGTTATGAGGCTATACACACCTATCGTTGTAATGGGAAAAATTTGAAAGCAATTTCTTCTATAAATGTAGAAACCCAGATTCTATTAATGATTTTCCGATCCTCCACTGATGCAGCTTTCTCCAAGGAAGTGGTTAGAAATCAAAAATATATCAGAAATTTCAACTATTTTCAAACTATTCTGATGGGATAGTAATACCAACTATCAAACATAAAACATAAAACAGTACAGCCACATGGACAGGTTCTTCAGCCCACTCACTATATCTGTGCTGAACATAATACGAAGATAAACTAATTAGTAAGGGTGTCAGGAGTTATGGGGTGAGGGCAGGAGAATTGGATTGCAACGGAAAGGTAGATTAGCCACGATTGAATGGCAGAGTAGACGATGGGCTGAATGGACTTATTCTGCTGCTAGAATTTACGATTTTATGAACATGATAATCTCATCTGCCTACAAATGATCCATATCCCTCCATTCACTGCATCCCACATCTTTTTGAATAACGTGTAGTGGAGCTTTTTAAGAAATACCAAGTCTCAACTACCGTTTAACAACCTCCTTGGAAGTAATATGTGTGATGTCTAATTATTGTAGATTTCCATGCATTTTAAATAATTTAAAATATAGTTACAATATTTCATTTTATGACTTGATCTCTACATGCCCCCATTCTGCAAAGTATTGAAGTTTCTGTAAGGTTTTGTCTCACAATGAGGGTGAGATTAACAATCCAGTCATTTCTGAGAGCTAGCCACACAAACGCTTAATCAGTGCTCAAGCCTGTGTTTTAAGTATTTTGGTTTTAATTTTTTAATATTTTCTTCATACTTGTGAAATTCCAAAGTATTCTCCAACATTTCAAACTCTTTGATCAGTTTAAAAAAGTTTGTAAGCTTGAGAATAATTGAAGCGTTCCCAAGGGCACGAGGAATAGGAAGAACCCCTGTGTACCATTGGAACTCACTAATCTGGAGCATAGTTCAGGGTCCAAGATGGTACTGACTCTACATGCACTCAGGGATCAGAAAGCATGTGCAGCTTGCCACTCACCAAAAACAAAACATCCCACAGGCAGTTTGCTTGCATTGTGAATGTTTATTGTAAAAGGTTTAAAATGTTTGAAATTGTTACTTTCTTTTGCTGTCTAAGAGAACTCTTCATTGTGATCGGATGTTCATTCTGATTAATATTAGAGACCACAGAGCCCGTGCCCTATAAAGTTGATACCTCACCACATATGACAGGGATCACGGCATTATTATGGCCATGTTTATTTAAGATCAGAAGCAAGCACCTTTGCTTTACCACTGTGAAATCCAAGCCATTATCAAGAAGGCACAGCAACGACTGTTCTTCCTGAGGACATTAAAAAAGACTGGTCTGCCCCAACAGCTGCTGATAACGTTCTACCGCTACACCACAGAGAGCATACTAACGTATGGCATCTCTGTGTGGTATCTCAGCTGCCATAAGGACTCATCACACCCCTGCCACGGTCTGTTTCAACTACTTCCCTCCGGCAGACGTTACAAGGCCTTCTACACCCGAGCCTCCAGACTCAGGAACAGTTTTATCCCAAGAGCAATTGCGGCTCTGAACCGGCCCTAATGAGTGCCCCCCCACCCACTCCCTTTGGACAGTCTCCCTCAGATGGTCACGTCAATCAATTCAGCTTGCTTATTTATGTATTGTATTTATTTACCTTTCTTGTACATCAGTGGAGCTGCACACTAAATCTCGTTGCACTGACGTGCAATGACAATAAAATATATATTATTATTATTATTATTATTAGTTCAACTAAATAATCTAATCAAATGATACCCAGGTAGAAATTGGTATATACAGTCTTGATACAGTAATGCATTAATTCCAAAAGGCTAATTTGTAGAATAACCCATTTTAAGACATTTCACCAAATATGTCAGTTGCCCATGTTAGTCACTTGTTCAAAAAAAAAATCAGATTCTCAAGATCTTTTTCTCATTTAATGTTTCGTTTAAACCCAGTGTTTGATACGTGATGAACATCTGTGTTCAGGGAACTTAATGGAAATCAGTGACAGCCTTATGAATGTATGCAAATGAAATTACCATGAAGAACACAAAAAACATAAAGATGCAGGTGTACATTCACTCACTGACCTGTCTGAAACCTAAACTTCAGTAACATCTCCTGTGTCATATATATGGGTGAAGACATTTACATTTTTTTCAGCCAAAATACAACACATTTGTCCTTCCTGCTGTACACAAACATCTTCTACTCTAGTGCAAGAGAAGACCTCTCCTTCAACAGACAAAAGCTGTTGGCAGTCCTATATAACAGCCCACTGAGGTGACTCATGTAACAAACCTTAACCACAGGTAGACAAAAGTGCTGGAAACTCAGCGGGTGCGGCAGCATCTATGGAGTGAAGGAAATAGGCAACGTTTTAGGCCGAAACCCTTCTTCAGACGAACGTTGCCTATTTCCTTCGCTCCATAGATGCTGCTGCACCCGCTGAGTTTCTCCAGCAGTTTTGTCTACCTTTGATTTTCCAGCATCTGCAGTTCCTTCTTAAACCTTTACAACAGATATCTCATGACAATTTATGGCAGCCAGATCATGCAAATTGAGCAATGTAATAAAGGAATTCCAATTCATTTCCACATGAGAAGTAATTACAAGGAGGTATTTGTGAGAGAGGCGCAAAGATTAAATTCCATCCATATTAACTAATCAGAGCATAACACTGCCAATGGTTATGTGAAATTCTGCAGGTCTGACTATTTGGCTGCTGAAAATGGCAGCTGGCCAATATTTAGCAGGGCTTACTGTAAATATACTACAATACTGCTAACGATGCCTTTTCAGGGAGTGACCTTCCTCACTTGGATTGTAATTTAACTACGGGTCTCGAGCCATCCCTGTCCATTGTCCACAAATTTTCCTTTCCTGCTTTTTGGTGTGTCACCACATTAATTAAAATGGATTAAAGGGCCATGAAACAAATGAAAGGACCGGATTAAAAGACACAAGGTGCCGGAATAACTCAATGGGTCAAGCAGCAACTCTGGAGAAGATGGATAGAGAGGCTGCCTGGCCCATTGATTTACTCTAGCACTTTTTATATTTTGTAAATCAGCATCTGCAGTTCAATACAATACAATACAATTTATTGTCATTTGAGCCTCAGTGAGGCTCAAACGAAATTCTGTTCCTTGTGTCTATGATGTTATCATACCATACCAAATCTTATCCATTAATCATAGAAACATAGAAAATAGGTGCAGGAGGAGGCAATACGGCCCTTCGAACCTGCACCGCCATTCATTGTGATAATGGCTGATCGTCCCCTATCAATAACCCGTGCCTGCCTTCTCCCCATATCCCTTGCATCCACTAGCCCTTAGAGCTCTATCTAACTCTCTCTTAAATCCATCCAGTGACTTGGCCTCCACTGCCCTCTGTGGCAGGGAATTCCATAAATTCACAACTCTGGGTGAAAAAGTTTTTTCTCACCTCAGTCTTAAATGACCTCCCCTTTATTCTAAGACTGTGGCTTCTGGTTCTGGACTCGCCCAACATTGGGAACATTTTTCCTGCATCTAGTTTGTCCAGTCCTTTTATAATTTTATATGTTTCTATAAGATAGCCCCTCATCCTTCTAAACTCCAGTGAATACAAGCCTAGTCTTTTCAATCTTTCCTCATATGACAGTCCCGCCATCCCAGGGATCAATCTCGTGAACCTATGCTGCACTGCCTCAATCACAAGGATGTCCTTCCTCAAATTAGGAGACCAAAACTGTACACAATACTCCAGATGTGGTCTCACCAGAACCCTATACAACTGCAGAAGAACCTCTTTACTCCTATACTGAAATCCTCTTGTTATGAAGGCCAACATTCCATTAGCTTTCTTCACTGCCTGCTGTACCTGCACGCTAACTTTCAGTGACTGGTGTACAAGGACGCCCAGGTCTCGCTGCACCTCCCCCTTACCTAACATAACCCCATTGAGATAATAATCTGCCCCCTTGTTTTTGCCGCCAAAGTGGATAATCTCACATTTATCTATATTATACTGCATCTGCCATGCATCCGCCCACTCACTCAACCTGTCCAGGTCACCCTGCAACCTCCTAACATCCTCTTCACAGCTCACACTGCCACCCAGCTTTGTGTCATCCGCAAACGTGCTAGTGTTGCTCCTAATTCCCTCTTCCAAATCATTAATATATATGGTAAACAGTTGCGGCCCCAACACCGAGCCTTGCGGCACTCCACTCGCCACTGCCTGCCATTCTGAAAAGGACCCGTTCACTCCTACTCTTTGCTTCCGGTCTGGCAACCAATTTCCTATCCATGTCGTCACCCTACCCCCAATACCATGTGCTCTAATTTTAGTCACCAGTCTCCCGTGCGAGACCTTATCAAAGGCTTTCTGAAAGTCTAGATACACTACATCCACTGGCACCCCTTCATCCATTTTACTTGTCACATCCTCAAAAAATTCCAGAAGATTAGTCAAGCATGATTTCCCTTTCATAAATCGATGTTGACTTGGACTAATCCTTTCACTGCTATCCAAATGCCCCATTATTACCTCGTTAATAATTGACTCCAGCATCTTTCCCACCAAAGTCAGGCTAACTGGTCTGTAATTCCCCGTTTTCTCTCTCGCTCCTTTCTTGAAAAATGGGATAACATTAGCTATCCTCCAATCCACAGGAACCGATCCTGTATCTATTGAACATTGGAAAATGATCACCAATGCGTCCACTATTTCTAGAGCCACCTCCCTGAGGACCCTGGCATGCAGACCATCAGGCCCAGGGGATTTATCATCCTTCAGTCCCATTAGCCTACCCAATACTATTTCTCGCCTAATGAAAATTTCTTTCAGTTCCTCTACCCCCTTAGATCCTCTGTCTTCCAGTACATCTGGGAGATTATTTGTGTCTTCCTTAGTGAAGGCAGATCCGAAGTACCTATTCAACTCTTCCGCCATTTCCTTGTTGCCCATAATAATTTCACCCGTGTCTGCCTTCAAGGACCCACATTTGACTTTGCTACTCTTTTTCCCTTAAAAGAAACTTTTACTGTCCTTCTTTATATTCCTGGCTAGCTTCCCTTCGTACTTCATCTTTTCAGCCCGTATTGCCCGTTTTGTTTCCTTCTGTTGTCCTATGAAAGTTTCCCAATCCTCTGGCTTCTGGCTACTCTTTGCTGTGTTATACATCTTTTCTTTTAGTTTTATTCTATCCCTAACTTCTCTTGTCAACCACGGTTGCCTCCTACTCCCCTTAGAATCTTTCTTTCTTTTTGGAATGAAATGATCCTGCGTCTTCCAGAGTATGCCCTGAAATTCCTGCCATTGCTGTTCCACCGTCATTCCTGCTAGGATCCCTTTCCAGTCTACCTTGGCCAGCTCCCCTCTCATGCCTTCATAGTCCCATAATTGCAATAACATTACATTTATTTTAATACACCAAAATGCCTCTTCCTTCAATTAGATGCCTTGGAGTAACAGCATGAGAATTCATATGTAACTCAATCATTCAAGTACTCAAAAGAAGACTGTAAAAGAGCACTGTTTATGTGAGAAATAGAAACTCAAAAGAGAGAATGGGAACATTCACCTTTCCCCTTTAATTGTACACATAGAGTATATATAATTGCTTTGGCACTTTATTTCTGGTGGTTGCAATGCTAGGCAGATATGTATGCAGCGCAAGGTATCAAAAAGGTATTCAAAGTCTCCAATAGCATCAGAATGTTGAGAATCATAAAAGGCTAAGGTTAGAAAATACTCACTAAATGGAAGTTAAAAAAGATAGTTTGATTTTTAATTTTCTATCAATTCCCTCAATGGCTGTGGGTCTCAATGTTTTTGCAAGCATGGGTGATTTGACAGGTGTGGAGTTTTAAACAAAATATCTTTCATTGAAGGCGATAACTCTCAACTAACCATGTTATGTTTTACGTTTAGTTTAGTCTGCCATATGAACTAAAGTATTGTGAAAAGCTTTGTTTTACATGTTATAGAAATCATAATCAGACAATACTCTACATAAATACCATTAAGCCAAACTCAAGTATAATTGGTGGGGTAAAGGGAAAGATACAGCGTGCAGTACATTGTTCTCAAAGTTGTAGCTCAACAGTTCAGAGACAGTCCAAAGTCTGCAATGAGGTAGAGGAGAATCGGTCTAATCTAGTTTATGAAAGGAACGTTCAGAAGCCTGATAACAGTGGGGAAAGTCATACAACATTTTGATGTTAATCACAAAGTGATGGTACACTCCCCTTACACTTATAGGCACAAGAATGACAATATTATGGATTAGGCTTTTACATCAATAAAGTAGGTTTCATGAATTTATGTGTGTCATATTAGAACTTATGAGGCACACAATTAGAAAGCAATCAAAACATTTTACACTGATGAATACATAGAATGTTCTCCCAGGAAATTCAGATCATCAATCCTTGTACTTCAGTCTGAAGACGGGTCTCAACCCGAAATGTCACCCATTCCTTCTCTACTGAGATGCTGCCAGAGATGTCCCGCTGAGTTACTCCAGCTTTTTGTGTCTACCTTTGGTTTAAACCAGCATCTGCAGTTCCTTCCTACACAATCCTTGTCCTTAAATAGGAACGCCTGAATTGAAAGCAATATGCATCTGAATTTTTACTTTTCTAATGGCCTGAGATGCACTGATGACTAGTCAGCAGGTCTGTGGGAAACTGATGACGATATGGCAGCACTCTCCATTTGCCATGATCAACACACTCTGACCCCATGGTCAAAGAAGGCAAGTTTCTAAGACTCTCTCAAAGCTCACTGTTTCTAGATTTTCACCCATTTAGAGTAATAACTCTGATGGTGTTTTTGGTCATTTTTTTAAACAAGCTCACATATGTCATAGATTTGCTCTTTCATTTAATCAATCTTTTTGACTCACAGTTCTGCCTAGCTTTATGGCATTGGTCAACTTGATATATGGGCCCTGTGCCACTTTTTAAAAAACATTTTTATCCTCAATATGGATCACGAAAGAATTCTGGTAGATGCAGCCAATTCAAGTTTTTATCCATTATCTCCATCCCTCTCCTCGCAATCTGCAAAACTCCTTGCAACACTGACAATTATCCAATGATTCTACGACCTTCAAATTTACCCAACAATCATTCATGAAGGACCTTATCAAATGCCTTCTGAAAAATCCAATGTCAAAAATGTCAATAGTTTTTGACCCTCTTTGGAAAAGAAAAATTAATTCCATGGGCTTGACCTGTTCTTCATCTGTTCTATTCTGGTTCTAACTGATTAAACAAACATTTTCATGCTCTGCAGTCAATCTTCATCTGTTGGCCAAAGATATAAGGCCAAACAATGCATAAATCTGTGATTTCCTGGTCTTACTTTTCTTAATCAGCAGAGTGGCATGTGGAATTTTCCATGCTGAAGGAACAAGCCCTTCATCTAAGTATTTTTAAACGGCAAAGATTCAGCCAAATAAGATCATAAATAGTTATTATAACTTCTGTCCAAGGCTTATAGAGATATGAACCTAAAATTTTTCTATTTGTCTATTATAAATAATGTAAAACAATAACCTGTGCGCTGTTACTGTTTTGACTTAAAAGTTAAACCAATTAGAACTGAACTTTTTTATTTCAAACGGTTAAAAAAATGTGGAATGTTCTATTCCAGGGCGTGGAATGCACGATGAGCAAAGATCAAAGGATTTCTGGATATTAAAGGAATAGAAAGACACAGGAATAATGCAGAGAAAGGCCTACTATTTTCTGTGTGCTTAAGCAAAGCAAGAATTTCATTGTCCTATACAGGGACACATGACAATAAACTCACTTGAACTTGAACTAGTGTGAAAGATTGGCCATGATCTTGTTGAATAGCAGAGAAAGCCCCAAATGACCTACTCCTGGCATTTCAAATGGTTTTACGTTCTTATGACCAGGCATCTCAGATATTTTCTATTAAAATGAGGGCAGATCCTACATTGTCATATTACAAGTTTCACCACATTCGAGAAATTCTTCACCAGATTTTAAATTGTAATTGCCAAAAGGTAATTGTTCAGCATGCTAAACCTCATTTCAATTGTTCAAAGATTAGTGGCGTCAGAGCTTCAAGATGTCAGCTTTCTCCCCACCCCAGTGTCTCTCAACAGCAGTAGCGGACTGGGTCTAAAAGTATTGGTTGCCAGGAGACAAAGGGGGCCCACTTCATCAGGGGCCCACTTGATATAGGGGACCCACATCATCAGGGGCCCACTTGCCATCGGGCAAGCTGACACCCTGGCCAGTCCGCCACTGCTCAACAGGTACTGTAATGTATGGACAGTGAGTCCTAATCCAGACCCAGATCCAAGATGGAGTAGGGGGGAGGGAGGGGAGTGAAAGTGGGGTGCAGTCAGAGGGGGAGTGGTCTGATGGTCAAGAGCTTGATTAATGCTTGAAAGGTGGGAAGAAGTACCTGATCTATCTGGAGTTAGTAAAGGAGAGGCAGTTGGGAGACTAGAGAACAAGGACCATGCAAAGGTTGGGCTGTGCGATGTGGGAAAGGGCCCAAAAAGATTAGTAGCGTGATTAGCAGAGAAACTGCTTTGCAGCACTGGTTTGTCAGGTTCAATCCTGGCCTCAGATCCTGTCTGTGTGCATGTTCTCCCTGGGAATGTGGATTTCCTCCAGGTGCTCTTGTTTCCACCCATACATTAAAGGCTTATGGATGGAGAGTAATTAGCCACTGTAAATTGCCCCTGGTGTGTCGGTGAGTGGTAGACTGTGAACGGAGGTGATGAGAATGTGGGGAGAATACAAGTGGGATTATAACCATATAACCATATAACAATTACAGCACGGAAACAGGCCATCTCGACCCTTCTAGTCGGTGCCTATCCCCTAGTATTCTCCCCTAGTCCCATATACCTGCGCTCAGACCATAACCCTCCATTCCTTTCCCGTCCATATAACTATCCAATTTATTTTTAAATGATAAAAACTAACCTGCCTCCACCACCTTCACTGGAAGCTCATTCCACACAGCTACCACTCTCTGAGTAAAGAAGTTCCCCCTCATGTTACCCCTAAACTTCAGTCCCTTAATTCTCAAGTCATGTCCCCTTGTTTGAATCTTCCCTACTCTCAGTGGGAAAAGCTTATCCACGTCAACTCTGTCTATCCCTCTCATCATTTTAAAGACCTCTATCAAGTCCCCCCTTAACCTTCTGCGCTCCAAAGAATAAAGCCCAATAAATAAATACAACATCAGGATTGATGTTGGATTAGAGTAAATGGGTAGTTGATGGTCAGCGTGAACTCAGTGGGCAAAGCAACCTGTTTACATGCAGAATCTCCAATACCAGATAAGAATATTTCATGCGGATCTTCCTAAGTCGAGACACCGTAGGCCACACAAATAATGGCTTCAACCAATATGAAACATACTGAAGTATTATTAATGCAACTACTGGAAATACAGAGGAACTGCAGGTGCTGGTTTATACGAAAGATAGACACAAAAAGCTGGAGTAACTCAGCGGGTCAGGCAGCATCTCTGGAGAGAATGGATAGGTGACCCTTTCAGGTCTAGATCCTTCATCAGACAGATTGTGGAGGGTGGGGGGGAACTGGAAGCAAGAAAAGACCAGGACAAATCGGGGCTGGCAACAGTTGACTTCTGACAGGGTGGTTCTCTAATAGGCCAACTGTTGGCTAGGGCCGGTGTGATCCCAAGAGAGATACATTGTTGCAAACTGTGGAACTGATTAACCAACTTTTGGTTGAGAGGTGGGGGTGGGGGGGGGGGTTGGGGGGTTATGAACTATCCAAGCAAAATATGAGGTGCTGTTTGCATGTGGCCTCGCTCCGGCAATGGAGAAGGCCTTTTTAGTGAATAAATGGGAGAAAGGAGGGCAAGAGGAGAGAATCGCCAGCATTTGTTTGATGAATTACAATATCTGTGGCATTTTTGCTCAGCAATGGGAATGTGCTCATGTGATTTGATCTGAAAATGGTTGTCACTGCTTTTCACTCCAGAATTTCAGATGCAAACCACTGAAATAAACAGGACTGTGCAACGGGATATTTAATCAAAATTTGCATTGTACCTCTGGCTATGCAACCATTTGTTTAGTACGAGGCAGCAAGATTTTTTTTTAACCTTACACATTGACAAGGTAGGGTGCCTCCGCGATGGCGGGTTCTCATGCTCTATCAACATTCAGTACCAAGTTAAATCCTGTTTCCAAGATTCATCTCCCTCCTATTCCATTTGGTCTCCTCCATTGAGTAGGTACTGCATCAAATGTCCAGTTTGGATCTGAACCATTTTGGCCAATCATCATCCCATTAAGATGGATTATTAGTTATCACAGTCTCCCTCTATTCTCCACCACCAATTGTATGCGTCTTATATTTGATACAGAGCCACTCAGAGAGGAACAAGGAAATCATTGCTCCCGAGTCATACACATACATTGTTCTCCATGTAGGTCTGATGACCGATAATAAGCCTCCTTACTTAGGTATTTATCTGTCTTAACCAAGGCTTCTGGTTCTCCCACATTACAATTGTAACAGTCTGCCTGTCATTGATGTTCTAAATTACACAGACAATTTCATAGCGTGGAGCCATTGTTTCATATTTTTGCTGCAATGCTTCCTGTTTATTGGGCTCTTAGATATTGGGTCTTATTATAGTGAGTTAACTTTCCAGTACAGTGCCACCACTTTGTGTCTTCTCTTAAAACATCTAACCACCTATTCCTCCCCCACCTGATTACATCTGTCAACCAAATCCTCCTCACCGAGACGCACATGTTGCGTTCCAGCTCTTGCCCTTGCCTACTTCTTTATACTGACTATCTCCCCTCTACTCTTTCAGTCCAGGTGAAGAATCTCAGCCCAAAATGTCAACTGTCCATATCATTCAAGCAGATTGTTTGTTGTTGAACATTCTTACGTCTGATTTAGAGTTATATCTTAACAACTTTCCAAAGATATGACTAAACTTCAGGTTGGCATTTCAATGTAGAACTAAGGGAGTTTCAGGGAGTTTTAATGATTAGGCGTGGCACCATTGAGATAATGGTAAACTAGCATTCATTCTGCATTCAGGTGTATGTAAAAAACATCATATTGAAGGAAGGCGGAGTTCTGTTGTCCTGGCCAACATTTAGGCAATATTTAAAGAATGAGATGATATGGTCAGTTATTTCATTGTCATTTGTGGAAATTTGCTGTATGTAGGTTCATGGCATGGTTCTTTTATTTGAACAGTGACTTCACTTCATGTACCTAAATGGTTTAAGGGTATTCTGAAGTCATAAAAACTGCAACATAAACAAAAGATTTGATCCCTTTCTTTAAATCTAATGCAAGATGTAAATGTATTCCACATGTTGCTGCTCTGCAATGACAAATTCATGGCATTGACAGGGCCAAGTACTTCCCAGATTCCTTGTTCTTCAATTCATCAATGGCGCAAACATGTTAGAGATGAGAGCTACCACTTTGTGACTATAAATCTTTATACATTCTAGTTCCTTTTTTGCATTTTCACAGCAAGTACTTTATGTTGTATTTAGTTATCTCCATTTCTTTGTGTCCAATGATAGCATACTAGATTATTTATCAGCAAACTATTCTAATTTTCTAGACCCACTGTTATTGTAAATTTAATTTTAACAATTGAGAATTATCTCTTAAGGAAGGAACTAACATGGAAACTGTCTTCCCCTTAGTAGGATTCAGTAAGGAAAGAAACCAGCACTGATAATATCCATTTATACAATTCTAATTTTGGCATGTGAAATGATAAGGGGATTAAAAAACGTAGGTCTGCATTTATGGAACTATTACAGGCATAAGGTGCATAGTAATTTAAAAAAATAAATGGTACCAGGATCTGGTAACGGTGGGTAAAAAAAAAAACACGGTTGGTATATCCTTTTTTGCAGAGTTTTGTGTTATAATAGAGCAATTGTTTCTCCTTTTTTTTCTTTTTTTTTTCTAGGGTCTATTTCCTTTCTTTACTTCCTTCTCTAACTTCTTCCCTAAGGGGCTTTCTTTTCCCAACACTTTCCTGCACCTTCACGACTCTTGGTCACTTTCCTTACTTCTTTTATTTCTACCTTTTTTAAAGCTCAAAAAACAAAGTGGTACAACAAATGTAGTAAGATATATGTGATGTGTATCACTGTAATTTACTGTACTTCTAATAAACAAAAATAAAAAAATAAAAATAAAAAACGTAGGTCAATATGAGTGTGTTAAAATGTAAATGTGTGCGGACTATGCATTAAAGCAAACTCCCATTTACACTAAAACAAGACAAAATTAAAAAATGGTTTAAATCAACCAATGTTAATTTCAAAAAGCAAAGCTCATCTTCTATAGGAATTGGTGCATTATAGTGCTCACACCATTTATGAATCATTTCCACTCAAAGGTGTTTTGGAATATAATTAATTAATTCTTGATCGCCTATCACTTTTCTTTGGACAACATGTGCTAAATTTACATTTACATTTGGAGACACATACTGTAACTGCCAACCAGGTAAAGGGCTTAGCTTTATTGCTTAATTTCAAATACAATATAGTAGCATTTACTGCTTGCATGCGTGACATGAATCAATTAATGGAATCAATCAACACAAAAACAGACTATTTGGCCCAATATCAAATACCAATCCATTGTTATCCAATTTACCAGCACTTGATCCACACCTTACTAAGCCTTGGTAATTCAACATGACTGACACAAAACATTTTTGAGTGCCATAAATTGTGATTGTCATTCCAAAGAGGAAGAAAGATTCCAAGGGGAGTAAGGGGTGACCGTGGCTGACAAGGGACGTCAGGGACTGTATAAAAATAAAAGAGAAGTAGTACAATGTAGCAAAGATGAGTAGGAAGCAAGAGGATTGGGTAATGTTTAAAGAGCAACAGAAGATAACTAAAAAGGCAACACGGGGAGAAAAGATGAGGTACGAAGGGAAGCTAGCCAAGAATATAAAGGAGGATAGTAAAAGCTTTAGGTATGTGAAGAGGAAAAAATTAGTTAAAACCAAAGTTGGACCCTTGAAGACTGAAAAAGGTGAATTCATTATGGGGAACAAGGAAATGGCAGATGAGTTGAACAGGTACTTTGGATCTGTCTTCACTAAGGAGGTCACAAACAATCTTCCTGATGTACAAGTGGCCAGAGGTCTGGGGTGACAGAGGAACTGAAGAAAATCCATATTAGGCAGGAAATGGGGTTGGGTAAACTGATGGGACTGAAGGTTGATAAATCCCCAGGGCCTGATGGTCTGGTCTGCCTGATGGTCTGCATCCCAGGATACTTAAGGAAGTGGCTCTAAAAATAGTGGACGCATTGATGATTATTTTCCAATAGATTCAGGATCAGTTCCTGCGGATTGGAGGGTAGCTAATGTTTTCCCACTTTTTAAGAAAGGCGGAGGAGAGAAAACAGGGAATTATAGATCAGTTCGCCTGACATCGGTGGTGGGGAAGATGCTGGAGTCAATTATCAAAGATGAAATAGCGACACATTTGGATAGCAGTAAGAGGATCGGTCCGAGTCAGCATAGATTTATGAAGGGGAAATCATGCTTGACTAATCTTCTGGACTTTTTTGAGGTTGTAACTAGGAAAATGAACAAGGGAGAGCCAGTGG